>NC_091205.1:32914968-33029968 GCF_040958095.1 Procambarus clarkii
GAGCGGCTTCTCCGCCTGTAGCCCCTGGCGGAGTAGCGGGCAGCTACTCCGCCAGGGGCTAGGCTCCCTCAGTCACCCACAAGGGATCGGAGGGGGCAGACGTCGTCGTCTCCTCTTCATTCCCTTATTTCAGTTCACTGCCTTAGTAAAGTTTGCTTAACTTATCAATAAACACTTGCTACGGCCGCTGGGTACATGACCAACTACAGGCAATCACCGTTAACTGGTTAAAATGTACTTACTACAGAAATGTTCCTGCGAGGACGCTCACTCGCTGACGCTTGACCAGGGCGCTCACACGGCTGCCCACGAAACTGTTTCTGGATGGCTTCACAACTCTTCCTGCCGTCCAGGACTTGAGCCCACAGGTTTCCAGATTGACTCCACAGCTGAAACGTCTGCACACTTCCTTCCTCTAGAAGGTATATGAACCAGGGGGCTCTTCTCTAACATGAAATCAACGGAGCGCGACTTCCCCTCATGATTTCTGGTGCTCAAGTGAGGTCAACGTCCTCAGAAGCGAGCCTCACACCCCCAGCAAATTCTCCACATCTCATGACCGATCACATATTTATATTATTATTAACTTTCCATTCATGCAAACTATTTGTCAAATTCAATCGAGTGTCTACTATATAAATATCCAGGTCTATATCTCCTTAACCTCTTAGTTATGTTAGTCCTGGCAGAATAACTCAAGGGGAGACTCGTTTCTCCTGCAGCCTGAGATCATAACAAAGGGTATCAACTACTGCCAACACACAAGTGCCACTGAAGTAGTACGAGTCTAAGTGTACATGCACTGAGGGGGCAGCGTACCGTGTCGAGGGTAACCCATCTAAAATACCCTTTGTTTTCCATAGTACTCACTCCCTCGGGTAACGAGTTTCTCACGATCTGAGACTGGGCTATTCCACTATCTCTGAGCACTACAACAGATCTACCAGTCTGATCACTCGCTACATACCCTTTCAAAGTGTAAGGGGCAAACAATTCTGGTCTCTCTCTACTCATCACTTGAAACTGGGTTCCTACTGGTGGTGTTACACAATTCACCAGAATCACTTCCCTATGTGGGTCGTTACCTCCCCTGCGTCTACACTTAGCAGCAATGTGCCCTCTCTGCCCGCAAGTCCAACACACGATGTTCCTCATTGGACAAAAGCAAACTTTTTGGATTGCTTGGACTAGTCCGTCGTGGACTACCTGGACTACTTTCAAGCCACTATGTGGGATGGTTCTTTCTTCCTCCGGCTTGGGCTTGCTGAACAGTCGTGGGTAGCTCTTCTGAATATACCTGGTAGAGGGCAAATGCGTCAAAATATTTTCTTCAACCATAGTGGCTGCCGCACTACCTGTTGCTCTTCTGGGTATGTCTTGAGATCTTGGTTGCAACGAAAGTTGCTCTTTCGTTTCTCTCTTTCGAGAATTACACCATTCTTGGAACAGCCGTTCCTTGATGCTCGCAAACTCAGTGAAGGTGTGCTCTGATGACTTCTTCAGGTTTCGTAACTTTTGTCTGTTAGCTTCCAACACCAACTGGTAAGATATCAGCTCCACCTTCTTAACAGCGTCGTAATCACTGGAGTCATCCACCGACAACGTGGAGTATGCAATTTGGGCCTTTCCAGTCAGGACGGACTGTATCATGATGTTACGAACCCGGATCCAGCGTCCAAGCACGGAGCAGTAACGACCACGCCATCTGTGGGTCAGCTCCCAAAATCCCCGCCAAACGGACGACGACACCTGGTGAGGATGGCGTGTACTGGCCACAAGGGCCAGTTTCCAGTTCCGTTCAGCACTCTACACCGCCGCTGCTGACCTCTGGTGAGGTGCTGCTCAGACTACAACGCCATCTATGAAGTGGATGTGTCGGGCGTTTGTGTCTGAGCCTGTAAGTGAGGTGTTTTAGTGTCCCAGTTATTGATGACGTGTCTGCTTACAGAGTCGACCTGGGACTGTTGTGATGGGAGATAAGTCAGTCTACCCGAGGCAGCCAGTCTCCATACCTTGAACTTTGCTGCAGCAGTTGTGAAGTCGTCCCCCCGGAAGAACACTGTGGTGTGTTAGTCTGCCAGTGACGTGGCAGTAAAAGGATTACCCGGGACCGACTGTTGGAGACGATCATCCACTGGGGTATTGAGGACAGGAGCATGATTTGTGGTGTCACACGAGGCTCCTGTCTAGGGCGTACCCCTTATATCGTTCGTGGAGTGGCCGGACCAGCTTTGTTGGCTCAGAACCTGCCAGCAGACCAGCTGGACGTGTGGTTGACGGCCTCCACAGCGGTGCCCCCAGTGGACCTGTGTTTTGGCTGACCTGTGGCCAGGGTAGGCTCAGCATTCTCAGAAGGATTCGTTGTGAGGCCATGAAGAAGCACCAAGGACTCAGCACCGAGAGTTTTGGCACCAGCGTCTTCAGCAGAAGACAACGATTGTGGATTAATCCCCTTGTATAGTGTTAATACCCCTCCCCCTGTGTAACCTTATTTCATATATTTAATTGGTGATGGTGATAATTATATTATTAAGTTCTTAACTTTCTTTCCCTACTCCCTTTAAATTAATAGCGTCACGGATCTCATCCCTTGATAGCCACTACTGGCTTGGGAACGGATATATATCTTCCTCTAACAACATCAGAGTACGAACCCCGTTGCGTCCCGAGAGGGCCGTAACACATGATGGCCCCATTCTCTCTTGGCCAATCCAATGACGCGGCTATCTTCTCGAAAGCAGCAAAAAACTTGAAGACTTCTTTTTCATTAAACTTGGGAACCACCTTAATGTTCCTTACTGGATCAAAAGTACTGGTTTCCCTTGTTTCCCTTCTACCTCCTATCCTTAGCACATCCATATTGTGTAGTCTTTCCTTCTCCTTTTCTTGTCTTTCCTTCTCTTTTTCATGTCTTTCTCTTTCCTCTCTCCTTTCTTCTCTTTCTTGCTCTTCTCTTTCCCTTTCTCTTCTTTCTTCTCTTCCCTTTCTTTTCTTTCTTCTAATTCAAATTGTTTCAGGTCCATTTCACTCTCTTTCATTTCTCTTTCTAGTTCTAGTTTTTTCCCACTATCTTGAGATTGATCTCCAATGCTCGCATTCTCAAAGTGAGTAGACTGATATTCAGTACACTAGTATCGCTCTCACCGTCACTGCCCAGGTCTTCTTTTTCCGTAGAAGCCATAACACTTTCCTTTATGCCCTGTACCTCGCTTTCCTGCTTCTCCTCAGTCTTTAAGTGCTTATGGACTTTAGAGAGGATCTCTATACAGCAATCCCGCTTACTCACATTGATCCCTAAATAGGCACTTATAAAACACGAGCTCAGGTTTTCCGAGGTACTTCATTTTTGCCCAGCAGTCCTTGTTCAGGAATACCTGAACATCGTCCAGGATGTCAATGGACTGTTTCTCTGCCATGGTTTCCACGTTACGTTGTGCACGAGCACGCAACACTGCACTGAATACTTCACTTAACACTACAATTATTCACACGGAGCACCGTACGGAACACTTGAGGTCCTAAAATTTTACGAACAGAGGAGATATTCACAGGGGGGGGGGGGGTTTGCACTACTCCTGTGAAACACACTTGACAGGAGGTCGGATTCCGCTGGGGAGGCCAATTATGTTACGGCCACTATGGACGAGTAACCGGGTTCTTGCTCTCCTGTTTCTAATATCCGAACCCGAGTCGGTAGTGGCTTTCAAACAATTGGCTTTATAATGCAATGAATTACTATGGGAGGGATGAACAAAACACTATTCCTTTTTTAAATATATTTACCTCCACCGTTAAAAATATATATGTTAGAATAAATAAACTTTTTCTACACATGTTCAGTGATGTCCTTTCACACAGGATATCAAACGCGCTCACATGCAGTGTTCGTCAAGCCCCAGTGTTTCTCTCAACCAGTACTTTGTCCAACCATACTGGGAAACACTGGCGTGTTTCACCTTGTACGTGGGCCAGCCCACTGACAGAATCACGAGGTGCTTATACCCCACGACCACTCTCCAGCCACTTGCTGGCAGAGAACCTCAGCTACACTCTGATCAGGGCCACTTAAACAATCGATACAGGGGTAGCGAATCCTGGCAGAAGCCTCTAGCGTCCGTCTAGCAGCGCTTCTCAACAGGCACCTCACTGTCGTCTGTTCCTCCCCTAAGCCAGTCCCGGGGTATGCCGATCTTTTCCAATACTACGTAAACAGCAGTCAACATACACTGCTTTAGATCAACGGCGGCTTACTTAGTCGTGTTGCAGGACTAAGTCCGGAGAACGTCGGCTGCCCAAGGTAAAACTACCATCCTCAGCACAACTGCTGCCAGATGTCACCACTGTTGACATAACACGTAATCAGTTAATTGGACGGCACGAGTGAAATCTGAAAGTAACACTTACTTACTGGGGAGTTGACATTATGCACGTAGCACAACCTAGGTGGCGCTGATCTTGATCCGCCACTTTACCAGCAGTCGGTCGGCCGGTCGGAGAGGCGGTCGGCCGAGCGGACAGCACACTGGACTTAAGATCCTGTGGTCTGGGTTCGATCCCAGGCGCCGGCGAGAAACAATGGGCAGAGTTTCTTTCACCCTATGCCCCTGTTACCTAGCAGTAAAATAGGTACCAGGGTGTTAGTCAGCTGTCACGGGCTGCTTCCTGGGGGTGGAGGCCTGGTCGAGGACCGGGCCGCGGGAACACTAAAAAGCCCCGAAATCATCTCAAGATAACCTCACCAGAGATTATCTACGTCGACCTCTCTCGTTAACCAAGGCAGGAATTAGGAATCACATGCTGCTATCAGGCTACCTCAATCAGATGGCGTTGTCCATATAGCGTCCAATATCAGGGGGGGGGGGGGGTTGGAGTGCAAACTCATAGTGGACGCTGGAAGGACCAGGCCACACTAAGACGGTGGTGACGAATCCGTAACAATTACAAAATTTAGTTTTATGCAACATTTAAGGTTGCCCACAATGTTTTAAAATTGTGTTTAGCCAACGTTGTGTGCAGTAAGTTGTGGCAACTTATTTACGAATACACACAATAACGTATCTAATATGCGAAAACAAACATTGCCACTACTTTCAAACACTTTCCAGATACGTTGTGGTAACCCACAATTGTTTCCTGGGTTATACCTGAGCAGTGAGTGCTTTGGGAACTGAGGTAGAAAGAGTGCCGTTTCACTTTAAGTGATTGCTGTGGTACCTATGGTACAGTGAATGTTGTGATACATGTTGAGTGCTGTGGTACTTGGGGGTAGAGTGAGTGCTGTGGTACCTGGGGTAGAGTGAGTGCTGTGGTACCTGGGGTAGAGTGAGTGATGTGGTACCTGGGGTAGAGTGAGTGCTGTGGTACCTGGGGTAGAGTGAGTGCTGTGGTACCTGGGGTAGAGTGAGTGCTGTGGTACCTGGGGTAGAGTGAGTGCTGTGGTACCTGGGGTAGAGTGAGTGCTGTGGTACCTGGGGTAGAGTGAGTGCTGTGGTACCTGGGGTAGAGTGACTGCTGTGGTACCTGGGGTAGAGTGACTGCTGTGGTACCTGGGGTAGAGTGACTGCTGTGGTACCTGGGGTAGAGTGACTGCTGTGGTACCTGAGGAAGAAAGGGTACTGCGGAACCTGGGTTAGAGCGAGTGCTGTGGTACCTGAGATAGGATAGCTCTGTGGAATCTGGGGTAGAGTTAATGCTGTTGCACCTGGAATAGAGTGCTATGCTTCCAGGAGTAGAGTCAGTACATGTGTACCTGAGGTAGAGTGAGTGTTGTAGTACCTGAGGTAGAGTGAGTGTTGTAGTACCTGAGGTAGAGTGAGTGCTGTGATATCTGAGGTAAAATGAATGCTGTGGAACCTGAGGTAAAGTGAGTACTGAGGTACCTCAGTAAAAGTGTTGTAGTACCTGTAGTAGATTGAGTGTTGTGTTACCTGGGGTAGATTGAGTGTTGTGTTACCTGGGGTAGATTGAGTGCTGTTGTACATAAGGTAGAGTGAGTGCTGTAGTACCGGTGGAAGAGTTAATGCTGTGGTACCCGAGGGAGAGTTAGTGCTGCAGCACCTGGAGTAGAGTGAGTGCTTTGATTCCTGAGATAGTGTGTTGGAGTACCTGAGGAAAAAGTGAGTGTTGTGGTACCTGGAGTAGCGTGAGTGATGTGGTACCTTGGGTAGAGAGAGTGCTGTGGTAACTGGGTTTGAGTGAGTGATGTGGTACCTTGGGTAGAGAGAGTGCTGTGGTAACTGGGTTAGAGTGAGTGATGTGGAAACTGGGATAGAGTGAGTGATGTGGTAACTGGGATAGAGTGAGTGATGTGGTACCTTGGGTAGAGAGAGTGCTGTGGTAACTGGGTTTGAGTGAGTGCTGTGGAAACTGGGATAGAGTGAGTGATGTGGTAACTGGGATAGAGTGAGTGATGTGGTAACTGGGATAGAGTGAGTGATGTGGTAACTGGGATAGAGTGAGTGATGTGGAAACTGGGATAGAGTGAGTGATGTGGTAACTGGGATAGAGTGAGTGATGTGGTAACTGGGATAGAGTGAGTGATGTGGTAACTGGGATAGAGTGAGTGCTGTGGTAACTGGGTTTGAGTGAGTGCTGTGGTAACTGGGATAGAGTGAGTGCTGTGGTAACTGGAATAGAGTGAGTGATGTGGTAACTGGAATAGAGTGAGTGATGTGGTAACTGGGATAGAGTGAGTGCTGTGGTAACTGGGATAGAGTGAGTGCTGTGGTAACTGGGATAGAGTGAGTGCTGTGGTAACTGGGATAGAGTGAGTGCTGTGGTAACTGGGATAGAGTGAGTGATGTGGTAACTGGGATAGAGTGAGTGATGTGGTAACTGGGATAGAGTGAGTGCTGTGGTAACTGGGATAGAGTGAGTGATGTGGTAACTGCATAGAATGAGTGTTGCATGTACCTGAGGAAGAGTGAGTTTTTTGGTAGCTCTAATAGAGTGAGTTCTGTGGTAGAGTGAGTGCTTTGGTAATTGAGGTAGATTTAATTATGTGGTAACTGAGGTAGAGTGAATACTGTAGAGTGAGGTAGATTGAGTGCTGCGGTACAAGGAGAATGAATGCAGTGGTAAAGTGAGGGCTGTGGTAGAGTGAGTGCTGTTGTAGAGTGAGTTCTGTGGTAGGGCGAGTGCTGTGGAACAAGAGGGAGAGTGAGTGCTGTGGTAAAGTGAGGGCTGTGGTAGAGTGAGTGCTGTGCTAGAGTGAGTGCTTTGGTACAAGAGGGAGTGTGCGCGCTGCAGAAAAGTACGGGCTGTGGTACATGAGGGAGAGTAAGTGCTGTGGTAAAGTGAGAGCTGTGGTAGAGTGAGTGCTGTCGTAGGGTCAGTACTGTGGTAACTGAAGTAGAGTGAGTGCTACAGCACTAGTGCTGTCACGAGAGGCGTGCTGGTGCAAGACCGTCCTCACAAGCACTGTGGCTGGGAGCACTGTCTCAACCCGCGCCACTGTACTCCCGAGTGTCGCGAGGTGCACACTGTCTCGCGCTACACTGTACAGGTGAGTAGGTAAAGGTATTACCCGGCGTAGAGTACGTTCTGTGGGACCTGGCATAGAGCGCGTGCTGTTGTACCTATGGTAGAGTGTGTGCTGTGGTACCTGGGGTTGTGTGTGTGTTCTGTGGTACCTGGGGTTGTGTGTGTGCTCTGTGGTACCTGGGTTAGAGTGAGTGCTGTGGTACCTGAGGTAAAGTGAGTGCTGTGGTACCTGAGGTAAAGTGAGTGCTGTGGTACCTGAGGTAAAGTGAGTGCTGTGGTACCTGAGGTAAAGTGAGTGCTGTGGTACCTGAGGTAAAGTGAGTGCTGTGGTACCTGGGTTAGAGTAAGTGTTGTCGTACTTGAGGTAGAGTGAGTGCAGTGGTACCTAGTAACGAGTGAGTGCTCTGGTACCTGTGGTATAGAAGTTGCAATGGTACCCGAGTTAGAGTGAGTACTGCGGTACCCGAGATAAACTGAGTGCTGTAGTACCTGAGGTAAAGTGTGGGCTGTGATAATTAAAGTAGAGTGAGTGATGTGGTGCCTAAGGTATAGTGAGTGATGTGGTGCCTAAGGTATAGTGAGTGATGTGGTGCCTAAGGTATAGTGAGTGCTTTGATACCTGTGTTAGAGTGAATACTGTGGTACCTAGGGTAGAGTGATTGCTGTTGTATCTGATGTAGAAAGGGTGCTGTGTTACCTGGGTTATAGTGAGTGTTGTGGTACCTGGGTTAGAGTGAGTGTTGTGGTACCTGAGGTAGATTGAGTGCTGTCGTACCTGAGTAAGTATGAGTTCTGTAATACCTGAGGCACAGTGAATACTGTGGTTCCTCGAGTAGAGTGAGTGTAATGTAATTCCTGAGGAAGAGTGCAGGTACTGTTATTTCAGTTGCAAAGTTATAATACTGTGGTATCTGAGGTAAAGATAGGGTATATGAAGTAGAGTGAAAGTACCATGGTACCTGAGGTAGAGTTAAGATACTGAGGTACTTGAGGTAGAGTAATGGTCATGTGGTGCTTAAAGGTAAGTGAGTGTATACTAGTACCTGAGGTAGAGTGAGGGTACCTTGGTACCTGAGGTAGAGTTTTATGATTATGTCGTACCTATAGGTAGAATAAGGTTACTGTGGTACCTAATCTGAACTAGTACCTGAGGTAGATTGAGGGTAATTTAGTTAGAGTGAGAGTACACGAGGTAGAATGAAGGTACTGTGGTATCTGAGATAAAATGAAGGTATTGTGGTACCTGAGATGGAGTAATAATACTTTGGTTTCCTGAAGTAATGAGAGACTGTTCAACACGCTTCCGCTACACATAAGGGGCATAACTGGCAATCCCCTCACAGTGTTCAAGAGGGAACTGGATAAGCACCTCCAAAGGATACCTGATCAACCAGGCTGTGACTCATACGTCAGGCTGCGAGCAGCCGCGTCCAACAGCCTGGTTGATCAGTCCGGCATCCAGGAGGCCTGGTCGACGACCGGGCCGCGGGGACGCTAAGCCCCGGAAGCACCTCAAGGTAACCTCAAGGTAAGGAGGGTACATGAGGTAGTGTTAGGGTACTGTGTTACCGGAGAAAAAATATGGATACTGTGGTACCTGAGGAAGTATGCGGGTACACTGGCACCTGATGTTGAGTGATGGTACTGTTATTTTAGAGGTTGAGTGAGGATGTTTCGATACCCGAGTAGGAGTAAGGGTACTGTGGTACCCGAGGTAAAGTAAAAATACTTTGGTACCTGACAGAGTGAGGGTATTATGGTACCTGAGATAGAGTGAGGACCTTGTGGTACATGAGTTAGAGTGAGGGTATTGTGGAACTTGAGGTAGAGTGAGTGTATTATGGTACCAAAGGTTGAGTGAGGATATCGTGGTATCTGAGGTAGAGTTAGGGTATTAGGATATCTAAGGTAGAGTGAGGGTATTTTGGTACCAGAGGTAGAGTGAGGGTATTTTGGTACTAGAGGTAGAGTTAGGGTATTGTGATACCTGGGATAGAGTTAGGGTATTGTGGCACCTGAGGCAGAGTAAGGATATTCTGGTACCTGAGGTAGAGTGAGGGTATTGTGGTACTTGAGGTAGAGTGAGGGAATTGTGTTACCTGATGTAGAGTGAGGGTATTTTGATAATTAAGGTAGAGTGAGTGTATAGTGGTACCTGAGGTAGAGTGAGGCATTGTGGTTTCAGAGGTAAGGTGAGGGTATTGTGATGCCTAAGGTACAGTGAGAGTATTAGGGTACCTGATGTAGAGTAAGGGTATTTTATAATTTAAGGCAGAGGGAGGGTACTGTGGTAATCGAGGTATAGCCAGGGTAGGATTAAACACCACACTTATGTATTTGTGAATTTTATGAAAAGAATTACACCAAATCTTTCGCACTCTGAGTACTTTGTCGAGATCTGAGTATGTGTTTTGAACTATTACTCAACTACTAATGTGGTAGTAACAACTACTAATTTCCTAACCGCATATACATACCTCGACAAAGAACTCAGGACAGTGTAAAAGACTTGGTGTAAATCTTTTCTTAAAATTCAGAAAAAACAAGTCTGGGTTTTATCCTGTGTTGCTATGTCTGTGAGAAGACATTACAAAAACTTAAAGTTAAAAAGAGTATCGTGATACCTGTGGTAGGTATATACAATTTAAATATAATATATGTTGGTAGGTTTCCACAACATTGTGGGTACCTGAGGTAGAGGGTAGGTACTGGGTTATAGGGAGGGGTACTGGGGTATAGGGAGGGTACTGGGGTAATGGGAGGGTTTCTGCAACAGAGGGAGGATACCTACCTTTAGGTTTAGAGGGAGGTTTACCTCCAGAGGTAAAAGGAGGGTACCGAGATAGAGAGAAGGTACCGAGGTATCTTTGGGTACAATAAGTAGGCAAAATGAGACACCAGTCATACAGTAGGTCATGGAACCGTGAAACCTGAGGTACATTGTGAGAGAGTACTGTGACACCTGAGTTACAGTAGGTGAGTGTACACTGACGTCTGAAGTGCACTAGGTGAGGACACCGTGACACACGGGGAAGAGTGGGGGTATCGACGCACGAGCTGCAGAAGGTAATGGTACAATAATTCATGAGGTACAGTTAATAATGGTACTGTTATTTGAGGAATGCGAAAGGGAGAGCTCTCAAAGCACAAGATGATTGCTCGAATAAGTGCTTGCAAAGCATAACTCCGTGACTTGGGTCATCGCCAAAGTTGAAAGACCAGGCCTGAGGTACCAGTACTCCGGGTTTACCCAATAGAGGAATATTTAGCTTCAGAGTGTGGTGGGAGGGTCTGTAGGGAGGTCTCCGCTCACAAGAACCGTTTGATTAGTGACCACAGACCCAATTACCCTTCTGGCTCAGTATGACGCTCTGGTGAGACACCGGGGAACTAAACATGACTTTACGGGGCACCCAAGTGCCGCTTCTAATCAGGATGAGTTTACAGAAAAGGCGGGAAGGCCTTGGTGCTGGAATTGGTCATCAGGTGATGACGTCACAGAATCCTGAAGAGGCTGTGTACTGCCAAAGGGCATCATTCGGTCTGCAGACTATGGAGGAGTGAGGACGCTGCCCTCAGAGCTCTAGGCTACCAACTCCTACGTCTGGAGGTACAGTACTCTTTTGTAATTGTGAAACATACCAGACAAGAATCACTGGTAAACCTCGCGGTGCAATTGGAATATGAGATTGTCAGCACAGCAGTGAAGCATTATTGTTACGGCCACTATGGGTCGCAACCGGGTTCTTTGCTGGCGGAACCAAAGTATTAGTATCCGACCCCATAGGCCCTACGTATGGGGCCTCGTAGCCTGGTGGATAGCGCGCAGGACTCTTAATTCTGTGGCGCGGGTTCGATTCTCGCACGAGGCAGAAACAAAAGGGCAAAGTTTCTTTCACCCTGAATGTCCCTGTTACCTAGCAGTAAATAGGTACCTGGGAGTTAGTCAGCTGTCACGGGCTGCTTCCTGGGGGGTGGAGGCCTGGTCGAGGACCGGGCCGCGGGGACACTAAAAAGCCCCGAAATCATCTCAAGATAACCTCAAGATAACCCATGTCGGTAGTGGCTTTCAAGGAGTAGGCTTGGTAATGCAAGTAAAACACAATGGGGGCGATGAAAGGAATACGACACTTCATCGATTATCAATATATTCACATTATCACTTTTCCATTACCTTCAATAGAATCATAAGCGAAGTATTACTACACTGATATATACACATGTGCCGCTCTCATAGGACACTAAGCGGTCCTCGATTCTCATGCAATGCAGCCTTGTCAACTTCCGTGATTCCTCAGCACACAGTACCGTCCTCAACAAGTACTAGGAAACACCAACGAGTCTACCATAGCCATGGGCCAGGCTATCTACAGTCTCACTAGGTGCTCCTTGTGAACGCCCACAATCACTCTCCAGCCTGGTGCTGGCAAAGAACATCAGCCTCATGCTGCTGGGCCTCTACACGAACAAATACAAGGGTAGCGAACCCCTGGCAGGAGCTTCTTGCAACTAGCTAGTTACACTCCTCCGTAGCACCTCACTGTCGGTCGTCTCTTCCTCCAGCCAGTCCCGGGATACGCCGAAGTCTGTGACTGCCACTTCACAGGCAGACAGCAGATACTACTCAGTTTCCTTTTCGGCGGCGGCTCACTGCTCACGTAAAGCAGAATGAAGTAGAGAGATAATAGGCTGCCCTGAGTAGACTGAGTGTAGTCGTACCACTGCAGCCCTACGTCGCCTCTGTGGATACAGACACGTCATCAGTAAACTGGCCAATACTGGGGACACTTGGACATACCACTTACGGACACTGACATAAACATACAACTCCTCTCACAATAGATGGCGCTGATTTTCTAGGCGCCACCTCACCAGAGGTCAGCAACAGCGACCCATCGAGCTGATCAGGGCAGGAATCTAGCGTCTCTTGCAGGTATAATACTGCCACTACCAGATGCCACATTTTGTGGGGGCTTCGGGAGCGGACTCACAGATGGCATTGACGGCGCTGCTCCATAACCGGACGATGAAGTCGGGTTCGTAACAATTATTATTAACAATCAATTGCGAAAGAAAACAAGGAGAAGTGTGAAAGGGATTTGATGATAGTGAAATTGTGGAGGTTCGCACTATCGGGGTTGGGAGGAGGAGGTAATCTCCTCCTGGAGACAGTGTGTGGGAGGCCTTTTGCTCTCTTTACTAGTCACGAAAGATGTAGGAAGTGTGGGGCATGTCACTTCTTTTCTCACTATGTAGGTTATTGCACCATCGTTCTTAATGACTGCGTTGAGTGGGTGAGGAAGCACTATAGCTATTGATGGTTGTGGGATATCTGGGGCTTGACTCATATATTCAATTATTTACTTATTTTATTTAATAAATCGAAGGACCACCCACTTTTGAGAAAAGAGGGAAAACTAATAAAGGTGATCATTAGAATAACACTAGAGAACCAGTGTCTATGGATAATTATTAAAAGGATAATCACTTGAAATAATGAATGAACTGTGTGATTAATTAATTAAAGTCAGAACATCAAAAACCTACATTGGGGAGGGGGTATTTCTAGAAATTCATATACATCTAGGAACTAGTGTGGTTCGCCACCAGTTCATTGCTGGGTAAATTATATTATAAATCTAAACTACTATAGATTCAAATAAGAGAACTCAAATTGTGAATATTAAAGATTATAATTACTGAGCAACAGTCAGAGCAAACACATGAATTACCAATCATCATTTCTGGTAATAATCTATTCAAGCTAAAGATCTTACAAGAATTATATAAGAATCAAATCAGGTAAATTAAATTTGTACAAAAAGGGTCTTAGCTTTAAGACGATTTCTATAACATCGTTTCGTCATTCGTCCTCGTGTTCCCAGGATCTCCACAAGGAAAGAACTAGAGGTGGATAACACGAATGAAGAAACACAACTTGATGACTCCTCGCATACACGCTGAAATCAGAGAGAATCAAGTAGCATTTGAATAGGCTACGTTTAATTTCAATATTCATGAAAATGGAGGAAATTGCCGAACTGGTACTAACGACAGACTACTCACAAATATACAATCTTGGATGATGCATCAAACGAGAAACCTATACTTATCGTGAGCGTATTGAATACTGAGGTCTGCCGGTATCGCGTCAGCCAGTCCCTGATGTTCACTGTTGTGTCCGTATATTACAGGTCTTGGCTTCAATTGTTGACGCGTTATTAACTGGCTGGGCACTATAGAACACGTGGATGAGTAATTATCAACTGTTGACCGAGTATCAGCGTAATTCTTGCCGATAAATTCTCCAGTCACTACCACGTGTCTCGCCACTCATCACGCCAGGGGAGCCTTCTCTCACACAATGGCGTTGCCACCTCCCTCAACCCGTCTCTCGCATTCACCACAGAAATTATTAATCACGAATAATTCTTTTCCGCGCAATTATGGATGTAATAAGTTAATGAGAACTGGGTTGCAATTATAAGGCTTTAAATATTATCATATTCTCGTTTTATGGTGTTAAACGAGAAATGGAGAAGATTTTATTTTTCTCCATGACATTCGTACGTAACAAAAAGAACTGTTACTACAGAACAATTTAGTTAATAACTCTCGGTTTGAGATTATTGGGAGTTATATTATCCATAAGTAATTATTACACGGAATACTGATGATTTTAGAGAACCACATTCAATTCTCTAACCCATTGGTAATAAATGTGTCTAACTAGACATTATCTGACGCAATGTTGCTACTCGATTTCATGAGAATTCTAGCATTAATACGCAGATGTAATGGTTAGTTTATGTTGACACTGCCGTTAGTAAAATTAGTAACTACTGTCGTTAGTATATAATGATAATGATTTATTATAATACAATAGCGGTTTATTAGTGTTGGAAATTTCCAACATAACTCCGGGGGGAGAGAACTCGGGTCGCAGTGCAATGTTGAGTACTGACATACCTATCCCGAAGATAGTATTAATGTTAGTATGTTAGTACACACATAATGGATGTCCCGTAATTGTCAAGGACATACAAGAAATTTAAGTATTGTAAAGGAACTCATGTTGAATGAAACATGGAATTGTGAATCATCTAAAGTTAATGACTAATAAAGCCTACAATATACTCTGTGACTGATGTCACTATGACATGTAACGTTTATGTTACTAAGTCTTAAAGTTTTGCAAACTCATAGATGCTCTAGATGAAATAATGTTATTGTTGATAGCCTATACAAACAAATTAGGAATTAAAGTATACAATTTAAAGTAACTGAGAATCCACTGCGAGGTGAATGTTTTTGTGTCATTGTGACTTGTAACTGATTTGTTACTTGACATCACAACACAGTATCATCATGATAACTCAAATTGGATGGGAAATTATTTGCTTTTAGTCAGAGCTATAATAGGCTTGTAGTTTCCGTTTGCATTGTTGAGCAGCTGCTCTAGTGGGGCGGGTGCTCGGTGGATCAGAATTGATGTCCTCGGAAACTGTTGGTGAAGCTGGTTCTGATAAACACTCTCGCTCTGCTAATTCGAGAGGTACTCACCCGTTCACCCCATCCCCCCCCGGCTCAACCATCATAATAACCCTCTCCACCCCCACCCCCCCCCCTCCCCCCACCCCACACACACACACGTAACCAGAAGAAGCTATTTGGCTTCGGACTCAGACTCAGGGAGGCTCTTTTAAATGCATAAGAGAATGCACAAGATTACTCTACCGCCCGGACAATTCCTGCTACGTAAAGAATCTAAATTGCTCATAATCACATGAATTCGTTCTTGATTTACAATTGGGAATCCCGGGTGGGATTGAAATGGTTGGGCACGTTACCTGTCACCTAATGGATCTGCTCACGTAGCAGTAAATAGGTACCCGGGAGGTAGGTAACTGTCATGGGGTTGCATCCTAGGGAGGATCTCGATATCAGCCTAAAGAGTATATATATTCATTGGCTACCTGTCCCCAACAAAATGCATTATTGATTATTATAAGTGCAGCGCACCATGGACCTGAATACATGTTAGCGCAGAGCACCATGGACCTGTATACATGTTAGCGTAGCGAACCATGGACCTGTATGTAAGTTAGCGCAGCGCACCATGGTCCTGTATACAAGCTAGCGCAGCGCACCACGGTCCTGTATATATGTTAGCGCAGCGCATCATGGACCTGTATAAATGTTAGCGCAGCGCACCACGGTCCTGTATATATGTTAGCGCAGCGCATCATGGACCTGTATACATGTTAGCACAGCGCACTATGGGACTGTAATAAAAATATTCCTAATCCTCAGAGTTCTACAATTCTGATTTGCTAAGACAGGGTCTGGTCCCCGACACCCTGCTGTGTGGGGTGAAGGTGTGACTATCACAGATTATCATCTCTGCATCCCACATGGCTAACTCGCTCCTTAATCATCTTCAGCACCACCCTCTATGTTCCACTTCTTAATTAAATACAAAGTCATCTAAGTTAACTAATTTATAATTTTAAGAAACTATTTTTTTCACTAAACATCTGAAATTTCTCCGTGTTCCATAAGTATAACGTTTTGAGAGGTTTGAGTTACATTTTAATCGAATTATGGAATTTGCATTAGTTTTATCCTCTCTATCTACCAGACGGAGAGGGCTGAAAAACAATTTAATAAAGAACTGCTCCCGCCAGGGCTCGAACCTGGGACCTTCTGCGTGTAAAGCAGACGTGATAACCACTACACTACGAGAGCCATTGAATCACTTGATGCCTAATGTTTTATACTAGATTTGACTATATTTTTTTAATCGCTGCAGGTTGTATCTTTAACAATAATTTGGAATGTAATACGTTATACTTATATCGAGGTACCACTGATGTCAAACTTCTGACCTTCCCCAAGAAATGCGGCCAAGATGCAACCAAGCAACAGTTGGCTAACTCCCGGATACCTATTTACTGTTAGGTGAACAACAGTGGTATTAGGTGAAAGGTAACATGCCCAAGAAAGGTAACGTTTCTTTCCCACCCAGGCTTCGAATCCGGGATTCCCGATTGTGAGTTGAGAATGAACTTTGAACACTTGCTTCTCAGTATCCCATAATTGACTCATAAATTAACATGAAAATTATTGAACCTTGCTGCTTCTATCTATCATAATATCATAACACCATTTATCATAATACTTTCATAATATCGTGTACCATAATGCCATCTATCATAAACTGTCCTCCACACTTCCGTGGATATATAACCCGTCCTCGACTCAAGTCCATTACACCCAGCGGTCGACCCCACAGACGCATTCATAAATTTTAACATGATGTTCATTCAAAACGGACATTTTCCGAAATATAAATTAATATTATAATATATTAGCATATTGTGCATATATAGACATGGTTAGGTTAGGTCTTTAGATTCTGTTGGGGATTATTTGTATTTGTAGTACGTGTGTAAAGCATTTACAGCGTTATGGTTCGAACAAAATTCGTCAGTGAAGCACTTGTTCTGGAAGTGTTCGAACGTCAACAGTTGTGAGTGTGAAAAAACGGTTTGTAAGCCGTTTTCATTCATAAACAGGGGATTTGGCGGGTGCATGGAATCACTTTTGGGTCTTTGTTTGGAGGAAAAGCTGGGATATAAATCTTTCATTCACCTAAGCTCCTGGAGACTCAAAATGCGGATTCAAAGCGTGAGTCCGAAGCTCTATCGCCTGAGCTATCGAGTAGTCTTAATAGAAGAACAGCCCGTCCCCCAAACAAAGACCAAAAAGTGGTTCTATGCACCCTTTTCCCCCTCCCCCCACAAAACGGAGGGAAGGTCCCATCCCCCCCACCATCGTGCAAGCCACGTCAACAACGACGAGTGTCCAACCACCATGCACGCCAGGCACAGGTGGGTACCTCCGCACCCCCTGGCTGTCGGGCCCGAACCTTAACTGGTTGATAAAGATTTGGCGGGTCGTATTTCAGGGAAAATTAAGATTAAGGACCAGCCCGAAACGCTATGCATGCACGTGGCAGGTCTTTCTTTACGTAAGAGAAAGTAAGAACTCTTGTAAAGTATATATATATATATATATATATATATATATATATATATATATAATGTCGTAATATATATATATATATATATATATGTCGTAATATATATATATATATATATATATATATATATATATATATATATATATATATATATATATATATATATATATATATATATATATATGTCGTACCTAGTAGCCAGAACTCACTTCTCAGCCTACTATGCAAGGCCCGATTTGCCTAATAAGCCAAGTTTTCATGAATTAATGTTTTTTCGTCTACCTAACCTACCTAACCTAACCTAACCTAGCTTTTTTTGGCTACCTAACCTAACCTTACCTATATATATAGGTTAGGTTAGGTTAGGTAGGGTTGGTTAGGTTCGGTCATATATCTACGTTAATTTTTACTCCAAGAAAAAAAAATTGACCTCATACATAGTGAAAAGGGTAGCTTTATCATTTCATAAGAAAAAAATTATAGTAAATATATTAATTCAGGAAAACTTGGCTTATTAGGCAAATCGGGCCTTGAATAGTAGGCTGAGAAGTGAGTTCTGGCTACTAGGTACGACATATATATATATATATATATATATATATATATATATATATATATATATATATATATATATATATATATATATATATATATATATATATATGTCGTACCTAGTAGCCAGAACTCACTTCTCAGCCTACTATGCAAGGCCCGATTTGCCTAATAAGCCTACTTTTCATGAATTAATGTTTTTTTGTCTACCTAACCTACCTAACCTAACCTAACCTAACGTTTTCGGCTACCTAACCTAACCTAACCTATAAAGATAGGTTAGGTTAGGTTAGGTAGGGTTGGTTAGGTTCGGTCATATATCTACGTTAATTTTAACACCAATAAAAAAAAAATTGACCTCATACATAATGAAATGGGTAGCTTTATCATTTCATAAGAAAAAAATTAGAGAAAATATATTAATTCATGAAAACTAGGCTTATTAGGCAAATCGGGCCTTGCATAGTAGGCTGAGAAGTGAGTTCTGGCTACTAGGTACGACATATATATATATATATATATATATATATATATATATATATATATGTCGTACCTAGTAGCCAGAACGCACTTCTCAGCTTACTATGCAAGGCGCGATTTGCCTAATAAGCCAAGTTTTCATTAATTAATTGTTTTTCGACTACCTAACCTACCTAACCTAACCTAACCTAACTTTTTCGGCTACCTAACCTAACCTAACCTATAAAGATAGGTTAGGTTCGGTTAGGTAGGGTTGGTTAGGTTCGGTCATATATCTACGTTAATTTTAACTCCAATAAAAATAAATTTACCTCATACATAATGAAATGGGTAGCTTTATCATTTCATAAGAAAAAAAGTAGAGAAAATATATTAATTCAGGAAAACTTGGCTTATTAGGCAAATCGGGCCTTGCATAGTAGGCTGAGAAGTGCGTTCTGGCTACTAGGTACGACATATATATATATATATATATATAGGTTAGGTAGACGAAAAAACATTAATTCATGAAAACTTGGCTTATTAGGCAAATCGGGCCTTGCATAGTAGGCTGAGAAGTGAGTTCTGGCTACTAGGTACGACATATATATATATATATATATATATATATATATATATATGTCGTACCTAGTAGCCAGAACGCACTTCTCAGCTTACTATGCAAGGCGCGATTTGCCTAATAAGCCAAGTTTTCATTAATTAATTGTTTTTCGACTACCTAACCTACCTAACCTAACCTAACCTAACTTTTTCGGCTACCTAACCTAACCTAACCTATAAAGATAGGTTAGGTTCGGTTAGGTAGGGTTGGTTAGGTTCGGTCATATATCTACGTTAATTTTAACTCCAATAAAAAAAAATTTACCTCATACATAATGAAATGGGTAGCTTTATCATTTCATAAGAAAAAAATTAAAGAAAATATATTAATTCAGGAAAACTTGGCTTCTTAGGCAAATCGGGCCTTGCATAGTAGGCTGAGAAGTGCGTTCTGGCTACTAGGTACGACATTATATATATATATATATATATATATATATATATATATATGTCGTACCTAGTAGCCAGAACTCACTTCTCAGCCTACTATTCAAGGCCCGATTTGCCTAATAAGCCAAGTTTTCCTGAATTAATATATTTACTATAATTTTTTTCTTATGAAATGATAAAGCAACCCTTTTCTCTATGTATGAGGTCAATTTTTTTTTATTGGAGTTAAAATTAACGTAGATATATGACCGAACCTAACCAACCCTACCTAACCTAACCTAACCTTTATTTATAGGTAAGGTTAGGTTAGGTAGCCAAAAAAAGCTAGGTTAGGTTAGGTTAGGTAGGTTAGGTAGACGAAAAAACATTAATTCATGAAAACTTGGTTTATTAGGCAAATCGGGCCTTGAATAGTAGGCTGAGAAGTGCGTTCTGGCTATTAGGTACGACACATATATATATATATATATATATATATATATGTCGTACCTAGTAGCCAGAACTCACTTCTCAGCCTACTATTCAAGGCCCGATTTGCCTAATAAGCCAAGTTTTCCTGAATTAATATATTTACTATAATTTTTTTCTTATGAAATGATAAAGCTACCCTTTTCTCTATGTATGAGGTCAATTTTTTTTTATTGGAGTTAAAATTAACGTAGATATATGACCGAACCTAACCAACCCTACCTAACCTAACCTAACCTATATTTATAGGTAAGGTTAGGTTAGGTAGCCAAAAAAAGCTAGGTTAGGTTAGGTTAGGTAGGTTAGGTAGACGAAAAAACATTAATTCATGAAAACTTGGCTTATTAGGCAAATCGGGCCTTGAATAGTAGGCTGAGAAGTGCGTTCTGGCTATTAGGTACGACATATATATATATATATATATATATATATATATATATATATATATATATATATATATATATATATATATATATATGTCGTACCTAATAGCCAGAACGCACTTCTCATCCTACTATTCAAGGCCCGATTTGCCTAATAAGCCAAGTTTTCATGAATTAATGTTTTTTCGTCTACCTAACCTACCTAACCTAACCTAACCTAGCTTTTTTTGGCTACCTAACCTAACCTTACCTATAAATATAGGTTAGGTTAGGTTAGGTAGGGTTGGTTAGGTTCGGTCATATATCTACGTTAATTTTAACTCCAATAAAAAAAAATTGACCTCATACATAGAGAAAAGGGTTGCTTTATCATTTCATAAGAAAAAAATTATAGTAAATATATTAATTCAGGAAAACTTGGCTTATTAGGCAAATCGGGGCTTGAATAGTAGGCTGAGAAGTGCGTTCTGGCTACTAGGTACGACATATATATATATATATATATATATATATATATATATATATATATATATATATATATATATATATATATATATATATATATATATATATGTCGTACCTAGTAGCCAGAACGCACTTCTCAGCCTACTATTCAAGCCCCGATTTGCCTAATAAGCCAAGTTTTCCTGAATTAATATATTTACTATAATTTTTTTCTTATGAAATGATAAAGCAATCCTTTTCTCTATGTATGAGGTCAATTTTTTTTTATTGGAGTTAAAATTAACGTAGATATATGACCGAACCTAACCAACCCTACCTAACCTAACCTAACCTATATTTATAGGTAAGGTTAGGTTAGGTAGCCAAAAAAAGCTAGGTTAGGTTAGGTTAGGTAGGTTAGGTAGACGAAAAAACATTAATTCATGAAAACTTGGCTTATTAGGCAAATCGGGCCTTGAATAGTAGGATGAGAAGTGCGTTCTGGCTATTAGGTACGACATATATATATATATATATATATATATATATATATATATATATATATATATATATATATATATATATATATGTCGTACCTAGTAGCCAGAACGCACTTCTCAGCCTACTATGCAAGGCCCGATTTGCCTAATAAGCCAAGTTTTCCTGAATTAATTAATTTTCTCTAATTTTTTTCTTATGAAATGATAAAGCTACCCATTTCATTATGTATGAGGTCAATTTTTTTTTATTGGAGTTAAAATTAACGTAGATATATGACGGAACCTAACCAACCCTCCCTAACCTAACCTAACCTATCTTTATAGGTTAGGTTAAGTTAGGTAGCCGCAAAAGTTAGGTTAGGTTAGGTTAGGTAGGTTAGGTAGTCGAAAAACAATTAATTCATGAAAACTTGGCTTATTAGGCAAATCGGGCCTTGCATAGTAGGCTCAGAAGTGAGTTCTGGCTACTAGGTACGACATATATATATATATATATATATATATATATATATATATATATATATATATATATATATATATATATATATATATATATATATATAATGTCGTACCTAGTAGCCAGAACGCACTTCTCAGCCTACTATGCAAGGCCCGATTTGCCTAAGAAGCCAAGTTTTCCTGAATTAATATATTTTCTTTAATTTTTTTCTTATGAAATGATAAAGCTACCCATTTCATTATGTATGAGGTCAATTTTTTTTTATTGAAGTTAAAATTAACGTAGGTATATGACCGAACCTAACCAACCCTACCTAACCTAACCTAACCTATCTTTATAGGTTAGGTTAGGTTAGGTAGCCGAAAAAGTTAGGTTAGGTTAGGTTAGGTAGGTTAGGTAGTCGAAAAAACCTTAATTCATGAAAACTTGGCTTATTAGGCAAATCGGGCCTTGCATATTAGGCTGAGAAGTGCGTTCTGGCTACTAGGTACGATATATATATATATATATATATATATATATATATATATATATATATATATATATATATATATATATATATATATATATATATATATATATATATATATATATATATATATATATATATGTCGTACCTAGTAGCCAGAACTCACTTCTCAGCCTACTATGCAAGGCCCGATTTGCCTAATAAGCCAAGTTTTCATGAATTACTGTTTTTTCGTCTACCTAACCTACCTAACCTAACCTAACCTAGCTTTTTTTGGCTACCTAACCTAACCTTACCTATAAAGATAGGTTAGGTTAGGTTTGGTAGGGTTGGTTAGGTTCGGTCATATATCTACGTTAATTTTAACTCCAATAAAAAAAAATTGACCTCATACATAATGAAATGGGTAGCTTTATCATTTCATAAGAAAAAAATTATAGTAAATATACTAATTCAGGAAAACTTGGCTTATTAGGCAAATCGGGCCTTGAATAGTAGGCTGAGAAGTGAGTTCTGGCTACTAGGTACGACATATATATATATATATATATATATATATATATATATATATATATATATATATATATATATATATATATATATATATATATATATATATGTCGTACCTAGTAGCCAGAACTCACTTTTTGGCCTACTATTCAAGGCCCGATTTGCCTTATAAGCCAAGTTTTCCTGAATTAATATATTTTTTCTAATTTTTTTCTTATGAAATGATAAAGCTACCCATTTCATTATGTATGAGGTCAATTTTTTTTTATTGGAGTTAAAATTAACGTAGATATATGACCGAACCTAACCAACCCTACCTAACCTAACCTAACCTATATTTATAGGTAAGGTTAGGTTAGGTAGCCAAAAAAAGCTAGGTTAGGTTAGGTTAGGTAGGTTAGGTAGACGAAAAAAAACATTAATTCATGAAAACTTGGCTTATTAGGCAAAACGGGCCTTGAATAGTAGGCTGAGAAGTGCGTTCTGGCTATTAGGTACGACATATATATATATATATATATATATATATATATATATATATATATATATATATATATATATATATATATATATATATGTCGTACCTAGTAGCCAGAATGCGCTTCTCAGCCTACTATGCAAGGCCCGATTTGCCTAATAAGCCAAGTTTTCCTGAATTAATAAATTTTCTCTAATTTTTTTCTTATGAAATGATAAAGCTACCCATTTCATTATGTATGAGGTCATTTTTTTTTTATTAGAGTTAAAATTAACGTAGATATATGACCGAACCTAACCAACCCTACCTAACCTCACCTAACCTATCTCTATAGGTTAGGTTAGGTTCGGTAGCCGAAAAAGTTAGGTTAGGTTAGGTTAGGTAGGTTAGGTAGTCGAAAAAACATTAATTCATGAAAACTTGGCTTATTAGGCAAATCGGGCTTTGCATAGTAGGCTGAGAAGTGCGTTCTGGCTATTAGGTACGACATATATATATATATATATATATATATATATATATATATATATATATATATATATATATATATATATATATATATATATATATATATATATATATATATATGTCGTACCTAGTAGCCAGAACACACTTCTCAGCCTACTATGCATAGCCTGATTTGCCTAATAAGCCAAGTTTTCATGAATTAATTGTTTTTCGACTACCTAACCTACCTAACCTTACCTAACCTAACTTTTTCTGCCACCTAACCTAACCTAACCTATAGAGATAGGTTAGGTTAGGTTAGGTAGGGTTGGTTAGGTTCGGTCATATATCTACGTTAATTTTAACTCCAATAAAAAAAATTGACCTCATACATAATGAAATGGGTAGCTTTATCATTTCATTAGAAAAAAAATTGAGAAAATATATTAATTCAGGAAAACTTGGCTTATTAGGCAAATCGGGCCTTGCATAGTAGGTTGAGAAGTGCGTTCTGGCTACTAGGTACGACATATATATATATATATATATATATATATATATATATATATATATATATATATATATATATATATACATATATATATATATATATATATATATACATATATATATATATATATATATATATATATATATATATATATATATATATATATATATATATATATATATATATATATATATGTCGTACCTAATAGCCAGAACGCACTTCTCAGCCTACTATGCAAGGCTCGATTTGCCTAATAAGCCAAGTTTTCATGAATTTATATATTTTCTCTAATTTTTTTCTTATGAAATGATAAACCTACCCATTTCATTATGTATGAGATCAATTTTTTTTTATTGGAGTTAAAATTAACGTAGATATATGACCGAACCTAACCAACCCTACCTAACCTAACCTAACCTATCTTTATAGGTTAGGTTAGGTTAGGTAGCCGAAAAAGTTAGGTTAGGTTAGGTTAGGTAGGTTAGGTAGTCGAAAAACAATTAATTCATGAAAACTTGGCTTATTAGGCAAATCGAGCCTTGCATAGTAGGCTGACAAGTGCGTTCTGGCTACTAGGTACGACATATATACATATATATATATATATATATATATATATATATATGTCGTACCTAGTAGCCAGAACGCACTTCTCGGCCTACTATTCAAGGCCCGATTTGCCTAATAAGCCAAGTTTTCCTGAAATAATATATTTTATCTAATTTTTTTCTTATGAAATGATAAACCTACCCATTTCATTATGTATGAGGTCAATTTTTTTTTATCAGAGTTAAAATTAACGTAGATATATGACCGAACCTAACCAACCCTACCTAACCTAACCTAACCTATCTTTATAGGTTAGGTTAGGTTAGGTAGCGGAAAAAGTTAGGTTAGGTAGGTTAGGTTGCCGAAAAACAATTAATTCATGAAAACTTGGCTTATTAGGCAAATCGGGCCTTGAATAGTAGGCTGAGAAGTGCGTTCTGGCTACTAGGTACGACATATATATATATATATATATATATATATATATATATATATATATATATATATATATATATATTGTTACGATAATCTCCTTCAAGAGAGATTTGGCCTGGTCTTTCCTATCGTCATGTTACTTCAGTACATCTACAACATCTAGATACTACAAGCAAGTGTAGTACATATTTAGTCAACTACGTTTTGCCAGGCGCAAACATATCACACTCGCTCTCCACCCTTCCCCCTCCCTCGTCGCCGATCACCAAACTAGCATTTCCAGCCTGCCCGCTTCTGATTGGTGAATCGACGTCTGCACCACTGCACTTCTGCACCTCAGCACTATCTACCTAGCCGATGTCTGGGCCTGCACCAGCCACTGGAGTTAGAATATTATGTGCTCTCAAGCTGAAACAACCATCTGATATACGCTCTGTCTATTAATGGATGTTCTCAGCCAGCGCTTTATTCTCAGCACCTGTTAATTTCATTTTGTCTTTATCCATTTTAGAGTAACGTCACCATTATATTATTTTATGTGATTTTTTTAATCTTTTGAGTTTGCACTGTACATAGCCAAGGAATTGTCTTATTCTTAATTTGTTTTAAATTTATTTAGAGTTTCATTGTTCATACTATGTGTTTTGCCTTACTTTACCACAGGACACAACAGCTACGCAGTCATTTTTTTTTTCTTAAATGTGATAGGCATTGACACCAGCCATTGGGAGGTCTGCCGAACACCTACACTTCTTTTTTCCATCACATTTAATGGGGGCCTTTCCTAGGAGCCTCACTCAGTTACTATTACTAAAAAATCAATTTGTGGTAAGTGTACTTGGCTTTGATACAGTTGCTTTTCAATATTTTCATTACTTTTAAAATTTATATTGTGCTGTGTATTTTGTGCTTTCCGAGGGTAGGATATTGTGAGTGTTGGATAACTGTGGATCACGTGGTGACTGGAGGCCTCAGTCATTCTCTTAATTGGTCATCCCTCCTTCAGTGTTATTACTCGTGTATTCCACCTTTTTTGCCCCTAGGATATTTCTCAAATTACGGCAGATCATCATTTTTGGTACCCTGGTACTTCGATTTGTCTTCCTGCCAAAGCACTCTATCTTCTGCAATCCGACCACAGGAGGATACAGAGGGTCATATTTCCTCTAGCACGGACTACGCTGTTGAGTTGGGACCTCAACAGCAGTTCTCGTCACCAGTTGACACTCGCACCCCAATACGTCGCACCCCAATACGTCGGTCAGAGATGATGATATTTACTCAGGTAGGGAATTAGTCTCTTTTTTTTCAGAGCACAAGGAACGCTAATTCTGTAAGTATCATATAATTAGAGTAGGAAAACCCCTTGCTTCTGTCCTATAGAGACTCTGCAAGGTATCCCTACATTCTTGAACTGTTCACTTTTGAAACAATTACAAGTTTCATTTGATGGGATTCCGTCCTCTGCCTCTGGGGGGCGTGGACGTCGGGCTCTGGCTGCCAGTGGCTGTGTGTCGCTGACTGGTGGTGGTTGCTCGTTGCTGCGGGGCGCCAGCTGACTGAGGCGGAGGTCAGCAATATGGCGGCGGCTGGTGGTGGCCGCATCCGCCGTGTGAATACTGCTCGGCTGGAGTTCTCTGCACCGGTGGATTGGGAACTAGTGGCGGCTGCGCTTTTGGATGTCCTTCAGGTGGATGTTAAAGATCTCCTTGGTCTCGAGAAATTTTCTCCCACTCGCGTGGCGGTGACGTTTGCCACGTCACCTGGATACGAGCGGTTTGTGGGGTGTTGGAACGAGCGGACGACTCCCCTTCCTCATTCGGCTGTGTCTGTGACTGTCTCTGATCCGTGGGGTCCACTGACCTTTGTGAGCGTGCACGGGGTACCTGTTACGTTTCCTGAGGTGGAGCTTTCTTCTGTGTTTACGAGGTATGGTATGGTGTTGCGTCATCGGTACAACTTGTTTAGTGCCGGGCGGCTGCGGGGCCTCCGGCTGGGTACTCGCACGCTGCATATGCGCCTCAAGGAGCCCATCCCCTCCAAGGTTATGTGCTGTGGTCTTCCGTTCCGGGTTTTCTATCCAGGGCAGGCCCGCACGTGCTTCCGCTGTGGGGAGGAGGGCCATGACGCTGCCCAGTGTGAGATTCCTCGACTGGAGACTGCTTCTGTATTCAGTGTGGGGGATTTTCCCCCCCTCCGTGAGGATGGTGCATCCCTGGCTGGTCCTCGGCGTGGGGGTGTGAATGGTGGGGCACCTGTGACTGTTGTGCCTGGTGGTGCACCTGCGACTGTTGTGCCTGGTGGTGCACCTGCGACTGGTGTGCCTGGTGGTGCACCTGCGACTGGTGTGCCTGGTGGTGCACCTGCGACTGTTGTGCCTGGTGGTGCACCTGCGACTGCTGTGCCTGGTGGTGCACCTGCGACTGCGGTGCCTGGTGGTGCACCTGCGACTGCTGTGCCTGGTGGTGCACCTGCGACTGCTGTGCCTGGTGGTGCACCTGCGTCTGCTGTGCCTGGTGGTGCACCTGCGTCGGCTGTGCCTGGTGGTGCACCTGCGTCGGCTGTGCCTGGTGGTGCACTTGCGACTGCTGTGCCTGGTGGTGCACCTGCGACTGCTGTACCTGGTGGTGCACCTGCGCCTGTTGTGCCTGGTGGTGCACCTGCGACTGCTGTGCCTGGTGGTGCACCTGCGACTGCTGTGCCTGGTGGTGCACCTGCGACTGATGTGCCTGGTGGTGCACCTGCGACTGCTGTGCCTGGTGGTGCACCTGCGACTGTTGTGCCTGGTGGTGCACCTGCGACTGATGTGCCTGCTGGTTCGTCTGTGCCTATCGTGTCTTCTGTGCCAGCTGTGGTGGAGGACGTGGCTGCTCCTGATTCCCGTCTTCTCCTTCCGGTGGATGTGGCGGTGCATCCTGTTCCTGGTGCTTCGTTGGTGAATGGGCGAGGTGTTGGGAGTGTCGTCTCGGTGCCTCCCGTTGTAGGCGATGCTTTCACTGAGGGTGATGGGAGCGTCGTCGTTGGTGCCGGCGTTCCTGTTGCATGCATTGCGAGTCCGCCTACTGCTCCCCCTGCGGGTGCGTGCCATGAGGGGGCGTTGACCTCCCATGCTCCTCGCCGGAAGCGCGTTGCGGGGGCGCGCTCACGCAGTCGAGAGCCCCCTGGCAAACGGATTGAGGCTTCGCGGAGTTGTGCCTTGGGTGGTGCCCCCCCTCCTCCTCCTAATTCTCCTGTGTCTGATATGGATTCCGGAAGTGATGCAGTGCCGGTTGGCAGCAAGAATTCCTCGTCGGTGGTGGACGTTGGTGATACCTGGTCAGTGGCAGCGGGGTCTCGGCGTGCTTCGCTGGGTGATGCCGGCACTGTCCGCCTCCTGCGGGATCAGAGGCCAGGCATTATGGTGGATTCCCCGACGGTGGAACGGCGGCAGTTTGAGCCTCAGGATGCTGACGGCGCCTCTGCAGTGGGTGGCTCTGTGCCCTCTGGTGGTCCTGGAGGGGCTGGGGGTCATTAATAGGTTCGATGGCGCCTGCTATTGTTTGTGCGTCTTTGAATGTTCGTGGTCTGAATGCTTTGGCGGTCCAATTGGGCCTTGTGGATGTGCTTCGGGAGCAGCGGGTGGATGTGGCTCTGATCCAAGAGCACAATGTTCGGGATGTGTCTGTGTTGCAGGGGTTGTGTGCTGAGTATCATGTTGTGCTGAACCCGCCGAGGACGTCCTTTGGGGGAACGCTGATGTTGTTTTCACGGAGGACATCCATTTCCGTGCTTCACACGGAAATGGATGAAGATGGGCGGGTCTTGTTTGTTCGGGCTGAGTATTTGGGGGTTGTGATTCCGTTCTTGACAGTGTACGCCCCTTCTGGGGTGGCGCATCGTCAGGACCGGGAGCTGTTTTTTCGGGAGGGGCTTTTGCCATACCTGCGGCATGATACGCGGGATTTGATCTTTGGGGGGGATTTTAATTGTGTTACGAGTGTGAGGGATTGCTCTAGTGCTCACCCTCAGAATGTTTCGGCCGCTTTAATTGAGGTTTTGCGTGCGTGCGGGTTTCGCGATGCGGCTGTTTTGTGTGGCGGCTCGTTGGAGTATACCTTCGCTGCGCGTGGGGCGAGTTCTAGGTTGGATAGGTTCTATGTTTCTGGAGGGGAGTGTTCGGTTTTTGATTTTCGCACGGTCCCGGTGGCTTTCTCGGATCATTGTATGGTGGTTGTACGGGTTGGTGTCCGGAGTCAGGTGCGGGTGGGGCCTGGGTGGTGGAAACTCAATTGTCGGTTATTGCGTTGTCCACGTATTTGTGCGCAGTTTCGGGCCTGGTGGGTTGGCATCGTTGCCCGGAAGGCTGATTTCTCCTCTTTGTTCGTTTGGTGGGAGTGGTGTAAGGTGGAGTGTCGGAGGTTTTTTGGGATTGTTGCTAAGCGGGAGGCTGCCGGGAGGTTTGGTCTGCTGCGGTTCCTTCAGGCGCGTTTGTCTTCTTTATATGTGCGGTTGAATGCTGGGGTTGACTGCTTTAGTGAGATTGCTGAGTGTAAGGAGCGTATTTGTGATTTGCGTGCGGTGTTGGCTGACGGTGTTCGCGTGCGTGCTCGTGTAGCTGAGCGGGTGGATGGGGAGAGGCTCTCTCCCTTTCTTTTAGGGAGGGAGAAGGCTGCTAGGGGTTCCGTTCTTCTCCAGGGCCTTCGGCGGCCTGATGGGTCTGTGCTTTCTAGCACAGAGGGTGTTCTGCTTACCGCACGGCGGGAGTTGGAGGCCCTCTATGGGGAGGTGCATGGTGATAGTGTGCTCGCGGGTTCCTTTTTGGACAGGTGCTTTCCCGGTTTGTCGCGCTCGGAGTGTGCCCGGTTGGTGCAGGATGTTTCCACGGTGGAGCTCCTGGAGGTGGTTCGGTCGTTTCGTTCTGGGAGAGTGCCGGGTGCGGATGGCCTGCCCATTGAGTTCTACCTTACCTTTTGGGATGTGCTGGGGGGGGGTGCTTTTGGAAGTGGTGCAGGCGTGTTTGCGTTTGGGTGCTCTGCCTGATTCCTTCTGTGACGGGATCGTGCGGCTACTCCCGAAGCCGGGCGATTTGCAGTTGTTTTCCAATTGGAGGCCTATTACGCTCTTAAATGTTGATTATAAAATTCTTTCTAAGGTTTTAGCGCGTCGATGTCGGGGTGTCGTTGCGTCGGTGGTCTCTATGGAGCAATTTTGTGGTGTGCCTGGCCGTGCCCTGATGGATTGCAATGCCTTACTTCGTGACGTGCTTCTCTATGCGTCCGAGTATCGGCTTTCGGCGGCTATGATCAGCTTGGACTGGTCCAAGGCCTTTGATCGGGTGTCTTTAGAGTTTGTTTTTAGTGCTATGGAGAGGCTTGGGTTTCCGGTGGTGTTTGTGGGGTGGATCCGTTTGTTGTATGTCCGGAGTCGCAGTCGCGTTTGTGTGAATGGGTTTTTTAGCTCATTTTTTCCTATTTGCCGTTCCGTTCGTCAGGGGTGTCCCATGTCTATGCTTTTGTATGTGATTTTTCAGGAACCTCTTTTTCGAGCGGTGAAAGCGTGTTCCTTGATCGTGCCTCCTTGTCTGCCGTCCGGTCTCCGGCTTCCCGTTTGCGGGTATGCTGACGACACCATTCTATTTGTAGCTTCGGAGGGTTCTGTTGAAGCTGTCCAGGACGTTCTCCTGCGGTTTGAGTCCGCTACGGGGGCCGTTCTTAATCGGGCGAAGTCGGGGTTGATGGGGATCGGTGAGTGGGCCTCCCGCCTGGTGTGGGATAGGTCGTGGTTTCCGGTGGTCTCCTCGATTCGGGTTCTTGGGATTACTTGGTTTGCCTCCTATGATCGCTCCTTGGAGTGGAATTGGGGTGCTGTCTCTCGGTCGGTTGGTGTTGCAGTTGGCCTTTTGTCGCGTCGTCCCTTGACGATTTATCAGAGGGGACTGCTTGTTGCGTGTAAGGTCTTGTCGCGTGTCTGGTTTGTGGCTCGATGTTTCCCGTTGGATCGTCGGAAGGCCTTGAGTTTGGAGAGTGTGGTGTATAGATATGTATGGTGTGGGCGTTATCAACCGGTGCGCCGTTCGACGTTGGTGTTAGGGGTGAGAGAGGGGGGTGTTGGCATTCCTGACGTTTTCACGAAGGCCAAGGCCCTCTTCTGGGTCTCGTTGCGTCGGGGGCTGGCTCTCGGTGGGGGGTTGAATACGCTGGGTGTGTTTTTCTGCTCGCTTCGCTTCAGTTTTTTGGTTGATTTGGGGGTTTGTCAGGAGGTGGCCTTGGTTACCCCCCCTGTTTATTCTTGGGCCGTGGGGATTCTTCGGGAGCTCTGCCGCCATCCTGGGTTTCTGTCTTTCTCGTGCAAGGCTGTGTATGGGGTGTTGTTGCCCCGGGTGCGGCCTCGAGTGGAGGGCTTGTTCCCGTGTTGGGATTGGGGTGGTATCTGGTCGTGTTTGGGGGCACGGTTCTTGGCGCCTCAGCAGCGTGAATTGCTGTTTCGGGTTCTGCATTTGTCGCTGGCGACAAATGAGCGGTTGTGTATGCTTGGCTTGCGTGATTCTGGGGCGTGTGTTCACTGTGGTTTATGTGAATCGCAGGTGCATGTATTTTATTTTTGTGTCCGGTTACAGGGGTTGGTGGACTGGTTTCGGGATGTCCTGGAGGTGTTTTGTGGTCCGGGTTGTCGGGGTGATGTTTTGCAGTTTTTGTTTTTGTATTTTCCGGCTTATCCGCTGCGGGTGCGTAATACATTGTGTGTTTTGGTTGCTGATTATGTGTTTTGTGTGTGGGTTGGGAGGCGGGAGGGTTTTGGGATCGCCCGAATTTTAGGATTTTTACGGGGGCGCATGCGGTTTACCTGGTGGTGGTTGCAGCGCGCTTTTCCGGAGGAGTTTGGTAGGTGGTTCACAGATGCCTATGTTCGTGGGGTTGCCTTTGGGTCGGCGGGTGCCTTGGTGGCGAGGTGATGTTCTCGGCTTGGGTGGGGTTGGGGTGTTGATGGGGGGGGGGTTTAGAGGGGTTGGGGGGTTTCGGGGTTTGCTTTGCTATGCGCTCCCTTTCCGCTTCTTGGGGTGTCCTTGGCGGGGGTTGCGTGTGTTTGTGTGTCTCCCCCCTTGAGATGCTGCTGCTCCTGTGTGTGTGTGGTGTGTTTTCCGTACCTCCGGGTGCCGGTTGTGTCCGTATGCGTGTGGGTGTGTGATTTTGAGGGGGGTTTTGGCTCCTGCGTGGGCCTGGGTTTTCTGCTGTACTGTTTTCTACTGTTCCTTTTGTGGCCGTGTTTCGCTTTGGCCTGTAACCCATTATTTTGCGTGCTTGGGTGCAGTGTGGTGTGCCGTGGTGGTGTGGGTGGTATGAGTGTGTTTGTCTTGTTGTTTAGAGTGTGTTTAGTGTGCGTGTACATAATTTCTTCTTATTTAGTGTATATCATTTTCCTGGGTAGCGCGTGTATGATCCTATGCTCCTTTGTTCTTCTGTGTGTGTGGTAGGCGTGGTTTTGTGCACGTGATTCTATATCCACGTCTGTGTATGTTTATGTTATTGGTTCCAGGTGTGTTTCAATGTTATTTATGTACTTTATTGTTAATTTATTTTTCATGTAATTTTCTTGGCCATGTTCTGTGTGGCTATGTAGATATGAACTGTTTAGCCTATTGTTTCCATGTACTGTTTTAGCACTTATTTCCCTGTACTGTTTAGCCCATTGCTTCAATGCGTTTTCATTTTGTTCAGCGCTTGTGTTTGTTTTGCGGTTACTGTTATTGTTTAGTGTACAGACTGTTTATTCCTGTGTACTGTTACTTCATTGGTGTACTTGATGTGTACAGGTTTGCGTTGTTTTGTGTGTTCTTATAATTTGTGTAATTTATAAAAATAAAAAAAAAAAAAAAAAAAAAAAGTTTCATTTGTTTTTGAAACTATCGGTTTCATTTATTTAGTAGGATTTTCTTGCCTTTATTCTCTAACATTGAGTACCGGGTACAAGATTTCCTGCGATTTTGATTGACTAATCATTTGCCAATTTAATATTAACGTTAATTGTTAACGATTCAATTTCCACAGGATAGTTACCAGTTGCCACGTCATCCTGTTATTGACACTTACAATATCACCAGTATATTCGTTGTACACTTATTTGCTATTTCAAAATGTTTCGTCTCTCAGCATTTCGTAACGATCCAGCAAGTGAAGTAGGGAACTTACGTCGTGCCAGGAGGACCGAATTACAAACTCTTGCACACGAGTATCAACTAGATGCTCCCCCTGGAGCCAACAAAAATGACTTACGCAATCTTATCTTGGATTACCTCTTAGAAGAAGGAATTATAGACTCTGAAGCACACGAAAACTATTCTATTGCAGATAAACATGCTCTGGCAGCTATGAAGTTGAAGCTCGAACTAGCGAAAATCGAGCGGGAACAACTGCACGAACAAGCTGCATATGAGAAAGAAGCTCTACAACGAAGAGAACGAGAGGCTGCCCTAAAGAAAGAGGAGGCTGCCCTAAAGAAAGAAGAACAGGAACGCGAGGCGACCCTAAGAGAACGTGAGGCTGCCCTACAGCGTGAGCGGGAGAGAGAACTGCTTGAAGCAAGATAAATTCACCTGGAGATGCAACGTGAGCACGATAAACAGCAAGCTGAGAGTGTTTTGGCATGTCATCGACAAGAACTCACCTTGGAAACAACACACCACACTCAGCGCCAACAAGCTACCGCTAGTCTTCCCGTAAGCTTCAATGTCTCCCATGCAAGTAAGTTAATGCCACCATTCGTTGAGACAGAGATCGATGTGTTTTTCAGCACTTTTGATACCCTAGCTAAAAAACTTAGCTGGCCTGAAGATCAATGGTCAACCCTTCTCAGAGTGCATCTCACAGGTAGAGCTGCGGTTACTCTCAGTACCTTAGCGTCTGAGAATGACTACCAGACCCTGAAGCAAGCAGTTTTAGATGCCTACCTTCTCTCCACCGAAAGCTACAGACGAAAATTCCGTGATTATCTAAAGGCAAGTACCACCACCTTTTTAGAATTTGGCAATACAAAGAAAAGATATTTCATGAAATGGCTGGAAGCAGCACATGTCTCAACATTTTCAGAACTCGTCAACCTCATTCTAGTTGAGGAATTCTTTAGACGTGCTCCCCCTTCCATCTGTTTATATTTAGCAGACAAAGAAGAAACCGACTACATCAGACGTGCGAAGTCGGTTGACACCTACAGCCTCATACATCGGCTAACACCAGACCCACCTTCCAGTAAGAAGTCTTGGTATAGTTATGACAAAGTGAGTACCGATCAAGCGAGCTCCCAATTGCATTGTAAGTATTGCAAGCTGTATGGACATACCATAGATAAATGTGGAAAAGCTCAATACAAAGGCTATAGTTAAACTCCTAAACCAAAACCGACTCCTCCAAAGTCCGGTAAGCCTGTGATGAATGTTGGTGTTCCTGTTAATGATCTTTCTCTCTTCAGCAAACACCTGTATCCTGGAACTGTCTCTGCCAACAGTACAGATTCGGAGGGACGTTTCAAATTGAAGATCTTGAGTGACACAGCGGCTCTTCAGTCAATAATATTGAAATCGGCTGTGCCTAACATCACCTACACCGGGGAAACCGTCCTTATCACTGACCTCACTGCTACCACTCCGTATCCACTCGCCAGAGTCCACCTGGATTGTCCTTTCGTGACCGATGAAGTCCAAGTCGCCATCAGGGAAAAGCCTTTTCCCATGTCTGGAGTGCAACTTCTCCTGGGCAATGACTTGGCCGAAGATCTGCAACCTTTCAACCTGTTCATCATGGACAAACCCCAGGTATGTGACTCTGTAGTGGACAACCCCATCTTAACGTATTTTCCAGCAGAGGTTCAAGAAAGTGATAAAGTTTCTCCTCCGGTTTTGGTGACCACCCGTGCAAAAGGTGCACGCCCGCAACCAGCTGATTCTACTTCTACCGCTGTCCCTCAAGACCCTCAGAATCTACCTCCTAATCTTACCAGTTTGGAGTTCCGTAAGTTACAGAGGGAAGATCAATCATTAACACCATTATTCTTCCAGGCTGAGACTCACCCTGACAGTATCCCTGGGTTCTTCCTAGAGAATCAGTTGCTCTACCGCAGATACAGACCCAGTAAGCTGAAGGAGGATGACGATTGGGCCAATGTCGAACAACTAGTGATTCCCACCAGCCTACGGCCCGATATTCTACACCTGGCTCATGGAGCACTTTCTCACTATGGTTTTAACAAAACCTGTCACGGAATCAGACAAGACTACTACTGGCCAGGTATGGTTAAGGACGTCAAAAGTTACGGGCAACAGTGTCATATATGTCAGATGGCAGAGAAACTTAATATCCCGATTCCCAAAGCTCCTTTAATTCCCATCCTGGTGCCTGCAGAACCTTTCCACAGACTCATCATAGACTGTGTTGGTCCTTTACCCCGGACCAGTTCTGGCAACGCTTATATACAAACCATCCTGTGTCCAACCACCAGATTCCCCATAGCAGTTCCTGTAAAGAACATTACGGCTGCTACGGTGGTAAAACAACTATTGAAGATCTTTACCTAATACGGATTTCCAAGGGAGGTTCAAAGTGACTGTGGCACCAACTTCACCAGTGATCTCTTCAAGAAGACGCTGGAAGAGTTCAACATCACTCAAGTATTGTCCAGCCCCTATCATCCTGCTTCACAGGGTTCTCTTGAACGTAGTCACCAAACGATTAAATCACTCCTAAAGAAATTTTGCAATGAAGCCATGAAAGACTGGGATAAACAACTTGACTTCATCATGTGTTGTGACGGGAAAGTGTTGGACTGTAGATGTTCGGCAGTCCTCCAATGGCAGGTGTCAATGCCTGGTCACACTTACAAAAAAAAAGATAGACTGCTTGCCTGTTGTCTGTGGTAAGTGAGAGGGAGGAACACGTAAAACACAAAGTATGAACAATGAAACTTTAATATATTTATTTAAACATAAATGAAAAAAAGACAAATCTCGGGTAAATGAATAGTGCAATTAAATAACAAAGACAAATGCAAAAACACAATAGATTAAATAGTATAATGGTGAAATGGGGCTGAGAATATTGGCTATGGCTGAGACCTCCCTTAGTATACAAAAGCCAGAGAGCTTAGTATGCCAGAGAGAGATGTCAACTCTAAGAGCACAAAGAATATTCTGAAGTTGATGGCTAGTCAAGGCTCAGACGTCGACTCAGGTAGATGGCGCTGAGGTGCAGTGTGCAGGTGCGCGGTCAGTGACTCACCAATTAGGAGCAGGCAGGCTGGGATGGGTAGTTGGCTGGTTGACGACGAGCCAGCGTGGAGGGTGTGTAGAGTAGGGGAGGTTTTAGGGTACGTTTTGCCTCCTGGTCAAAATGTTTTGTGCTACCGGTGGAGGTATCTTGAATGTAGCATCTTATACTTGTAGACTTGACGTAACTTTAGGTAGGGAAGAGCAGGCTCAATCTCTCTTGAAAGAGATTATCGTCACAACTCTCCTCCGAAGCCTGCGGTTCCGGGTGAAGTTACGTCTTCAGGTGGTAGAGTGGTAGGTGGAGATGCCTCAACCTCATAGACTCTGGAGAGGACGTCTGCTATGATGTTGTCAGAACCCTTGATGTAGAGATCTCCAGGTTGAAATTCTGCAGATATAAAGCCCATCGTAGAAGCCGTTGATTTTTGAATTGGGCTTGCTGCAGGAAGCGTAGGGGATTGTGGTCCGAGTAGATGGTGGTAGACCGAGCATCTTGCAGGTACGATTCGAAGTGCTGCAAGTTCAGGACGATGGAGAGTTGCTCCCTTTCGATCGTGCTGTAGTTCCTTGTAGCTGTAGTAGCTAACAGGTAGAATCTCCTCGCCTCGTTGTTGCATCAGGACACCCCCGCTGCCGGTACCACTGGCGTCGACATGGAGGATGAAAGGCTTCGTGATATCTGGCTAGGCGAGAATAGGATTAGAACATGGCAAAGGAGCACTATTATAGTCCTGTAAATTGGGAGGAAGATCAGGTAGGATTTCCGATTTGGAAAGCACCAACTCAGTGTTAGTGCTTTCGGGAGAAGCAAGGAAGGTTTCCTGTGGAGGTACGGACCTTCAAATGTGGAGACTGATACAACACAGTAGGGGGAATACCTTGATACTGCTTCAGGAGGTTGACGTGGCACAACTGGGTCTTCCGCCGCCTATCTGGAGTCTCAAGAACGTAGTTGTGGTTGTTTCTGCACTCCTTGATGCGGTATGGTCCTGAAAATTTATTTTGCAATGGAGAACCTGGGATAGGAAAATATGCCAACACGAAGTCTCCTGGTTTAAATTTCCTTAATTTGCTGCTTTGCTCAAAATGAATCTTCATCCTCTCCTGGGCTTTCAATAGATTGTCATTAGCAAATTTACGTACTCTCTCTAGAATGTGTATTAAGTTTTGAAGAAACTGGGCACATTCTGAGGGTCACTGAAAGTGGCTTTTCGTAGAGAGTCTTTGAAAGCTTTCAGAGGAGTACGGCACTTGCGTCCGTAGAGCGTCTCATAAGGAGATACTCCTAGAGACTCATCGGGGAGACTTCTGAAAATGCACATAATGAGATCAAGTTGTTTATCCCAGTCCTTCAAGGTGACATTGCAGAATTATCTACGTTAATTTTAACTCCAATAATAAAAAATTGACCTCATACGTAATGAAATGGATAGCTTTATCATTTCATAAGAAAAAAATTAGAGAAAATATATTAATTCAGGAAAACTTGGCTTATTAGGCAAATCGGGCCTTGCATAGTAGGCCGAGTACGACGTTCTGGCTACTAGGTACGACATATATATATATATATATATATATATATATATATATATATATATATATATATATATATATATATATATATTAGGTACGGCATATATATATATATATATATATATATATATATATATATATATATATATATATATGTCGTACCTAGTAGCCAGAACGCACTTGTCAGCCTACTATGCAAGGCCCAATTTGCCTAATAAGCCAAGTTTTCCTGAATTAATATATTTTCTCCATTTTTTTACTTATGAAATGATAAAGCTACCCCATTTCATTATGTATGAGGTCAATTATTTTTATTGGAGTTAAAATTAGCGTAGATATATGACTGAACCTAACCAACCCTACCTAACCTAACCTAACCTATCTTTATAGGTTAGGTTAGGTTAGGTAGCCAAAAAAGTTAGGTTAGGTTAGGTTACGTAGGTTAGGTAGTCGAAAAACAATTAATTCATGAAAACTTGACTTATTAGGCAAATCGGGCCTTGCATAGTAGGCAGAGAAGTGCGTTCTGGCTACTAGGTACGACATATATATATATATATATATATATATATATATATATATATATATATATATATATATATATATATATATATATATATATATATATATATATATGCCATACCTAGTAGCCAGAACGTACTTCTCAGCCTAGTATGCAAGGCCCAATTTGCCTAATAAGCCAAGTTTTCATGAATTAATTGTTTTTCGACTACCCATCCTACCTAACCTAACCTAACTTTTTTCAGCTACCTAACTTAACCTAGCCTATAAAGATAGGTTAGGTTAGGTACTGTTAGTTAGATTCGGTCATATATTTACGTTAAGATTAATACGTTAAGATTAATAATTCTAACACGAATTTTCTCAATATTTCTTATGTTTCTTTTCACTGTTGATGGTAATTGAAAAATCAAATCTCCAAAATTCATTTTTATTTCTAGTCTGAAGCGACACTTGAACGCGTTTCGTAATACCTTATTACATTTTCAAAGACTTTTAGTTTACACACACACAACTATAACCTGCAAACACTAAACAGAGTTCTTACTATGCTATGATCTTGCTTCTACTTTTGAAACTTCATCTTGCACCTACCACTATTCATCTATCTGGCATAGGGTGCACTGCGTCGTGGCTCCTCCACTCTGCCCCTCACTGCCGTTCTCTCATCCACTGAGCTTACTTTATTCACGTTTCTGTGGGGAGGGAGTGCGGTCTGCAGCCTCTTCACCGCCCCAGGCGTTTGTACTGCTGCTCCTCGCCTCTCCTCAACACGCATCATCAGGCTTAGTCGGAGGTCCTCGTCGGGGTTTTCCACGACCTCCGACGACCTCTCTGCACTCTCGCCCTCGTTGTCGCCGTTTCCCCTGGCGAAGTCGGCTTCCTCATTACCATCTGGAGCGACTGATACCTCACCTGGCAGGGTTGTACCGCTGCTTGAAACACAGGCACTCCTGGCCCAATCGGGTTGTATCCTGCCTCCTCCGAGGTCATTACCCAGTACCATCTGTACATGCTCTAGGGGTAACTTAGGGGCTACAGCTACAATAGCTTTCTCAACTCCGCAGTCGGCAATCAGCTGTACTTCGTGAATTGGCAACCTGTATTCCTCCCCCACACTGCGTATCCTCACCACTCCCACAGGTGAATCATTAAATTCCCTGGGGAGAATACTCCTGGTCACCATAATTATGTCAGCACCCGTATCTCGAAGAACGGCAACCTCCACCGGGTCTGACTTTCCAAACTTCACGTTGTCCCCGAAAACGAAGGGATGTTCACCCAACTTCATTTCCCAACCATTCACGTTGGGTCCACTATAATATGGGGTGTGAACAAGCACTCTCTCCTCTTCCAACATTAGTACTATATTCTTTTGGTGCCCCTCACACTCGTGGGCATAATGTCCTCTCACACCACAGTTGAAGCATCGGCTGCCTCCCCTGGGCGGCAACTCGCCAGTCCCTCTGGCGGTACCACTTGCAGACGTTCCCTGGGTCCTCCTTGGACTCCCTGTCGTCGTGTCCGGGGCTGCAGCACTTGCTCTCGAACCAGGTCCACTGCTCACAGCTTGGGGCTTCCTCCCCGCGTCCCTTGAGCTCTTGAACTGGGTTACTTCATTGGGCACATTACTCTTGGGAGAGTCCCCACCCGTCCTCGCTCCTCCTGAACTCCCAAAGTTCCCTCCCGACCTGGGGTAAGGCGAGTGTCTGAGTGGCCCCTCCCTCCTGAGATGTAGTGCTTCCTCCAGCAGGTCGGCTCGGTCCGCTGCAGCCTTCAGGTCCTTAATACCTGCTTCTCTCACCCTTACTCGCAACTCAGGATGGAGCACTGACATAAAATTCTCCATCACTATCAGTCGTTTAATATCATCCGCCGACTCCGCTTCCTCCGCTTTCAACCATCATAGGAATTTCTGTTCCGTATCCCTGGCGATCTCGGCGTAAGACTTCCCCGACGCTCTTGTACACTCTCTGAACTGCTTCCGGTACATCTCCGGAGTCAGCCGGAAAGAGTGGAGCACCGCATTCTTAATTGCGTCGTAACTAGTACACTCCTCTAGGTCCAGCACGTTGTAGGCTTCCCGGGCCTCACCGGTCAACTTGCCCTGGACCAGAGCAGCCCAATCATCTTCCGGCCACTCCGTCAGAGTCGCTATTCGTTCAAAGTGTTCGAAGAAAGCCTCAGCTTCTTGTGGTTTAAACGTAGGTCAGTCACGTTCCCTTACCTTGAGGTCATCCCGCCGTGCAGGTAGTGAGGGCAGACCACGCTCAATGCGACGCAATTTGACTTCTTTCTTTGCCTTTATCTCCTCCAGTAGCAGTTGTCTCTCTCCTTCTTCTCGCCGCATTTGTGCTTCTTTTTCCTCTCGCCGCAGCTGGGCTTCCAGTTGCATCTTCATTATTTCCAGTTGTAGGCTCCTCTTACTACAGCTGGACTTTCCACTGCTCCCATGTTCACTGTGAACTCTCTCCACACTGGTAGGCGCTTGGGGTGGCTCTAGTCGGGACGGTTCACCTTGCGAAGGCTCTTCTTGGGACGGCTCTCCTTGAGATGGCTGCTCTCCCGTCGCCTCCTCTCGAGCTGTGAGCTGTGCCATGATCTCTATCCTTCGCTCCGCAACCTTAGTCGTCCTCAACCTGATCCCAAAGGGGTTTACCACTTGTTGGAGCTGGGCCTTGGTACACTCTTCCAAAATTCTCTCGTCCCTTGTGTCAATAAATTTCTTTATTTTGTCCTCCTCCATCTCTATATCATCGAGCATACACGACAGCACAGACAAGTTAGTAGGCACTAATTTCACCGTTTCTGTCCCTTAGCTGGTTGGGTAACAGTACCACTGAATTCACTGGCCACACTGTATTAGTACCCTGGCAACACTTGTCATGAAATTTGGGCCACACTGTAGCTTGATTACCATACCATGGCAACACTGTAGCCTGATCCACGCTTCCTGGCAAAGTTTCCAGTTCTTGGCTACCGTGGCTCGAATCCTGGCAAGGTCGCCAGTTCTTGTCACGAGGGGGTAGGCCGGGGCTCTGCTAGCACTTAGCTGCTAGGGGCTCAAAAGGCCGAATACTCAGCCCCTCCGACTCCCGGGATTCACCGGGGTCTCCTTGGTCACACAGGAGAGGACCAACAATGCCTACCACCGCAGATCTTTGCTTCCACCACAAAAGGGGGAGTGCCACTGATTCACCCTGGAAGCCCTTCAGTCAAACACGGGGAAACTGCTGTTAACAGTTCCAGCCTAGACCCGTGGAGGAGTGAAAGAAGATTCGATCAGGCTTACCTTATAACAATAACCTCCCTGAGTCTTGCCTGCCAGACAAAAAGGTTGCAGGAACTCCTTTCCCGCCTGTCTTCTCTATCTTCTTCTTAACAAGGTCGCCAGCTGGGTTATTATAACTGCACCCCAGCGATGCAGTTCAGTGGGTGTATTATATATTGTTTGTTGCCAGAAGGTTGCTATTCCCATAGATCTGCTATTAGACTGTCGGCCCAGGGTACTCTCCCAGGAAGTTCTGTGTGGCTTTACCTCTCTCTAGCCACTACGTTACTAGTTGCCACCATTCAGGCACTGATACTGATCGGATGGCTAAGGGTACACTTTTATATAAGTCTGTGCTGTTTTTACCACTCTCCAGGCAATAAGAACTTCTATAGAGAACGTGGTGTTCCCTAGGAGGTACTATGATAACCTTCGTGTATGCTCATAGAGAAATATTATAATGGAGGCACACTTAAACACAATGATAAAATGTGTGACTTTATTGACACAAATTACATGAACACACATACAATCACAAGTAATACATGAATATGAAAATAAGGATAATAAATCTGGAGATCGTCAGCAACTCTTCTTCCACGACCTCCAACACTCCTTCAACTGGGCAGAAAGACAGGAGTCACACACTCTCTCACAGGAGGGCCTCTTCACCACGTCGGCACCTCTTCTTCACTGTCCTGCCGTCCATACACACTGTCCTCTCCAACAGTCTTGGACACAAACTGCCCTGCAGCCTATTCTACTACTAAAGTATTAATGTCCTATTGCCACATACATAAGTGAATATTGTGGCCTATCTAGCCTACTCACACAAGGGGTAATGGAAGGGAAAGTGATCTACCTTTACATTCCTGGCTCACGACGCCTGTCCCTCGATGGTGTGAGGTTCCCACGCTTCCCGAGTCGATCCTTGACGATCCAGGAACGTTACACAGGTCCTCAGGTGTCGTGAAGCCTTTGCGTCATCGCCGTTCCAATCCCTGAGATTCAGCTATCCCAATCCTGGTTCTTCAATGGGCACTGAGCTAATTACTATTTCACACACTCGCCCCTTCCTCAAGGCGTTGCTCCTTGTCCTAGGAACGGTGTCCCTAGGAAACAATTTTAGGTTGCCACAACGTATCTGGAAAGTGTTGGAAAGTATGGGCAACGTTTGTTTTCACGCATTAGATGCGTAATTTTGTGTGGCTGTAAATAAGTTTCTGAAACGTATTGCACGAAACGTTGGCAAAAAAAAAATTGAATCCTTGTGGCAACCTTAAATGTTTCATAAACGTAGTTTATTATTGTTAATTTATATAAATAATTATTATTTATTATTATTATTTATATAAATATAGAAATATAAAAGTATATTTCTACATTTAGTAAAATGAAACACGGTCATAATAAAGGTTAATTCGTCATTTTTATTCATATTCTTCGGAAGAGGTCGAGGAGGAAGGAGGAAGAATTCCAGGTAAGAGGATGAGGTCGAGGAGGAAGGAGGAGGATATCAAGGAGGAAGGAGGAGGTCGAGGCGGAAGGAGGATGAGGTAGAGGAGGAAGTTAAAGAGGAGAATGAGGAGGAGAAGGGCGAGGAGGAGGGAGGAGGAGGAGTAGGGCGAGGAGGAATGAGGGCGAGGAAGAATGAGGGCGAGGAGGAAGAAGGAGGAGAGCGAGGAGGAAGGAGGAGGAGGGCGAGGTGGAAGGAGGAGTAGGGCGAGGAGGAAGGAGCAGGAGGAAGAAGGAGGAGGGCGAGGAGGAAGGAGGAGGAGAGCGAGGAGAAAGGAGAAGAAGGAGGGCGAGTAGGAAGGAGGAGGAAGAGTAAGGCGAGGAGGAAGAGGGAGGAGGCGGCGGGTGAGGAGTAAGGAGGAGGGCGAGAAGGAAGGAGGAGGGCGAGGAGGGAGGACAAGGAGGGCGAAGAGGAAGGAGGAGAGCGAGGAGGGCGAGGAGGAAGGAATAGGAGGGCGAGACGGAAGGAATAGGAGGTCGAGGAGGAAGGAGGAGGAGAAGGAGAGCGAGAAGGAAGGAGGAAGAGATCTAGGTAAGAGGGTGAAGTCGAGGAGAAAGGAGGAGGTCGAGGAGGAAGTAGGAAGGAGGAGGGCGAGGAGGAGGAGGGTAAGGAGGAGGGCGAGGAGGAAGGACGAGGAGGAATGAGGAGGAGGCAAGCGAGGAGGAAGGAGGAAAGAGGAGGAAGGAGGAAAGAGGAGGAGAGCGAGGAGGAAGGAGGAAGAGGGCTAGGAAGGAGGAGGAGCGAGGAGGGCGAGAAGGAAGGAATAGGAGGTCGAGGAGGAAGGAGGAGGAGGAGGAGGGCGAGGAGGAAGGAGAGGGATATTCTTTTGTAATTCTTTTGTGCATTAATTGTGTTCCTAGGGTGTTATTAGTAAATTTGAAGTTCAGAGTAGCAAGAAATATTTGTTTTTCCAGCTGTTAAGGACTTGCACAATAGAACATTTTTTATATTTCTCTAAACCTTACAATGAAGTTTGTTTTCAGTATTGAAATTTGTAATTTACAATAGCATGTTGACAATTTAAATATTACTCACATATACCTGTGTCTAATTTGTTTACAGTTTGTTTTAGTGATTTTTTTTTTTTAGAAATAGTAATTACACTTTCAAGTTTTTATAATCTAACTAGCTGTACCCGACCACATGTTGCTGTAGCTCAGCAACGCATGTGCTTTGCTGAGCCACAGCAACCTTCCCCTGACTCTCAATCCCCCCCCCCCAACCACTCCCCCCCCCCCCCCTTCCTGTTTCGTTCCTTCGTCCTCCCAACCATTCCTCACACACCCGTCCCCTCGTATTCCCAACCATTTTCCCCCGCCCCCGTTCCTTTGTCCTCCCCCACCCACCCCCATTCCTCCATTCCCTCGTCCTCCCAACCACCCCCCTTGTCCTCCCCACCATCTCCCACTCACCCGTCCCCTCATTCTCCCTGTAACGGGGGGTGGGGGAAATAGCTCTATCTTGTCCATTATTCCACCCCCCAGTTAACTAACGAAGCCGGGGGAAACAGCTCTCTCTAGTCCGTTATCCCGTCCTCAGTTAGCTCACTATTCTAGAGCACCCTCCAGAGTTCCTAAGGCAACCTCTCTCGTTCAACACCTTGTAGCCTAGGTATTTGACTACCTAGGTGCTACGACTACAAGGCGCCGTAACTGGTTCAGCTACCCGAAACTCTAGAGAGAACTCTAGAATACTTTTCACTGCCACAAACGTATAAGAGAAAACGAAAGGAAAGAAATGAATAGTGGAGTAATTAGTGAGAGTTTGGGGTGAGAGGTAGGGAGGTGGGAGGAGCGAGGAGGGTCATTAGTTGAAAGTGAGAGTTTAGAGAGGGGTGGAGGGAGAGGTGTAGATAGATAGAAGTAGAAGAGTAGATAGTAGAAGTAGAAATAGGAAATAGTAGAAGACGAAATGCTGCCGCCATCCATTCATGATCATTACATACAAGACAAGGAATGGAACTTGTCTGTATCACAAAATTCTCAAAAGATGTTATCAAGGTCATTTTTAGTATGTCCCATCTTTCATGTACTCAGTAAAATCAGGGAACCAATAATCCCAGAGGCTTTCTCACCTCAACTCAACTCTAGGGGACACAAAGGCAATTTAAATAATAAATTCAATTATATTTCACATACTAAGTATCATAATTTAAGCAATGTTCAAGATCTATATATGTAAAGTGAGTCATCCTCCAAGAATCTGAGACCACTACAACTGACTGCCCCTGATCATCACACAACACTTGTAAAACACAACCAAGTCACCTTAATGTTCAACTCGCCAAGTGTCTGCCTATAGCTGGATAGAGGGGGGGGGTCTATAGTTGAGCAGAGACTGTCCCGCCCTGCCGGCTGATAGCCTCCCTGCTAGGGCCGTCTTCTCTGCTCTGCTGACTGCCGTTCTGTCTGTCTTGTTAATGCTCTCGAATCGATAGCTCTCCCAGTATATATTGGGGAACCTAGTAACTAACTCCGCCCACAAGTAGATAGCCTCCGGCTCTCTACCAAGCCACTCCTTAAACGTTGGCATGTTTGAAGGCTACCAGGCTCCAATTATAAGATTAGTAGAAGTAAGGTGAAATTCGCATGATCTGACCTCAGGTCACTTGGGGTCATTAACTCTTAGAGGTGTGACTTTCCGGTGGACAAACTGGCGCCTTCTCAAATTCTTGTCTCTGACTCATGTACTCTATGTATGTATTAAATACAAATAAACCAAACACTTTTACAGTGTTACATCCCTACCATTCCCCCCTTCCCCCATCCCCTCGTCCTCCCCACCATCCCCCACTCCCCTGTCCCCTTGTCCTCACCACCATTCTCCATCCCCCTGTCCCCTCGTCCCCATCATCCCCAACTACCCCTTCCTCTCGTCCATCCCATCATTACCCCCCTCCCCTCTCCCCCTCGTCCTCCCCACCATCACCCATTCCCGTCCCCCCTCATACTCCCCACAATTCTCCATTCACCTGTCCCCTCATCCCGACCATCCCCAACTCCCCCTTCCCCTCGTCCTCCCCATCACTACCTCCTCCTCTGTCCCCTCGTCCTCCCCCATCATCCCTCATTCCCGTCCCCTCATCCTCTTCACCATTCCTCGCTCCCTCGTCCGACGCATTCCCAAATGATCTGATGTTCCCATCATTGAAATATAATAAAAACAGTTAAAAACTAAATGAAAAACAATGAAACAATAAAAAATTAAACTATACTCACGAAATGAACGGTATGGTAAACAACACAGCTTATTTCCAAGGCAATGTCACACCAAATAACGAAATCAAAACTGAAAATAAATCGAAATCTTTGAAAATTCAATTTATCAATGCAATCGGAAATATAGCAATGGAATCGTAACATATTTAGTGTTGCGTGTGATGCTCTTACATGCAACAGATGGCAATATTTAAAAAAAAAGTATGTTTCTACCTGCCACAGATGTGGCATCTATATACTAGGTATATAAAAACACGCACGTATTTGAATGGAACATTGTGTCAAAATTTCATAGCAATCGGTGAAGAATTTTTGGAGATTACAACGTGAGTTGCTCTTACGTCAAGCAGATGGCGCTGTTTAAAAAAAAAAAACATGCTTTTCTTGTCACAGGTGAGGCATGTATATAGTAGGTATATAAAATCACGCACTATTCGAATGCAAGGTTGTGTCAAATTTTCAAAGCAATCGGTAAAGAGGTTAAAAAGATTTCCCCTCACATGAAAAAACACATGAAAATCACAGTTTAAAAAAAAATGTTTTCTTCCATCACAGACGTGACATCTATATAGTATGGATATAAAAACCCGCTCGGATGCAAATGGAATGTTGTGTGAAAATTTCAAAGCAATCGGTGAAGTAAATTAATCTTTCGGACATTAGCGATTTTGAACAAACGAACATTTACACTTTTATTTATATAGATTTGTTGTGCTTAGCCTTGGTTAAATTAATTACATAACTCAAATTTTAAGTCATAATTATACCAGATTGCTAATTTAATTTGCAATTTTGCTTCTTTTCCAATTATTTTACTTTGCCTTGCTATATTTAATTTTTTTCTTCAATTTACTTACTTGAACCTAGTTTAATAATTTGAGTTTTTTATTTTTGAACACTATTTTTCATTCCTAGTGTGCTCAATTATAAGTTACATTTCATAGTCAATTCCACTTTAATGACAATGTCTAACCCTGTTAGACAGGGTTAGCCCTTCTGACTCAACTGGAACACTTGTTCAAGAAAGACTGCTAACAATATATATATATATATACATATATATATATATATAGTCCCCTAAGAAGTGTTTGACTAGGAATTCGAAGAAGTGTTTGACTTGCAACAATGATCGAACCCGTCTGTGACATTCATCAATGTTTCCCATTGTTGTGTTTTTCAAGAGATCCATAACCTTTAAGCACCTTTTTGCATTATTATTTTTGTATCTACCCATGTATATCTTGTAACCATCAAATGCATAATAAAGCACAAAAAATAAAAAAGGAAGGGGGTGGTAGGAGAAAAGCACACAGAAACTGTATTGGAGGGGATCTAAACATTCCCTCTAATGCGTTATGCGTGGTTTCCTCCGAGGCTATGGGTCCCCCTTCTTCCAGCTAGAGGTGGTACTCCCTCCTATATATATATATATATATATATATATATATATATATATATATATATATATATATATATATATATATATATATATATATATATATATATATATATATATATATATATATATTTAATATGTGTGTATGTGTGTGTGTGTATGTGTGTGTGTGTGTGTGTGTGTGTGTGTATGTGTGTGTGTGTGTATGTGTGTGTGTGTGTGTGTATGTGTGTGTGTGTGTGTGTGTGTGTGTGTGTGTGTGTGTGTGTGTGTGTGTATGTGTGTGTGTACTCACCTAGTTGTACTCACCTAGTTGTGTTTGCGGGGGTTGAGCTCTGGCTCTTTGGTCCCGCCTCTCAACCGTCAATCAAAAGGTGTACAGATTCCTGAGCCTATTGGGCTCTATCATATCTACACTTGAAACTGTGTATGGAGTCAGCCTCCACCACATCACCCCCTAATGCATTCCGTTTGTCAACCACCCTGACACTAAAAAAGTTCTTTCTAATATCTCTGTGGCTCATTTGGGTACTCAGTTTCCACCTGTGTCCCCTTGTGCGTGTTCCCCTTGTGTTAAATAGACTGTCTTTATCTACCCTATCAATTCCCTTCAAAATCTTGAATGTGGTGATCATGTCCCACCTAACTCTTCTGTTTTCCAGTGAAGTGAGGTTTAATTCCCGTAGTCTCTCCTCTTAGCTCATACCTCTCAGCTCGGGTACTAGTCTAGTGGCAAACCTTTGAACCTTTTCCAGTTTAGTCTTATCCTTGACTAGATATGGATTCCATGCTGGGGCTGCATACTCCAGGATTGGCCTGACATATGTGGTATACAAAGTTCTGAATGATTCTTTACACAAGTTTCTAAATGCTGTTCGTATGCTGGCCAGCCTGGCATATGCCGCTGATGTTATCCTCTTGATATGTGCTGCAGGAGACAGGTCTGGCGTGATATCAATCCCCAAGTCTTTTTCCTTCTCTGACTCCTGAAGAATTTCCTCTCCCAGATGATACCTAGTATCTGGCCTCCTGCTCCCTACACCTATCTTCATTACATTACATTTGGTTGGGTTAAACTCTAACAACCATTTGTTCGACCATTCCTTCAGCTAGTCTAGGTCTTCTTGAAGCCTCAAACAGTCCTCATCTGTTCTAATACTTCTCATAATTTTAGCATCGTCCACAAACATCGAGAGAAATGAATCGATAGCCTCCGGGAGATCATTTACATATATCAGAAACAAGATAGGACCGAGTACAGAGCCCTGTGGGACTCCACTGGTGACTTCACGCCAATCGGAGGTCTCACCCCTCACCATAACTCTCTGCTTCCTATTGCTTAGATACTCCCTTATCCACTGGAGCACCTTACCAGCTACACCTGCCTGTCTCTCCAGCTTATGTACCAGCCTCTTATGCGGTACTGTGTCAAAGGTTTTCTGACAATCCAAGAAAATGCAGTCCGCCCAGCCCTCTCTTTCTTGCTTAATCTTTGTCACCTGATCGTAGAATTCTATCAAGCCTGTAAAGCAAGATTTACCCTCCCTGAACCCATGTTGGCGATTTGTCACGAAGTCCCTTCTCTCCAGATGTGTTACCAGGTTTTTTCTCACGATCTTTTCCATCACCTTGCATGGTATACAAGTCAAGGACACTGGTCTGTAGTTCAGTGCCTCTTGCCTGTCGCCCTTTTTGTATATTGGAACCACATTCGCCATCTTCCAGATTTCTGGTAGGTCTCCCATCTCCAGTGACTTACTATACACTATGGAGAGTGGCAAGCAAAGTGCCTCTGCACACTCTTTCAGTACCCCTGGTGAGATCCCATCTGGACCAACAGCCTTTCTAACATCCAGATCCAGCAGGTGTCTCTTGACCTCCTCTCTCGTAATTTCGAACTCTTCCAAGGCCGCCTGGTTTACCTCCCTTTCTCCTAGCACAGTGACCTCACCTTGTTCTATAGTGAAGACCTCCTGGAACCTCTTGTTGAGTTCTTCACACACCTCTCTGTCCTTCTCTGTATACCTGTCCTCGCCTGTTCGAAGTTTCCATACCTGTTCTTTCACTGTTGTTTTCCTTCTGATGTGACTGTGGAGTAGCTTTGGTTCGGTCTTGGCTTTGTTTACTATATCATTTTCAAAACTTTTCTCTGCTTCTCTTCTCACCCTGACGTACTCATTCCTGGTTCTCTGGTATCTCTCTCTGCTTTCTGGTGTTCTGTTATTCGGGAAGTTCTTCCACGCCCTTTTGTTCAGTTTCTTCGCTTCCATACATGCCCTATTATACCATGGATTCTTCTGTTGCTTCTGGGATTTTTCCCTTTGGGCCGGTGTTACGGCCCTATTGGGTCGCAACTGGGTTCTATCTCTGATGTTAGTAGAGCTTGGGTATCTGGCCTCAAGCTAGTAGTGGCTTTCAAGGGGTGTGCTCCGTAACGCAAGTAAATTAAAGGGGAAGGGATAAAACTGCTCTCTATTAAGTATATATTAGCACCACCACCATAAATAAATATATAAACAGTTTCACACTTATTATTACTACACTTATTTACAATCACTTGTCTTCCTCCGAAGACTCAAGACGTTCACGGTGCTCAAGACGAGTGGTACTGGTTCTCTTGTGGCCTCACGATGAATCCTATGATTCCCTCGACGAGTCTACCCCGGCCACAGGCCAGCCAAATCACAGTCCCACTGGGTGCACAGTCGTGGAGGCCGTCAACCACAAATCCAGCTTGTAGCTGGCAGGTTCCAATCAGTTCCGCAGGTTAGGCCACTCCACGACCGATACTAGGGTTGCGAGCCCTAGGCAGGAGCCTCGTGTGACTTCACAGATCACTCTCCTCACCACAACACCCCAGTGACTAGTCTTCTCCTCCAGTCAGCCCCGGGTACAACATATCCTCAACTGCCACGTCACAGGCAGGCTAACACAAGTGTTCATCTGGGGGGTGACTCAACTTCTGCAGCTTGCACTTGGAGATTCTACGGCTGCCTTGGGTAGACTGATCCAACTTCCATTACAGCAGTCCCAGGTCGACTCTGTAATCAGACACGTTACACTCTGGGGCACCTCACTTACAGGCTTAGACACAAACGCCCACCTATCCACTCCATAGATGGCGTTGCTGTCTAAGCGTCACCTCACCAGAGGTCAGCAGCGGCTACGTCACGAGCTGATTAGGACGGGAAACTAGCCCTTGTGGCCAGTATATCTCGTCCTCACTAGATGGCGTCGTCCATTTGGAGGGGGTTTCGGGAGCTGACCCACAGATGGCGCGGTTGTCACTGCTCCGTACTCGGACGCTGGGCTCGGGTCCGTAACACCTCCCCACCAAAAAGAATTTGGTTTGGGTTTCTAAAAGAAAAAAAACAAACCAAATTAGTATGTGGGTATAACTCCACACGGACTCACGTACACTATAAACCGGAATGGTGAGGATGTCTTGTCCACAGAACTGTACTACTGGGGAACTCTGGCACAACGGAAACTTGCAGATAGAAGGCAATGACCTGCCTGATGTAATCTTCCACACTTCCACTGCGATTTCAAGCAGGGGCATAATCTCACGTGCCTCGAGTAAGGATTGATATAGACACGATCTGGGGCAACTCGACACTTCCCTGTGTCGTGGCACTGATGATGGCTGGTCGCAGACGGCATTTCTGGTACCGGTCCGGTAGTCCTTCAGGGAGACGGGAACCTGGAATACAGGGGTCTGATAATTTAGAGTGACAGCGACAGTGGGTAAGTCAGTACTTACAGCATCCACCTCTACTAGGTCCACACCTAGTTCTAACAGAGCTGTTCGTACATCGATGGTGTCCGCTCTACCACCGTCAGGTCGACCAACGTTCCACATAATGCTACCTCCAGGCTCGGCAATCATGCAGGGGGTGTCAACCTGTCGGAAACAGTCACTCATAATATCACCTCTCGTACCTCCTGTATCTACCATCACCTTCCAGGTCCCTTCTTCGACTGCACTACTCACAGTGCACGTCTCCAATCCCTGGGGTCTCTTCGCAATGTTCAAGGGACCCACCATCCGTCGTGTCGTCCACTGGTCCTTACTGAGAACACACATAAGAATAAAACAAAATACCGCTAAGAGACCTATGGCCAACAGAGGGATAAGCTTCCTGAGCCTGTAATGTCCATAACCGGCTATATCCATTAGCCTGGTTTGGACCGAAGAGGGCACTAGAACTTTCGTACATACCTCACATACCTCCGACGTCTGGGGAATCTCTGGCCGGTTCAAATGAACGCTGTATCTTGCCATACCGCAAGTAGTCATCCGCCTTCGCTCCAGACTCTGGGGTATCCGTGGGTGTCCGTACACGAGTCCTTTCTTCTTGCTCAGTCGCTTCTGCCACCGTAACCGCATGTTCTTCGTCGGGAGAAGAATCAGGAGACTCTGCTAAAATGCTGTCGATCTGCGGGTGAGAGGAAGGATTAAACATATTTAATTCCGGGTCTGTCTGTACCTGTACAATACCACTGCCTGCTGTTACCTCAAACTTTGCTGTTTCGGCTGACTCGTCCACAACCTTGGGATGATTGTTGCTCCAATCTGTCACCAAGTCGTTGGCTAGTACCACGTCAATCCCAGCTATAGGTAGGGTATCGACTACTCCCAACGCACATGTGCCGCTGAAGTAAGGCGAGTCGAGATGTATCGCCATTAAGGGGGCTACATACTGCGTCCTAGGAAACCCAACCAGGACAACCTTTGGTCTCCCATCCACACTCACTCCCTCGGGTAACGAGTTTTTCACGATCAGGGACTGGGCTGCTCCACTATCTCTGAGCACTACAACTGATCTACCAGTATGATCACTCGTTACATACCCGCTTGAAGTGTGAGGGGAAAACAATCTTGGTCCTTCCTGACTAGTCATAGACTGGCTTCCTACTGGTGGTGTCACACAGCTCATCAACATCACCTCCCTACGAGCGCCGCTACCTCTTCTGCCTCGGCACATAGCAGCTACATGCCCTTTCTGCCCACAAGTCCAGAACACCATATTCCTCCTCGGACTCCGGTGTTTCAGACTGCTAGGACTGGTCCTTCGAGGGCTACTTGGGGGCGTCTTCTTAGCGCTTTGTGGGACGGGGGTCTCCTCTTCGTCATGACGAGGTTTGTCAAACCGGCGTGGGTAATTCCTTAGGACATACTTAGCAGAAGGCCTATGCGTTAGGATGTACCCTTCAGCCATGGTGGCTGCCACACTCAAGGTCTCCACCTGTTGCTCTTCTAAGTACGTCTTCAGGTCTCCAGACAAACAGTCCTTGAAGTCCTCTAACAGTATGAGTTGCTCGAGGTCTTCTTTGGTCTCCATCTTCCGAGAGGCACACCATTCCTGGAAAAGTCGCTCCTTGATGGTGGCGAATTCAGTGAAAGTGTGCTCTGAGGTCTTTTTCAGGTTCCTGAACTTCTGCCTGTAAGCCTCAGGTACCAATTGGTACGCCATGAGCACTACCTTCTTCACCTTTGTCGTAATCGCCGGAGTCATCAAGGGACAACGTGGAGTAGGCGATTTGGGCCTTCCCAGTCAAGACGGACTGTATCATGATGGCCCAATTCTCCTTTGGCCACTCCAAAGAGGCTGCGACTTTCTCGAAGGCTGCGAAGAACTTCGACACTTCCTTCTCGTTGAATTTTGGGACCATTTTGATGTTCCTCACCGGATCGAAAATACTTGTTTCCATTCTTTGCCTCCGACCACCGCCTAATCTCAATACTTCTAGCTCATGTTGTCTCTCCTTTTCTTTTTCTTCTCTCTCTCGCTCTTCTCTTTCTCGTTTCTCTTCTCTTTCTCGCTCTTCTCTTTCTCGTTTCTCTTTTCTTTCTCGCTCTTCTCTTTCTCGCTTCTCTTCCCTTTCTCGCTCTTCTCTTTCTCTTTCTCGTTCTTCTCTCTCTCGTTTCTCTTCTCTTTCTCGCTCTTCTCTTCTTTCTTCTCTTTCTAATTCTAAACGCCTCATCGCCAATTCTTTATCTTTCATCTCTATTTCTTTATCTTTTAATTCTCGTTATATTTCTAATTTCTTCCATTCTATCTCACGATTTATTTCCAAGGCACGCATTTTGACAGTTAGCAAGCTTATATTCAGCTCACCTACATCGCTGTCAATGTCACTGCCTTTATCTTCCTTTTCAGTGGAAGCCATTTCCTCACCTCCTTTTGTACTTTGTGCCTCACCTTCCTGTTTTTCTTCGGCCTTCAAATGCCGGTGAACCTTTGACAAGATCTCCACACGGGAATCACTGGCACGTATCTTTATCTCCAGGTAGGCACTTACCAGTACAAGTTCCTGTTTTCCCAGATATTTTAAACTGGCAAGACAGTCCTCCCTGTTCAGAAAAGCCTGAACATCGTCCAGATCGTCGATGGTCGCTTTTTCTGCCATTGTCACTGAGATAGAGCACTAGCACTTATCACGCCGCTTTCCCTTTAGCACTTAACGCACCAAGCACTGTTCTACGTCAATATTGCACTTTATCGCACCAAACACTGCACTTGCCAATATTGCACGTAATTACACCGGGCACCGCACTACACAATATTGCACTTAATCACAGCAAGCACCTCGCTCTACAATATTGCACTGAATCACACCGAGAACCGCACTACACAGTATTGCACTTAATCACAGCGAGCACTTCGCTCTACAATATTGCATTGAATCACACTGAGCACCGCACTGGACGTATAACGTCCTAATAGTCACACACAGGGGGAATTATTTACAGGGATTGCGCCACTTCACCACCCCTGTCAAACATACTTGACAAGGGATCGGATCCCACTGGGGATGCCAATTATGTTACGGCCCTCTAGGGTCGCAACTGGGTTCTTTCTCTGATGTTAGTAGTGCTTGGGTATCCGGCCCCAAGCTAGTAGTGGCTTTCAAGGGGTGTGCTCCGTAACGCAAGTAAATTATAGGGGAAGGGATAAACTGCTCTCTATTAAGTATATATTAGCACCACCACCATAAATAAATATATAAACAGTCTCACACTTGTTATTACTACACTTATTTACAATCACTTGTCTTCCTCGAAGACTCAAGACGTTCACGGTGCTCAAGACGAGTGGTCCTGGTTCTCTTGTGGCCTCACGATGAATTCTTTGATTCCCTCGACGAGTCTACCCCGGCCACAGGCCAGCCAAATCACAGTCCCACTGGGTGCACAGTCATGGAGGCCGTCAACCATAAATCCAGCTTGTAGCTGGCAGGTTCCAATCAGTTCCGCAGGTTAGGGCACCGTCGTGGAGGCCTTCAACCACAAATCCAGCCTGTAGCTGGCAGGTTCCAATCAGTTCCGCAGGTTAGGCCACTCCACGACCGATACTAGGGTTGCGAAGCCCTAGGCAGGAGCCTCGTGTGACTTCACAGATCACTCTCCTCACCACAACACCCCAGTGACTAGTCTTCTCCTCCAGTCATCCCCGGGTACAACAAATCCTCAACTGCCACATCACAGGCAGGCTAACACAACAGTGTTCATCCGGGGGGTGACTCAACTTCTGCAGCTTACACTTGGAGATTCTACTGGCTGCCTTGGGTAGACTGATCCAACTTCCATTACAGCAGTCCCAGGTCGACTCTGTAATCAGACACGTTACACTCTGGGGCACCTCACTTACAGGCTTAGACATAAACGCCCACCTATCCACTCCATAGATGGCGTTGCTGTCTAAGCGTCACCTCACCAGAGGTCAGCAGCGGCTACGTCACGAGCTGATTAGGACGGGAAACAGCCCTTGTGGCCAGTACATCTCGTCCTCACTAGATGGCGTCAGTCCATTTGGAGGGGGTTTCGGGAGCTGACCCACAGATGGCGCGGTCGTCACTGCTCCGTACTCGGACACTGGGCTCGGGTCCAGTAACAGCCTGGGATGAACCTGTTTACTGCCTCCTGACACTTTTGGGTAACATAGTCCATCATACCCTGTACAGACTTATCTCTGAGGTCTGTGTCCCAAGGTATTTCACTTAGGAAACTTCTCATCTGTTCATAATTTCCCTTTCGGTATGCCAGCCTTTTGATTCCTAGTTCTTTTTTGGGGGAGATAAGTCCTAGCTCTACCAGGTACTCAAAGTTTAATACACTGTGGTCACTCATTCCCAAGGGCACTTCCATCTTAACTTCCCTTATATCCCACTCATTTAGGGTAAATATCAAATCAAGCATTACTGGTTCATCTTCTCCTCTCATTCTTGTTGGTTCTTTGATGTGCTGGCTTAGAAAGTTTCTTGTTGCCATGTCCAGCAGCTTAGCTCTCCATGTTTCTGGTCCTCCATGTGGGTCTCTGTTCTTCCAATCTATCTTCCCATGGTTGAAGTCTGCCATAATTAGTAGTCCAGATCTATTCCTGCTAGCAACAGAAGCTGCTCTTTCTATTATGTTAATGGTGGCCATGTTGTTTCTATCATATTCCTGTCTAGGTCTTCTGTCATTTGGTGGTGGATTATATATGACTACGACTATAATTTTTTTTTCCTCCATTTGTTACAGTACCTGCTATGTAGTCACTGAAACCTTCACAGCCCTGAATATCCATCCTCAAAATCCCAGCCTTTTCTTACCAGCAGAGCTACACCACCCCCTCCTCTTCCTTCCCTCTCTTTCCTCATGACATAATAGTCCTGTGGGAACACTGCATTTGTTATCGTTTTCGTGATCTTTGTTTCTGTGAGGGCTATTATGTCTGGGTTTTCCTCTAGTACCAGTTCTCCAAGCTCATTTGCTTTATTTGTAATTCCATCTATATTAGTGTACATCGCTTTGAGGCTCACTTTCTTCTGTCTCTTCTCAAATCGCCTCCTTGGTGAGTGTTCTGCTGGTGGGGGAGGCTGTTCCATGGGTGTGAGGACCTGTGAGGTGGATAACAGGGTCTCAGAGGATACTGGGATGAGGGGCGGGGGATCCAGTGAAGGGGAGGGACAGGGAGGGTATGGGGTGAAAGGGGAGGGAGGACGGGAAGGAAAGGGGGGGAGGGAGGACTCGGGAGGAGGGGAGGGGTAGAAGGGTGGGGATTGGGTGTGGGGAGAGTGAGATTTGGCTGAACATTTGAGTGGGGGCAGGGAGGGTTTGGGGTAGGGGGGTTTTCTATGCAGAGGAGGGAGGCGGGGTTGTCTTCCCTTCTGGTGTTACTGGGTAGCTGGTTGTGGGTTCCCCCCTCGCCTCTGGGGGTGTTGTGTTGGGAGCTGTGACTTCCTGGTTTTCCCCTCTCGCCCTGCGCCTCTTCCTTGCTTCTGCCGCCACGGCTCTCTCCTCCCTTGTCATGTCTCTCTGGAGGAATACATTTTTGAATTTTCCCATGTTTTTCAGGGAGCTCTTCCTTAATAGGATCTTCTCCTTTGTGCTCTCGTTTGCAAACACTATCTTTATCATTCGGTCTCGGTCTTTGTTGTACCAGCCTAGCCTGAAAACCTTCTCAATGCTATGCTCAGCCCCTTCCATGTCTAGTGCCTTTAGTAGTTCATTCACTGCTGCTTTGTCCTTGTCATTCCACTCTGTCCTATTAGAGCCTTCCTGCTCTTTAATACCCACAGCAACCACTGATCTGTTCCTTTCCAGCAGTTGGCTAGTGGAGCGTGCTGCCTCCTGTGAGGTGGCTGCTTTCATGGCCGCCTCCATCACTGCAGTCATTACTTCAGAGTTATTCTTTTTTAGTATTTCCGCAAATGTTGCTTTTATTGTGGCATTCTCATCCAAAAAACTATTACCACCTTCTCCCTGGATGGTTTTCTGATTCTCAGCCTCAATACCATTCTCTTTGAGGGCTCTAATCTCCTAATTTGCTGCTGTCAGCTCTCTTTTCAGGTTGCTTATTTCGTTCTTCATTTCCTGCATCATTTCTTGCATCTCACTCTTGATGTCCTCCAGAAACTGGGTGAACATTTCCTTCATTTCGTCACCTTGGCTCTTCCCTGTTCCCCTGGTACCTCTGGCTGCCATGCTTGACCCTGTTCCTATAGTTGTGCTGTGATAGGATTTGTCAGGAGGGCAGAGCGGGATGGGGGAGGGGGAGAGAGAGAGGAAGAGAGAGAGAAAGAGAGAGAGAGAAAGGGAGTGATAAAGGGAGAGATAAATGGGTGGGTAGGAGGAGATGGAGAGAGAGGCGGGAGGGAGAGAGGGAGAGAGAGGAGAGGGAGAGAGATGGAGAGGGAGAGAGCGGGTGAGGGAGAGAGCGGGTGAGGGAGAGAGGGGGGGAGGTGTGTGTGTGTGTGTATGTGTGTGTGTGTGTGTGTGTGTGTGTGTGTGTGTGTGTGTGTGTGTGTGTGTGTGTGTGTGTGTGTGTGTGTTTGTGTGTGTGTGTGTGTGGGCAGAGAGGGAGGGGGAAGGAAAGAGAGGGAGGGAGAGGGAGAGGGAGAGAGAGAGAGAGAGAGAGAGAGAGAGAGAGAGAGAGAGAGAGAGAGAGAGAGAGAGAGAGAGAGAGAGAGAGAGAGAGAGAGAGAGAGAGAGAGAGAGAGAGCAGGAGAGAGATAGTGGGAGAGAGAGAGAGTGGGAGAGATAGAGAGTGGGAGAGATAGAGAGTGGGAGAGAAAGAGAGTGGGAGAGAGGGAGTGGGAGAGGGAGAGAGTGGGGAGGGGAAGAGTGTGTGTATGGGCGATGCAGGGGACTGGGGGTGGGGGGGCGGAGATGGCGACCAGGTCAGGTCAGGTCAGATGGGGGGATCAAGAGGGGGGGATAGTAAGGTCCTGATCCCAGGTGTTAATGCCTTTTCCCCTGACTGAACGATTGTGTGTGTGTGTGTGTGTGTGTGTGCGTGTGTGTGTGTGTGTGTGTGCGTGTGTGCGTGTGTGTGTGTGTCTGTTTTAGCGTGTGCACGCTTGTGTGCATGTATACGTACGTGGGCGGGCGTGCTTGTATGTGTCAAGATATCCCTTATGCGTTACCTCTGCCTAAATGAGCCACCCTGAGATTTTTAAATATATATGATATCCTGAACAAGATTTTGATAATATTTTACCTCAATCTGTACACCTGATTAATTGACCAGAGAGGGGGTACATACCAGTCTCCTCCCGCTCACACAACCAGATGAGTAAGGACGATGTATGATGACGATGGTTATCCGTCGTTGTCTCCCACTAGGTGATTCGCTAAGTGCTGGTAGATTGATGAGGTCGGTTCTTCTCTGTCTACACAAAGCTCTGGAGTCAGTCACTGTATCGTTGTTCACTAATCTCTAGTCACTGTAAGTTCACTAATTCACTGTACCACTGATCACAGCCACCAGTCAACAGCACAATCAGGTAGTTCCACGGCGGGGCGTCCCACCCGGTCAGGTCGCACACTTACATGCACCGGTGATGCCACTAGCTCCACTTTGGTTTCTTCGCCAAATCTTTGCACTATCGCTAACGATATGACTATGCAATGTCGCACCCTGCTAGCTACACACTGCGAGAGGCCAAATACTATGATCTAGCCTCTATACTCCTTCAATGTCCCGAAAATTGACGAATTTCCGCGGACCCCACTAATCGTGTGTGTCTTGTACCGTCTCCCATCTACGTGTGTGTGTGTGTGTTTGTGTGTGTGTGTGTGTGTTTGTGTGTATTTGTGTGTATATATTAGTATATTTTGGTAGCAGTCTTTCTTATAAACATATGTTGTTGTATATGACCGAAAAAAAAGGAAAAGTTGAAAAGAGTTGAAAAGGAAAGATTAATAATTCTAACACAAATTTTCTCAATATTTCTTATGTTTTTCTTCATTTCACTTTTATTACCACCGACAGTGAAGAAAAACATAAGAAAAATTTAAATAAGAAGTGAAAACTCCACAACCCAGAAGTGACTCGAACCCATACTGCTTGGAGCACTATGCAACTGGTGTACAGGAGACTTTAACCACTCGACCATCAGTGACCGTACAAAAGATGATGGTAGCCGAGGCTATTTGCCCATCATCCCGACGGCACTTTGATAGTAATCTTAGGCATAGTTATTTCATCAAATCACCTCATTTTGCGAGGCCACGTGAGCAACAGAAATGCGAACAAGCCAGAATGGAGTTTTCAGTTGCATATATGCCTGGGGACCATTCAGGTTTCTTCGCATTTGTGTTGCTCACGTGGCCCCACAAAGTGAGGTGATTTGATAAAATAATTATGCCCAAGTTGTGCACAATGGGAACTTTCACGACAGGAGTTCACAATAGGAACTCTCACCCCATGTAGTGCACAAAAGGAACTCTTACACCATTAGTGCACAATGGGATCTTTCAACCCAGTAGTGCACAATAGGAACTCTCACCCCAGTAGTGCACAATAGGAACTCTCACCCCAGTAGTGCACAATAGGAACTCTCACCCCAGTAGTGCACAATGGGAACTCTTACCCCAGTAGTGCACAATGGGAACTCTCACCCCAGTAGTGCACAATATGAACTCTTACCCCAGTAGTGCACAATGGGAACTCTCCCCCCATTAGTGCACAATAGAAACTCTCACCCCAATAGAGCACAATGGGAACTTTCAATCCTAGTAGTGCATAATAGGAACTCTCACCACAGCAGTGCACAATTAGAACTCTCACCCTAGTAGTGTACAATGGGAACTTTTAATTCCAGTAGTGCACAATAGGAACTCCTATCTACAGTAGTGCACAATGGGAACTCTCAACCAACCAGTGCACAATGGGAACTCTCATCCCAACTAGTGCACAATGGGAACTCTCACTCCAGAAGTGCACAATAGGAACTCTCTCACAATAAATGCACAATAGGAACTCTCACACAAGTTGTGCACAATGGGAACTCTCACCCCAGTTGTGCACAATAGGAACTCTCACTCCAGTAGAGCACAATGGGAATTCTCACCCCAGTAATGCACAATAGGAACTTTCACCCCATTAGTGCACAATAGGACCTTTCATCCCAGTAGTGCACAACAGGAACTGTCACTACAGTAGTGCACAATGGGAACCCTCGCCCCAGTAGTGCACAATAGGAACTTTCACCCCAGTTGTGCACAATAGAAACTTTCACCCCAGTATTGCACAATAGGAACTCTTACCCAAGTAGTGAACGATGGTAACGCTCACCCTAGTAGTGCACAATAGGAACTCTCACCCCAGTAGTGCACAAAGGGAACTCTCACCCCAGTAGTGCAAATAGGAACTCTCACCCCAGTAGTGCACAATGGGAAATCTTACCCCAGTAGTGTACCATGTAAACTCTCACCTAGTAGTGCGCCATATAAATTCTCACCTAATAGTGCACCATGTAAACTCTCACTTAGTAGTACACCATGTAATCTCTCTCCACATTAGTGCACCATATAAACTTTCACCCAGTAGTGGACCATCTAAACGCTCACCCCAGTAGTGTACCATGCGAACGCTCACCCCAGTAGTGTACCATGCGAACGCTCACCCCAGTAGTGTACCATGCGAACGCTCACCCCAGTAGTGTACCATGCGAACGCTCACCCCAGTAGTGTACCATGCGAACGCTCACCCCAGTAGTGTATCATGCGAACGCTCACCCCAGTAGTGTACCATGCGAACGCTCACCCCAGTAGTGTATCATGCGAACGCTCACCCCTGTAGTGTACCATGCGAACGCTCACCCCAGTAGTGTATCATGTGAACGCTCACCCCAGTAGTGTACCATGCGAACGCTCACCCCAGTAGTGTATCATGCGAACGCTCACCCCAGTAGTGTACCATGCGAACGCTCACCCCAGTAGTGTACCATGCGAACGCTCACCCCAGTAGTGCAACATTTAAACTCTCACCCAAGTAGTGAAAACGTAAACTCTCAACCCCACTAGTGCGATATATAATCTCTCACCCAACAAGCACGCTCCATAGACTTTCTCCCCTTGGGGTGCACCACATAAACTCAATACAATACTGCACCGAGTAAACTATCACCTCAATAGTGCACCATTGAAACTGTCACCCCAGTAGTGCACTATGTAAACTCTCACCCCAATAGTGTGTTATGTAATCTCTCCCCCCAGTATTGAGCAATTTAAACTCTGAATCCTGTTGCTAATCCTGTTAACTCTCATCCCAATAACATCATTACAATAAGACGAGATATTTAGCTTTTAGGTGAAAGCTTTATTTGTAAATCTAGACATTTAGTTTGAAGTGTAACCTATCATTAGAACTATACGTCTTGGATAATGAGAAATTATATTGAGTAGACTCAAGCTCATATTCGACTTTAACACGGCATCCGGATTAACACGGCATCCTTAATACGAGCAGAGCACAGAGCGGTTGTCACACTCTATTTTCTATCATATATCCCTATGTTCCAAGAGTCCAAGAGCCAATGTTCGATCCTGCAGGCACAAATAGGTGAGAACAAGTCGGTGAGTACACACTGGTCTAGAAAATTGCTACTCAAGTTCAACTCAGGAAAGTGTAAAGTAATGAAATTAGGCAAGAGTCAAATAGAGAGAAAGATCTGGGGGGTTGATATCACACCGAACCTGTCCCCAGAGGCATACATCAAAAGGATATTATCAGCGGCATATGCTAGACTGGCCAACATAAGAACTGCCTTTAGAAACTTGGGTAAGGAATCGTTCAGGATCCTGTATACCACATATGTCAGACCAATCCTGGAGTATGCAGCTCCAGCCTGGAGTCTATTCCTAGTTAAACACAAAACAAAGTTAGAGAAAATTAAACGTTATGCCACCAGACTCGTCCCGGAACGGAGAAGTATGAGCTACGAGGAAAGGCTAAAGGAGCTGAACCTCACGTCCCTGGAAAACAGAAGAGTAAGGGGAAGACATGATAACCAACTACAAAATTCTCAAGGTAATTGACAGGGTGGACAAAGACAAACTCTTTAGCACGGGTGGAACACGAACAAGAAGATACAGGTGGAAACTTAGTACCCAAATGAGCCCAGAGACATTAGAAAGAATTTTTTCAATGTCAGATTAGTTAACAGATGGAATGCATTAGAAAGTGATGTGGTAGAGGCTGACTCCATACAGAGTTTCAAATGTAGATAAAATAGAGCCCAGTAGGCTCCAGTTGAGTGATGGTTGAGAGGCGGGAACAAAAAGCCAAAGCTCAACCTCCGCAAGCACAACTAGGTGAGTACAACTAAGTGAGTACACTAGTTGAGCCCTCCCCCCTCCCCCTCATATACCTTGCTGCTGGCCTATACAGCAGATCTTGACTGCTCAGTGTAGGTCTATACAGGTCAATGTAGGCTTAAACGTGCCTTTGCAGTTCTATACGGGTCTGTGCAGGTTTATTCAGACCTACACATGTTTATTCATATCTATACAGGCCTACATGTTTCATATGGGGTTGTATAGGTCTATATGAACCAAAGGATTAGTGTAGGCCAATTTTTGTCAGCAAAGGCCTATACAACTCAGTGCAGGCCCATATAATATACATAACAGCCAGCATACTGAATTTATAACCAGAGAAGCCTGAGAGTAGGAATTAACTTAGAATTTTATTTACATTTTGACGGAGAATCAGATTACCTTTTTATTTATTTATTTAATTGTATTTATTTTTTAATTGTTTTTTATTCCTACCTGTTTTCGCTTACCTACTCCTCACCTCTCATCTCACACTCTTACTTTATATTTGCCCGTCCCTTCCTCTCTTCTTTACGGGCTCACCATAGCCTGTGCTACATGGACATTTCGTGTCTCTGTATACCAGTTGATTGATGGTTGAGAGGCGGGACCAAAGAGCTGAAGATCAACGCCCGCAAGCACAACTAGGAGAGTACAGGTCAATGGAGCTATTCAGTGCTCTCATGTTGTTCACACTTATCAAACGATACTAGAAGATAAGATCAGCTCAAAACCAATACGCAAGGAACGACGAATGGTTAGCCGCGGTGAGATAAGATTATTAGGAATGACAATAACAATGTGATTATAGAAATAGTGAAGGTAATTAGAGATGAAGAGTGCTTATGTGTGTTTACTATTTGTTTGCAATTTACTATTGTGCCTGCAGAATGAAGATATTAGCTTTTGGACCTCACCTTTCTAACCGATCTATTTTTTCTCTATTATATCTCCTGCATATATGTGTTTCTAACACACAATCCCCAGGATGCACCCCGTTTCAGCTGCCTAACTCCCACGTACCTATTTACTGCTAGGTGAACATGCGGAAAAAACTTTGCCCATTTGTTTCTGCCTCGGCAGGAAAGCGCAGTCCACTTGGCCGCGAGGCCCTGCAGCAGGTATATAGGTAGGTATATAGGTGTGTGTGTGTGTTCTCAAATGTGCTTGCGGGGGTTGAACTTCGGATCTTTGGTTCTACCTCTCAACTGTCAATCAACTGGTGTACAGATTCTTGAGCCTATCGGGTTCTATCATATTCTCGCTTGAAAATGTTTATGGAGTCTGCCTCCACCACATCACTGCTCAGTGTATTCCATTATTCCATTTGTTAATTTCATTGACACTGAAAAACAATTGTCTCTGTGGCTCATTTTGGTACTCAGTTTCCACCTATGTACCCTTCGGTGTGTTCTACCTATGTTAAATAATCTGTCTTTATCTACCCTATCAATTCTTTTGAGAATCTTTTATATGGAGATCATGTCTCCCCTAACTTTCTAAAGGCAGTTCTTATGTTGGCCAACCAAGCATATGCTGTTGATGATATCTTCTTGATGTGGACTTCAGGGAACAGGTCTAGCGTCATATCAAGCCCAGATATTTTTATATCCTTAATTCTTGAACTATTTTATCTTCCAAATGGTACCTTGTAACTGGCCTCCTGCTCCCTGCACCTGTCTTCATTACTTTTCATTTGCTTGAGTTATACTTTAAGAGCCATTTGTTGGACCATTCCTTCAGTTTGTCCAGGTTATCTTGTAACCTCATGCTGTCCTCCAGTCTTACTCCTTCCCATAATTGTGGCATCGTCAGCAAACATTGACAGAAATGAGTCAATACCCACTGGAAGATCATTTGTATATATCAGAAACAGGATAGGTCCGAGTACAGACCCCTGTGGCACTCCGCTGATGACATTATGCCATTCTGAGATCTGACCCCTTACAGTACCTCTCTGCTTCCTATTGCTTAGGCACTTCCTTAACCACTGTAGTACCATATCTGTTAGTCCTGCCTGTTTCTCCAATTTACGCAAGAGCCTCTGATGAGGTACTTTGTCAAAGGCTTCCTGTCAGTCTAAGAAAATGAACTCACCCCACACTTCTCTTTCTTGTTTAATCTTTGCCAACTGGTCGTGAATTCTAATAAACCTGTGAGGCAAGATTTGTTATCCATGAACTTATGTTGGTCGTGTCTCATGAAATCCCTTCTCTTCAAATGTGTCAGTAGGTATTTTTCTCGCATGCACCTTACATGGTATATAAGTTAGGGACACTGGCCTGTAGTTTAGTGCATCTTGCCTGTCACCATTTTTGTATATTGGGACTTCATTAGCTGTCTTCCATATTTCTGGTAGGTCTCCCGTCTCCAGTGACTTATGGAAAACCATGGAGAGTTGCAAGCAAAGTGCTTCATCACACTCTTTTAGTATGCATGGTGAGACTCCATAAGGTTCAACAGCCCTTTTCACATCCAGATTCAACAGATACCTCCTAATCTCATCTTTGGTAATTTCGAAATGTTCCAACGCTGCCTGTTTTATTGCAACCTCTCTTAGTTCAGGGACTTCTCCTCATACTATTGCGAAGAACTCCTGGAATATCTTATTGAGTTCTTCACACATATTTTCATTCTTTGCGTATATGTCCTCACCCGTTCTCGGTTTCATTACCTGTTCCTTCACTGTTGTTTTCCTCCTTATATGGTTGTAGAGCAGTTTTGGTTCGGTCTTGGCTTTATTTGCTATGTCATTTTCATACGGACTCTCAGCTTCTCTTCTAACACTGAGATACTCATTTCTGACCGTCTGGTATCTTCATTTGCTCTCTGGTGTTCTGTTATTTTTGTAGTTCCTTCACATCCTAAGAAATGTACACTTTTTTTACTCAGAATGTTCGGTAATATGCACATTATTTGTGATGCGTGTACATTACATTATATATATTATATTATATTATATTATATTATATTATATATATATATATATATATATATATATATATATATATATATATATATATATATATATATATATATATATATATATATTATTAAATATGACCGAAAAAGTAACATTAATAATTCTAACACGAATTTTCTCAATATTTCGTATGTTTCTTTTCACTGTTGATGGTAATTGAAAAATCAATTCTCCAAATAAAAATGAATTTTGGAGAATTGATTTTTCAATTACCATCAACAGTGAAAAGAAACATACGAAATATTGAGAAAATTCGTGTTAGAATTATTAATGTTACTTTTTCGGTCATATTTAATAATATATATATATATATATATATATATATATATATATATATATATATATATATATATTATATATATATATATATATTATTAAATATGACCGAAAAAGTAACATTAATAATTCTAACACGAATTTTCTCAATATTTCGTATGTTTCTTTTCACTGTTGATGGTAATTGAAAAATCAATTCTCCAAAATTCATTTTTATTTGGAGAATTGATTTTTCAATTACCATCAACAGTGAAAAGAAACATACGAAATATTGAGAAAATTCGTGTTAGAATTATTGATCTTACTTTTTCGGTCATATTTAATAATATATGTCTACAGGAAAGACTGCTACCAAAATATACTAACATAAAGGTGCAGTTTTAGGCCTCACCCTGAACCCTTCTAAATGTGAAATTATATGTTCCAACCAGGGCATCGTAGAGAGAATAGAGGGTCTTCTGCCAAATATCCATAAAACTAAACCTGAAGACAGCACACTCCTAGGAGCTCCCCTGGGGTTGAAAGCCATCGAGGAGGTCCTTGATAAGAAAATCGCCGACCTTAAGAGGATGGATGGGAGGATTGAGGATATTGATGCTCATGATGCACTCTACCTCATCACCAGATGTCTGTCCCTCCCCAGGTTAACTTACTTTCTGAGGTGTTCACCATCTTACAGTAGCCCAAAAACTAGGTGAGTATGACCGGTTACTGAAATCAATGCTAGAAAAACCCCTTAACCTCTCTTGATGACCTACAATGGAAACAAGCCTCTCTTCCCGTAAGACTTGGGGGTCTCGGAGTTCGAACAGCAACGCAAATCGCTGTTCCAGCCTTCCTGTCCTCCTTATCGGCATCCGACGACCTTGTGAAGGAAATTCTACCTGCCCACTTACATCAGCTGGCAGGTGTACATGATCCCAATTTTACGCGTTGTGCCACAGAGTGGGCCTCTCGTGCAGGCCCATCACCTCAACCACCATCCCCGAAAGCCCACAAGCAATCCAGCTGGGATGGCCCCATTGTAGACCAAGTTGCTGCAGAGTGCCTGGGTGCTGCAACAACACAACACGACATTGCTCGCCTCACAGCAGTAGCAGCCCCACATGCAGGGGATTTCCTGTTAGCAACCCCAATGTCGGCAACTGGCACGCGTCTCACACCACACGCCCTCCGAATTGCTGTGGCCCTCCGCCTTGTTGCCCCAATCCACACCAGATATAGGTGTATTTGCGGCGAGGTGGTGGCTGACAGGTACGGCCACCATGGCCTACTCTGCCAAAGCACAGGGGGGATGGCATTCGAGGCACAGTGAAATTAACGACATCATCAAGAGGAGTCTCACCACAGCTGGATGCCCAGCTGAAAGAGAGCCCCGTTACCTAACGCCCCGTAACTCTGATGCTCTTATTGGTCGCCCGGATGGTATCACAGTGAACCCCTGGAAGAATGGCAAGCAGTTGGTATGAGACTACACATGCGTATCAACCCTGGCTAACACCTACATTGATCTTAGTGTTGCACAACCAGGTGGCGCTGCCACCCACAGGGAAGCAGCCAAATCCCGTAAGTACAGAGAACTGGATCACCACTACAATTTGGTCCCCATTGCTTCTGAGACAATCGGCGCCTGGGGTAAAAGTGCTACCAGTTTTTTGAAGAAACTGGGTTCTAGGTTCATTGAAACAACAAGGGACCCTATAGCTGCCAGCTTTCTTTTCCAGCGCCTCAGCGTGGCGATACAGAGGGGAAATGCGCACTGCATTCAGGGTTCCTGCCCGCCATCTGAGGAGCTGGAGGAACTCGACAACCTATGATAACCATCTTTGTACCCTATGTGTAACTCCGTTTTTGTAACAAAGTTCAAATAAAACAAATATATATGTGTACATACAAAAGAATGGAGGTGGAAGGAGAAGATAATATTAGTGTTCAGTGAGAAACCACAAGGTCTCCTCTGAATACTTTTTATTTTCTTCTCCGAGGCTATGGGTCCCCACATTGGCACCAGAGGTGGTACCCTTACACACATAAAAATATTATATTATATATTATATATATTATATATATATATATATATATATATATATATATATATATATATATATATATATATATATATATATACATATATATATATATATACATATATATATATATATATATATATATATATATATATATATATATATATATATATATATATATATATGTATATATATATGCATTGTTATAATGCATAAGCAACAGGACTCCATTAAGGAACATATAATCTCTTCCCACAACCAGACCATCACCAGAGAAGTTTTAACAAACAACACAGAAATCATCGATAGATACAGCGATAGCAGGCGGCTTGACATCTGCGAAGCATTTACAGCGTTGTGGCTCAAACAAAATTCGTCAGTGAAGCACTTGTTCCGGAAGTGTTCGAACGAAATCAGTTGAGAGTTGTGTGTAAACCGTTTTTCATTCATAGACAGGGGGTTTGGCGGGTGCATGGAATCACTTTTGGGTCTTAGTTTGGAAGACGGGCTGAGGGGCAGCCGGCAGACCGCACCACAGCGTAAAGAATCATTTTGCGAAGCCAGTGTTTTGAGGATGAGACGACTCGCTCATGAGGACACTTTTCTTATCACAGCTTGAATCCGTGACCTTGAAAACTCTTAATTTGACAACTATATCACCAGAATCTCTATATCAGATGCAAATTAACAGATAGTGGGTGTCAGTGTGATATCTATCACTGAGTCACGTAGATCTCTGAACCCAGTAAATAAGTCTAGCTTTGTCCCTGAAGTCTTCATCTCACATCATCAACCATTTCCCAGCGGCCACAGAAACCAAGAGTGGTGTTGTTGGTTCGATGTTGAATCAACCTTCATTAACGTTAATTTAACGTTGAATAAACACTGATTCAACGTTGAATTAACGTTACACACAAATCACAATAGCGTGATACATCAAATGAACAAATCCACAAGGGCCGTGATAAGGGTTCGAACTTACGTCCAGCGCGCAATCTATTAAGAACTTATGTCGTGACGCAGTCGACTAAGGCGCGTCTAGGATCATCAGTAGGCAAATTGGAATTCATGTTAAGGTAAAAGTCGAAAACAAATTCTTCTAAGAGACCATTGTTTTAAATGTTTAACTTAAAATTTCACATTTATTGAATACTTTGTTCTTAGTTACAGCACTATAATTTAGGGATTCATCTCTACAGACAAACTAACTGTTCATTAAACACTTGCTAAATATACCAAAAAAAGAGGTAATAATCGAGAACTATAAAGAATATAAAAAACAGAAAACAGACGGCTTTTGGTCTATACCAAGATTATCTACTAGGAACATTATGCTATGTCTATACTAATATTATACTAATATAGCTATACCAAAGGAAACTTAGAGTTGGTATAAATGGGGGTTAAGTCAGAGTGGGAAAATGTTGTAAGTAGAGTGCCTCAAGGCTTTGTTCTGGGATCTCTGGTATTCATAATATATATAAATGATTTAGATTCAGGTTTCAGCAACAATATTCCAAATTTCCTGATACAAAAATCTGGAGGGAAATAAACATGGAAAGACTCGCTATCACTTCAAGACGATCTAAATTGGGTTTTGAAATGGTCAAAAGATTGGCAGATGCAGTTTAATGCTGACAAATGTAAGGTTTTAAGGCTAGGTAATGATGATATAGTTACAAGATACGCTTGAAACAATTAAGGGATCCTACTTCTATTATGAACATAAGAATGAAGGTAACTACAGAAAACCTATTGACCCATAATTGACCCAACACCAGGTGTTCTATTACTAATCTTCAGGTTACCTTTGAAGGGAGTTAGTCGGCCGAGAGGAGAGCACGCTGGAATTGTGATCCTGTGGTCCCGAGTTCGATCCCGGGCACCGGCGAGAAACAATGGGCAGAGTTTCTTTCACTCTATGCCCTTGTTACCTAGCAGTAAAATAGGTACCTGGATGTTAGTCAGCTGTCAAGGGCTGCTTCCTGGGGGTGGAGGCCTGGTCGAGGACCGGGCCGCGGGGACACTAAAAAGCCCCGAAATCATACCAAAAAGATCAAGATAAGATACCTCAGGTTAAGATGCAGGCTAAGGGAGCTGGCGGCTAAGCGGACAGAACACTGTACGCGTGATCCTGTGGTCCCGGGTTCGATCTCGGGCGCCGGCGAGAAACAATGGGCAGAGTTTCTTTCACTCTATGCCCCTGTTACCTAGCAGTAAAATAGGTACCTGGATGTTAGTCAGCTGTCACGGGCTGCTTCCTGAGGGTGAAGGCCTGGTCGAGGATCGGGCCACGGGGACACTAAGCCCCGAAATCATCAAGATGAGCTCAAGATTACCTCGAGATGATTTCGGGGTTTAGCGTCCCGCGGCCCGGTCCTCGACCTGGCCTCCTTTTTGTTACATATCCCCAGGAAGCAGCCCCTAGCAACTGTATAACTCTGGGGTACCTATTTACTGCTAGGTGAACAGGGCATCAGGGTGAAAAACTGTTCATTTGTTTCCGCTTCGCCGTTGATCTAACCCGGAACTTTAGGACTATGAATCCCGGACGCTGTCCACTCAGCTGTCAGGCCCCCTTCAATAAATAAATTCCAGTGTTCTATTTGCCTTATAACGAACTTTTATGCATTGATTAAAGGGCCTATTTGATAGATACAATGTTGAACGGAATCTTGAGTTTTAACTGCAGCCTTAGCAAGGGCGTCAACTATCATTTTCCTGCAGGCCAATGTGAAGGAATCCACAACATTCTGAATCATTGGTAGAAATCCAATCTGAAATGATGAAGTGGGAATAGACAAGCAGAAGGCTCTCTCCTAACTCATCTTACACTACTAGTATTAACAATAGTTGGCTATACCGAAACATAGAAATTAAGTACGAGAGACAGAAAAAGTATAAACAACAATGTAGGTTAAACAAAATACATACTTAAAAAATAATATATTGTATAAGCCGTTTAAGTAGATCACTTTATTTACTTTTGCACCTTGCAACACAGAATTAAGAAATACCACAACCTACATTAACACACCACAACTGAATAACGCATTGTTGAAAAGGAGAGTTTTTAAATGGGCGAACATATATATAAGTGATAATGGTTCATGAGTAAGTAATTAATTATCAAAAGAAGGCACCAAACCGGGAAGGCTATGTAGCACCATCAAATGAGCGAAATAATTAGAGGGCGCTAAATATCACCAAGGGTGCTAATACGAAAACAGAAATGCATAAGGCGAACGATATCAAAAGCATCCGAATCATCAAGAATTCTAACGAGGGACAAGTGACCGCAAAGTAATGGTTCATGAACATCAACAAATAATCATTTATTAAGAAACATTACATAATTTTGGAAGAAGAACGACCTGGGGTCAGATTTCCGAAGCAGTTACGCAAGCACTTACGAACCTGTACATCCTCTCAATCTTTGGTGGCTTTGTTTACAATTAATAAACAGTTAATGAGCTCCGAGGCATCAAGAGGCTGTTTATAACAATAAGAACAGTTGATTGGGAAGTTTTCATGCGTGTAAACTGTTTAATAAATGTAAACAAAGTTGTCAAAGATTGAGGAAAGATGTACAGGTTCGTAAGTACTTGCGTAACTGCTTTGTGAATCTGGCCCCTGATTTTTGAGGATCTGAGAAACACACAAATGAAACAATGTAGGATGACGGTCATGATATTAAAATGAAAAACACTTCATATGAGGACGTCGAGAGACAGGAAGAACGAGAGATAGCATAGAGATAAATAGTAAAAGAGAAGGATAAGATGGCGAGTTCATGGTAAAGAGAGAGACCGAGACGGAAAGAACGGCAGCTCGCAAGACAGATAGGAAGAGTGAGCAGGAGAGACTGAAAACATATACACAGCTGTTCCAAAAGATGTTATCAGACTGTGCATGTATTACCCCATGTGTGCGCATGTGTGTACATGCGTGGATGTGTTAACTAACACGCTATGATTGCCAGAGCCGAGCTTCACCTTCTACTCCACTTTTGAGATTCCAACTGACTGGTGTAAAGGTTCCTGACCCATCAAATCTACATTTGAAGCCGTGTATATAGCCCTTCTCTACAACTCCACTTCGTAGTTCAGTCAGTTTATTCAATGTGTGGAACACAGGAACTAGGGAAGATATGCTATGTTCAAGTGTGGCTGAGGGAAATATCTAAGAGGTGATGCTGTTTCCCGAGCATAATTATGAAACTGGACCTGGCTCGAACTAATGAAAACCAGTCAAGCCTCGTCCAACGTGTCAGTAAGTGTAGTATAGTTGTGACCTTGTGTGGCTGAAGGTAGTGTGGGGCTGCAGGCCCGGTGTGCCAAGTGTGGCTTCAACACCATCCAGGGGTAGTCGTCTATAATGCAGACAAGGGTATCTGTACCATCCTGGCTACTGCTGCCTGGACCTCGCTGGCAAGATGGGTGTTGTCATGGGTGTCTGTGTTGTGTGTGTTGTGGCTTTCTGTTGTCCGGGGGGTGTCAGCTTCCGGTGTCCGGTGGTTGTTTGCAGGCGATGTCAGACGGGTGTGGGCATTAGATGCCGGACAGGTTTGGGAAACTGGTTCAAGTTGAGCACGTACATCGAATGCCGGGCGGATGTGAGCATCGTATGCCAATCGGGCATGGACTGGCAGGGCTTGGGTGAGCATGGTGACCCCGGCTTGCGTAACACCAGTAGAGCGGAGGTCCAGGAACGCCAAAGTGGAGCAACAGAGACTCCACATCACAGCCTCTTGGTCCTGCTTCTCTCCAACAGTCTTCACTCCCCAGCCAGTCTTGGTGCTCGTATCCTCACCATTACTCTCATCTTCTTCCACCTTCGTATCAGCGTTATTCACCTAAGGGTAAAAAACTGTTTTCTGACTGTTAATTTTAATCTTGGTTTACCTAATTATTACCATCAGAATGATACTTATCCACTAACATCGACAGAGACTCCTATCGCCACCTACATGATTGCCATCTGGGATTAGTGTAAATGAACAAATTCCACAAGGGCCGTGATGAGGGTTCGAACCTACGTCCGAGAGGGTCCTAGACGTGCCTTAATCAACTTTACTGTGACATGGTAAAAGAATTGCAACCGGGAGTTCAACTGACCTCACACGGATCCTGCAGTCTCTCCGAGACACAAACCAGGATTTTACACAATTCCCCCATGCACCCGAGCGCTGTCAATAAGCTGTTCTACCTCTTCGCCCTTACTTTATTACACAGAAATCACAATAGCGTGATGCACCAAATGAACAAATTCACAAGGGCAGTGATGATTGACAGAGCCCAGGTGCATAGGGAAATTGCGTAAAACCCTTGTTTGTGTCTCAGATTGCAGGATCCGTGTGAGGTCAGTTGAACTCCCGGTTGCAATTCTTTTACCATGTCATAGCAAAGTTAATTAAGGCACGTCTAGGATCCTCTCGGACGTAGGTTCGAACCCTCATCACGGCCATTGTGGATTAGTTCATTTAATGCATCACGCTATTGTGATTTCTGTTTGTAATGAGAGCGCTGAATTGGAGATAGTCGGGTATAGGGAAGGAAAGGGAGGGTACAGTAATGGGGAAGCTGAGAGCAGTGGAGTAATAGAGGGAAGTGGGGTTCGTGATTGAGGAGAGGGAGGGGGATTTGGTGGAGGACAGTGGATGGTAGTAGAATGAGGTAGGACAGGATATGGTATGGTGAAGTTGGGTACCTGCATGGAATGGGCTTTGCTTGGCACCATTTTCATCAGCATCTTAGAGGCAAGGCTTCTGAAGGCAAGGATCCAGCATCCGCCTGGGCTGACGTTGAGACTGTTGTTGTAGGATTTTGGGGAGTGTGCGAGGGCGTGGCGTGCAAGGGCGTTATAGTGGGCTTGGTTGACGGTCACCAGGCCCCATACGCCTTCGTCGTCAACGCCCTGGGAACCAAGCACATCCACTACCTGTGAAAACGAGTGTTCAAGTCAGGTGGGGAATGAACGCCCCACCGGACCCCCTATGTTGGTTACTGTGGCAATGCTCGTGCTGCTCTGAGCCAATTGAAACTTAAATAAGAGAGGGATGATATTACTCAAGCTATTCTCACCCCGACTCTGAGTCAATGATTCTTCAAAACTTTTTCGGTTTATTCATTGTTATAGCCAATGATCATGTTTCATCTAAATTCACTTCAATGTGCTTACAATTTACTTTTCCTATGAAAAACATTGTCACACACACACACACACAGTGTGTGTGTGTGTGTGTGTGTGAAGGTAGTCACTGAAGGTTTCAGTGACTACCTTCAAGGTAGTCACTGAAGGTTCCATAATAGGAACAATAACAACTGGAGGGCAAAAAATTATAATCGTAGTCATATATAATCCGCCACCAAATGACAGAAGACCCAGACAGGAATATGATAGAAACAATATGGCCACCATTAACATAATACAGAGAGCAGCTTCTGTTGCTAGCAGGAATGGATCTGGACTACTAATCATGAGAGACTTCAACCATGGGAAGATAGATTGGGAGAACAGAGACCCACATGGAGGACCAGAAACATGGAGAGCTAAGCTGCTGGACGTGGCAACAAGAAACTTTCTAAGCCAGCACATCAAGGATCCAACAAGAATGAGAGGAGAGGATGAACCAGCAATGCTTGATCTGATATTTACCCGAAATGAGTGGGATATAAGGGAAGTCAAGATGGAAGCGCCCTTGGGAATGAGTGATCACAGTGTATTGAACTTTGAGTACCTGATAGAGCTAGGAATTATCCCCCCAAAAAAGAACTGGGAAACAAAAGGCTGGCATACCGAATGGGAAATTATGAGGAGATGAGAAGCTTCCTAAAGGAAATACTTTGGGACACAGACCTCAGAGCTAAGTCTGTACAAGATATGATGGACTATGTCACCCAAAAGTGTCAGGAGGCAGTAAGCAGATACATCCCGGCCCAAAAGGAAAAATCCGAAAAGCAAAAGAAGAATCCATGGTATAATAGGGCATGTATGGAAGCAAAGAAACTGAACAAAAGGGCATGGAGGAACTTCCGGAATAACAAAACACCAGAAAGCAGAGAGAGATACCAGAGAACCAGGAATGAGTATGTCAGGGTGAGAAGAGAAGCAGAGAAAAGTTATGAAAATGATATAGCAAACAAAGCCAAGACCGAACCAAAGCTACTCCACAGTCACATCAGAAGGAAAACAACAGTGAAAGAACAGGTAGTGAAACTTAGAACAGGCGAGGACAGGTATACAGAGAATGACAAAGAGGTGTGTGATGAACTCAACAAGAAGTTCCAAGAGGTCTTCACAACATAACAAGGTGAGGTCACTATGCTAGGAGAAAGGGAAGTAAACCAGGCGGCCTTGGAAGAGTTTGAAATTACGAGAGAGGAGGTCAAGAGACACCTGCTGGACCTGGATGTTAGAAAGGCTGTTGGTCCAGACGGGATCTCGCCATGGGTACTGGAAGTGTGCAGAGGCACTTTGCTTGCCACTCTCCATAGTGTATAGTAGGTCACTGGAGACGGGAGACCTACCAGAAATATGGAACACGGCGAATGTGGTCCCAATATACAAAAAGGGCGACAGGCAAGAGGCACTGAACTACAGGCCAGTATCCTTGACTTGTGTACCATGCAAAGTGATGGAGAAGATCGTGAGAAAAACCTGGTAGCACATCTGGAGAGAAGGGAATTCGTGACAAATCGACAACATGGGTTCAGGGAGGGTAAATCTTGCCTGACTGGCTTAATAGAATTCTATGACCAGGTAACACAGATTAAGCAAGAAAGAGAGGTCTGGGCGGACTGCATTTTCTTGGATTGTCGGAAAGCCTTGGACACAGTACCGCATAAGAGGCTGGTACATAAGCTGGAGAGAGAGGCAGGTGTAGCTGGTAAAGTGCTCCAGTGGATAAGGGAGTACCTAAGCAATAGGAAGCAGAGAGTTATGGTGAGGGGTGAGACCTCCGATTGGCGTGAAGTCACCAGTGGAGTCCCACAGGGCTCTGTACTAGGTCCTATCTTGTTTCTGATATATGTAAATAATCTCCCGGAGGGTATAGATTCATTTCTCTCAATGTTTGCAGACGATGCCAAAATTATGAGAAGGATTAAGACAGAAGAGGATTGTTTGAGGCTTCAAGAAGACCTAGACAAACTGCAGGAATGGTCGAACCAGTGGTTGTTAGAGTTTAACCCAACCAAATGTAATATAATGAAGATAGGTGAAGGGAGCAGGAGGCCAAATACAAGGTATCATCTGGGAGAGAAAAATCTTCAGGAGTCAGAGGAAGAAAAAGACTTGGGAATTGATATCACGCCAGACCTGTCTCCTGCAGCACATATCAAGAGGATAACATCAGCGGCATATGCCAGGCTGGCCAACATACGAACGGCATTCAGAAATTTGTGTAAAGAATCATTCGAAACTTTGTATACCAAATATGTCAGGCCAATCCTGGAGTATGCAGCGCCAGCATGGAGTCCATATCTAGTCAAGGATAAGACTAAACTGGAAAAGGTTCAAAGATTTGCCACCAGACTAGTACCCGAGCTGAGAGGTATGAGCTACGAGGAGACTACGGGAATTAAACCTCACTTCGCTGGAAGACAGAAGAGTTAGGGGGGACATGATCACCACATTCAAGATTCTCAAGGGAATTGATAGGGTAGATAAAGACAGGCTATTTAACACAAGGGGCACTCACACATGGGAACACAGGTGGAAACTGAGCGCCCAAATGAGCCACAGAGATATTAGAAAGAACTTTTTTAGTATCAGAGTGGTTGACAAATGGAATGCATTAGGAAGTCATGTGGTGGAGGCTGACTCCATACACAGTTTCAAGTGCAGATATGATAGAGCCCAATAGGCTCAGGAATCTGTACACCTGTTGATTGACGGTTGAGAGGCGGGACCAAAGAGCCAGAGCTCAACCCCCGCAAGCACAACTAGGTGAGTACAACTAGGTGAGTACACACACAAAAAAAAAAACAGTGGGGGGGGGGTCTTGATAGCAGAGTGGAGGGCGCTATGGACTCTTAATCCTAGGGTCCGGGTTCAATCCCCGGCGATGGCAGAAACAAATGGGCAGAGTTTCTTTCACCCTGATGCCTCTGGTACCTAGCAGTAGGTAGGTACCTGGGAGTTAGACAGCTTTAACGGGCTGCTTCCTCTGTACTTACCTAGTTGTACTTACCTAGTTGTGCTTGCGGGGGTTGAGCTCTGGCTCTTTGGTCCCACCTCTCAACCATCAATCAACTGATGTAAAGATTCCCGAGCCTACTGGGCTCTATCATATCTACATTTGAAATTGTGTATGGAGTCAGCCTCCACCACATCACTTCCTAGTATATTCCATGTACTAACTACTCTGACACTGAAAACGTTCTTTCTAATGTCTCTGTAGCTCATTTGGGTACTCTGCTTCCACCTGTGTCCCCTTGTGCGTGTACCACCCATGTTAAATAATTCATCCTTGTCTACCCTGTAAATTTCCCTGATAATTTTGTATGTGGTGATCATGTCTCCCCGAGCTTTACCGTCTTCCAGCGACGTGAGCTTCAGTTCACGCAGCCTGTCCTCATAACTCATGCCTCTTAGTTCTGTGACTAGTCTAGGTGGCATATCTCTGAACGGTTTCCAGCTTCGTCTTGTGCTTGACTAGGTACGGGCTCCATGCTGGGCTGCATACTCTCTGATTGGTCTTACATATGTGGTATACAAGGTTCTGAAGGATTCTTTACACACAGAGAGAGAGAGAGAGAGAGAGAGAGAGAGAGAGAGAGAGAGAGAGAGAGAGAGAGAGAGAAAGTAATATGGGTCGGGAGTCAGCAGATTAGACAGCCATTTGTTAGAAAGGCGAGGTCCAAGATCTAACAGCTTGATCCTGCAGACAGAGTAAATACTCCCCCCCTCCCTTACACACACACACACACACACACACACCTGAAGGTTGGGGCAGTGGGCGCCGAGGGTGGCCAGCAGGAGGTTGTGGCCGCAGTACTGCAGCTTCAGGACACGGAGATGCACCATGGTGGTGAGGGCGTGAGCAGCCAGCCCCAGCTGCCGTTGGCTCAGCGTCCAGGTGGAGTCCTGCGACCACACACACATGTACCAACAGCCCCGTCAACCTTAACAAGAGATGTAATGAGCCACACAGGAATAATTTATTGCAAAAAAATTACGTTAAGTTTGGTTTTCTAAGCTTCAGTGCTAGTTTGGGCTAGTTCCAACCGAACAAGGAGATGGTAGTTGTGGCGATGGTGGTGGGGGTGGGGGAGGGGTGTATCGTCTTACCTTAAGCTGAGCGTTACTTCAGTTTATCTCATGATGCTGAATATTAGATTACCCTGTTACAGATGTCTGCACACGCACGCTGATGTCCCCCCCCCTTACCCCCCCCACACACAATCAATGCCACAGAGACATTAGAAAGAATATTTTCAGTGTCAGTAGTTAGTAAATGGAATGCACTAGGCAATGATGTGGTGGAGGCTGACTCCATACACAGTTTCAAATGTAGATATGATAGAGCCCAGTAGGCTCAGGAACCTGTACACCAGTTGATTGACTGTTGAGAGGCGGGACCAAAGAGCCAAAGCTCAACCCCCGCAAGCACAAATAGGTGAGTACACACACACACAACTTGCAATCTATAAAAATGATAGCCGAGTTGACCCTCTAAATTATAGACCCGCGTCATTAACAAGCGTGGTAGGCAAGACAATACAAACAATAGTTAAGCCAAATGGGTAGAACACCTGGAGTTATGACATAATAACGCAGCAGACAGTATGATTTTCGAACATAAGATGCTGAGTAACAAATCTACTTAGTTTTTATGATAGAGCCACATTGATACTACAGGAAAGAGATGGTTAGTTTGACTGTGTCTATCTGAACTTAAAGAAAAGGCTTTTGACAGAATCCCACAAAAGAGGCTGTTCTTGAGACTAGAACATGCTGGAGGAGTGACATACTTCCGACATAGATGAAATTTTTTCTAACTGACTGATTACCGCCCTCATATGTCTGAGACGATATACCTGACTGGAGGAGTGTTACTATTGGAGTACCACATGGTTCAGTTCTTGCACCAGTAATGATCATCGTCTAAATAAACGATCTACCAAAAGGAATACAGAATTATATGAACATGTTTGCGGATGATGCTAAGATACCGGGGAAGATAGGAGACTCAGACGATTGTCATGCCCTTCAAATTGATCTAGATAAATTAAGTCCTTGGAGCGTCAAGTGGCAAATTAGGGGCCTGACAGCTGAGAGGACAGCGCTTCGGATTCGTAGTCCTAAGGTTCCGGGTTCGATTCCCAGTGGAGGCGGAAACAAATGAGCAGAGTTTCTTTCACCCTATGCCCCCTGTTACCTAGCAGTAAATAGGTACCTGGGAGTTAGTCAGCTGTCACGGGCTGCTTCCTGGTGTGTGTGTGTGAGATGGAGAAAAAAAATAGTAGTAGTAGTAGAAACAGTTGATTGATAGTTGAGAGGCAGGCCGAAAGAGCAGAGCTCAACCCCCGCAAGTACAACTAGGTGAATACAACTGAATACAACACACACGAGCAAACGCAAAGTTATGGAAATGGGACTATTAATTTATTAATAACATCTTTATTGAGAAAATTAATTACAATTTGGCCTAATCTGAGGATTTCGATTAAGTCTTATTAAAGTGAGGATAATGCTGGTATTCTCTGTCACACAGGACAGAGGGTCATACATAAGACAATAGGTCTAAACTGTAGGCGGAAGTACATATATATCATATTACAATCAATGTTTTAATGTATGGATATATGAAAACCACTTTCTATTGTGCACTGCCACACAAGGGCAGGGATGGGTTCGTAAGTGATGCAGCTTAGAAGTAATATAAATATAAATTGTTCTTCATTCTTTAAAATGGACAAGCAAGTTTTGGGTAAATTGTTAGGATGTCGTCCAGGACACCTGAGTCAATGAAATAGTTACCCAGTTGGTGGTACAAGAGGCCAGGAGGTCTAAAGTCCTTTACGGTTTCACATTCAACAATATAGTGTTATAGTGAATGCACTAAAGGTTTATCACAGAGTTTACAATCTGAATATTCTGGTGCCTGGTCCGGTTCACATTGCCTGGTCCGGTTACTGTGCTGACCATACAAATACCTATTATTACAAAACTTGTCATAACTTTTAATACTGCAGCTTTCAGGTCTCTGGAGATTTCTTAGTTCTTCTAAATCTGAATTAATTTCTTTAATTTGTATGGTTCTAATAATTGCATTAGATAGTCCAAAGTCATAATCAATGTTTTCTTTCCTGCAAGCCTCATTGGCCAATCGATCTACAAAGTCATGTTTTCCAACTCCAACATGGGATGGGATTCACACAAATTTTATACAAGAGTTATTGTCATTGGCAAAAATTACATTCCATTTAATATTACAAGCTACTTCCGACATACATTGTGATGGGTTATTTAAGGACAGCAGAGTACTTTTAGAGTCACAGAAAATAACGTGATAGGAGACCAAAAGGCCAGTACACAATGAAGGGGAACTGCCTACCTGTAACGACGCGAGAGAGAGACCTGGGCGTGGACGTAACACCTAATCTATCTCCTGAAGCACATATAAATAGGATAACGACAGCAGCGTACTCTACTCTGCCAAAAGTTAGAACATCATTCAGAAACCTAAGTAAGGAGGCATTTAGGGGGCACTACACTGCCTACCTGAGGCCAGTCTTAGAGTATGCCGCCTCATCATGGAGTACCCATCTGAAGAAACATATAAGGAAACAGGAAAAGGTTCAGAGGTTTGCAACGAGACTCGTCCCAGAGTTACAAGGGATGGGGTATAAGGAGCGCCTGAAGGAACTGTGCCTTACGACACTAGAAAAAAAGAAGGGAGAGGGGGGGGGATATGATAGGAACGTATAAAATACTCAGGGGGGATTGACAGTGGGCATAGACGAAATGTTCACGCGGAATAGTAACAGAACGAGGGAACATGGGTGGAAGCTGGAACCTCAGATGAGTCAGAGATGTTAGGAAATTTTCTTTTAGCGTGAGAGTAGTGGAAAAATGGAATGCACTTAAGGAACAGGTTGTGGAAGCAAATACTATTCATAATTTTAAAACTAGGTATGATAGGGAAATAGGACCTGAGTCATTGCTGTAAACAACCGATGCTCGAAAGGCGGGATCCAAGAGTCAATGCTCGATCCTGCAGACACAAATAGGCGAGTACACACAAACACACACTAGGGAACGCAGGTGGAAATTTAGTAACCAAATGAGCCATAGACAATAGAAAGAACGTTTTAGTGTCAATAGTTAACAAATGGATTGCATTAAGCAGTGATGTGGTGGAGGCAGATTCCATACACAATTTCAAGTGCAGATATGATTGAATCCAATAGAGTTAGGAACCTTGACAGTCGAGAGGCGGGACCAAAGAGCCGAAACTCAACCCCCGCAAACACAAGTAGGCGAGTACACACGCGCGCGCGCACAGACACGGATGAGAGGACACACACCTAAACAAGATAACACTCACACCTTGATGATAAGAACTCATCTAGACGACAAAACATGGATGAAGTAGCACATACATGATGGTAATGACACATATGAATGAAATAGTCACAAAACACTGAGCACACACACCTAACGAAGCGAACACCCACACACCTGAAAGCTCAGTTCCCTGAGGACGGCGAGGCGAGGCAGGAGACTAATGAGGTCGTCGCGGTAGAAGGTCCTGACGTGGACGAGACGAAGAGAAGTGGTCGTAGCAGAGAAGAGCAGATCCAGCAGCCTCAGACTCACTGTGTCGTACACCCGCCAGTCACGTAGCACCCGCTCCTGCAACACTTTCTGATTACCCTCATGCTTCTGCAACACTTTCTGATTACCCTCATGCTCCTGCAACAGATATAATTGGCTCCTGCAACACACACAAAAGGCTACTGCTCCAGTAACATTCCCTTCCCCTTCCAGTAACACAGCTAATAGGCTCCTGCTCCTGTAACAGAGAAAATTGGCTCCTGAAACACTGAAATAATAGGCTAATGCTTCTGTAACACAAAGATAATAGACCCCTGCAACACAGACAATATGTTATTGCTTCTGTAACATAAATAATAGACTCCTTCTCCTGCAACACAAAAATAATAGGCTCTTTCACAACACCAGTTACGTTCCTCAACCAAAAATATTTACACGTCGTCAAATATTCATAGCAGGTTTATGCAACATTTTGTGTCCATAACTGCAATTGTAAAATATATGCAACTTTCTCGTGCAACACAATATTAAAATGAACAGCCTTGCAACTTGGTGCATTTTATATATATATATATATATATATATATATATATATATATATATATATATATATATATATATATATATATTATATATATATATATATATATATATTCAAGGACCAGGCTTGAATATATATATATATATATATATATATATATATATATATATATATATATATATATATATATATATATATATATATATATATATATTGTACAGCTTCTGCAACAATTAAACTGCCATCCGTCAATACAGGTCGACACGATATATACCTTTCGTTGCTGCAATGTCTTGCTGGATATTACTGATTGGTGCAATTCTGACAAAATAGAGAGTTTACAAAGCTAACGTTGTCAATGACATGGTAAACCATTGCTTCATGGTGGCACCTGACGCTGGAGTGCCATCATCACCCACTGCTTCATGGTGACAGCCGAGTCACACTTGCAGACCTTCGCTACGCCGGCAACAGCAGCTGCTCAACCAAGTTACCAAGTACCATAATACTGGCACAGGTGGATTACGGATGACCTCTTACTGTAAAGGTTGTCAAGGAGGTGCAGGGCCAGGCAGTGCATGTTAGGACGCTTGAGTACCACTACAGCAATGTTTATAAGTCTCTACCAGACGACAACAGTAATATCTACAAGACTCTACGTGACCACTCAAGTAATATGGAAGTCTCTACAGGACAAGACAGTAGAGTATTGTTTACATGTCTCTAATGAAAAGTCTCTACAGTAATATTTACACATCTCTACGTAACCGCTACAGTAATGTCTACACGTCTCTACCGGAAAAGACGCTACAGAAGCAGGCCACTGCAGTATTTTGAGACGCGGCAATGCTAGCCAAAAGTTTCCCCATCATCAACATTCTTCACATTCTTATGTTCTCTCTTCTATAACTGAACACTTTTAGCAGTTATTAGCTTCCGATAATTTCTCTTTTCTTAAATGCAAAATACTTTTGTGTTTAATATGAAATCTAAAAGAAAACCCCCGGCATAATTTGTCTTCAACACCCGTGGCGCCACGAACGTGTCCCGCTTCCTTCCTTCGCGCTACAATAACAGGATACTAGAGAAAGGAAAGCTGAAAGAGGATAGAAAGGAGAGGGAAGATAAAAGTGAGGGGTGGTGACAAATATTATTTTATATAATGGCCATGAAGACTCACAGGCTGCTTCTGCACCTGCTCGACATCTGTGGCTGCACCTTTGATTATAAAGTTAGCTCACACCTCGAGTATGCTCCACTATTTGGAAACACCTGTCCATTATCCCATCCCGACTTTTGGACAGGGTAGAGATCCGTGAAGGGTCAGCTCAAGCCTCGACCCGTCTAGGCCGGTCCTCACGTGAACATCAGAAATATGTTATTAACGGATGAAATCTAAACATCAAGGTGGCACCACTGGCCATTTCCCTCAGCTCAATGAACACTCCATCAGCAATTACTCATTCCTCTCCTGACACGCATCAAATGTTTCATAATTTTTTGTTAAATCCAGTCAGACGAGGAAATCAAAGATGCAGACCATAGGAGAGACTCCAACTTCACTCACCACCCGGCATAAAATTTGCTTGCTATTAAATATAGTCAAACTTACAATAAAGCAAATGATAAACCTAGGCTTCGAAAGGAGCTGTTAAGGCAAAAAGAGAAGGACCAGGCTTGAAAAAAGATAGAAGGACCAGGCTTGAAAAAAAGAGAGAAGGACCAGGCTTGAAAAAAGATAGAAGGACCAGGCTTGAAAAGAAGAGAGAAGGACCAGGCTTGAAAAAAAGAGAGAAGGACCAGGCTTGAAAAAAAGAGAGAAGAACCAGGCTTGAAAAAAAGAGAGAAGGACCAGGCTTGAAAAAAAGAGAGAAGGACCAGGCTTGAAAAAAAGAGAGAAGGACCAGGCTTGAAAAAAGAGAGAAGGACCAGGCTTGAAAAAAGAGAGAGAAGAACCAGGCTTGAAAAAAAGAGAGAAGAACCAGGCTTGAAAAAAAGAGAGAAGGACCAGGCTTGAAAAAGAGAGAAGGACCAGGCTTGAAAAAGAGAGAAGGACCAGGCTTGAAAAAGAGAGAAGGACCAGGCTTGAAAAAGAGAGAAGGACCAGACTTGAAAAAAGAGAAGGACCAGGCTTGAAAAAAAGAGAAGGACCAGGCTTGAAAAAAAGAGAAGGACCAGGCTTGAAAAAGAGAGAAGGACCAGACTTGAAAAAAAGAGAAGGACCAGGCTTAAATAAAAGTCTGATGAACAGCTTTTATTATATTTTCCTGCTGCTGATTAACCACCAAAATTTTAATTTAAAACTGGGTAGAAGAAAGAAAAAATAAAAAGTAAAAGAAATAGAAAGAAAAAGAAAGTAAAAAAAGAGAAAATGAAAATAATTAAGTAAGAGGATGGGAACGCTATGAAGAGTTGAGGACACGCAAGATTGAACATAATGAAGAGAGAACAAGCGAATATTTCAGAAACGGGAAATAGAAGACAAAGCGGAAATGAAAAATAAGAGTCGAGATAAATATGGAAGCAAAGAGAAAACTTAAGAGTAAAACAAGTGTAGAGGCGAACACACACCTGCATACGCTGGCGGACGATGTGAGGGAGGTGGGCGTGAACTATGTGCGTGATGTGCGCCTTGTTCCCCTGCCAAGACCTCTTCTTTGTGGCCCCCGTCATGAGCGTCAACACCGCTGACTCCGCCAAGGCCTCCAGGTGCGGCGCCTGCGCCCTCCTGTCCTCACCACCAAGATTTACCTCGCCATTATTACCATTGTTTCCGTTAATAGCGTTAATTCTGTTGTAACCATTGTGCACCATCTCTGTTGGGAGGAAAACCACGCACCTAAATTAAAGATGACTTTCAAAGACTCAAATATTGTTACTAATTTATTCCAACGCAAATTGTGACTGAATGTTCATTTGAATAATTAAGGAATAGAGAACATTAAAGAATATTGTGTAAGTGAACACTTTGATTAAATTCAAGAATATCAGATTAAATAACTTTCATGAAGGCGAGGGAAGTCAATTAGAAGCTTGGGTAGATCAGGAGAGTATGAGCAAAAGATGAACATTCATAATCCCAATAAGAACAATGTACTTTTCTGCGATGAGACAGAATAATTACATTATATATTTTCAGACTTAAAAGCAATATATTTATTCTCGTATTAACAGTAAAAAGCTTAAATCTGTTACCAACAGTAAAAATTAATCTGTTAGCAACAGGAAAAGACAATGTATTAACAACAGGTAAATGCTACATCTACTAACGATATCACAAAGGCTACATCTATTAACAGTAGTTAAAGGCTAAATGTATTAATAAGAACAAAATGTTAAATCTAATAAGCTAAAAAATCTCACTGAACTCTCTCACAAAATCTCACTTTCGTCTGTCCCGACTTTCAAGTTTGGAAGTTCAATTGAACTTTAATTATCTGCTTTGTGATCATTCAAAGCGTACCTTTACGACATACGGTTCTATAACTCCAAAGTTTGAGCTGTATGGTTAGGTCACAGTAGTTAGCTGACTGATATGTTCATCTCATTTCCTCAGCCCATCCTCTAAGACAGGGGCGGGCAGCCTTTTTAAATGTGCGCGCCAAAATCTCCAAATCTTTGATGCAAAATTTTCTCGCATACCAAACGAAATTTTGGGGAGCGTGTTATTATTTTCTGCCTTAAGTATTGGGAGAACTTTTCAAATAATCAAATTTCAAACTAGTGCGGTTCAATCAAAGTATATTCCACGAGTGATTATTTTAAGTCGTGTAAGATTGCATGAATGTAAAATTTACTACCGAAATTAATAATGGTCGTTCTTCCCTGTTGATAGCACGGTTATTTTTTTATTAGCCTTTAAATGCAATTCTCGCTGGCATATACAGCTACACGATTGAAGGTAAAAAATGCTAATATCAGCAAAAGACTAAACAATAATTCTGAATCTTTTTTTCTTATATATATATCAGATTAATCAGCCATAAGTTTTTTCAAGTTTTCCAAATATATCCAGCACCCACACTCAGTCGTTTTACTTGGCTAAAGCACAATAAAATAAAGAAAACTATTATATTCTGGGATTAATTCTTAATTCCTTATGAGTAATACATAAAAATTAAGCAGCTCAGAAAATCTTATCGTAATTACCCTGAAATATGGGGAAAACCTAGAAATTTTATTCAATTTAGTTATTCATTTATTTATTTATTAAACAAGTTAAATTTAATTTGATATTAAATTATTTCTTTAGAGAGCGTACTGTATATTTTCAATTTCATCCCACTAGTAGCCTCCTTTACAAACTTGGATTGTTAAAGATCAAATTTGTATATTTCTATATGTTCTACCAAATCAAAATTAATTGACTGATAAATTTGTTACTACTGGCTATTCTACGATTTCAAGAATGGTTAATATTATGGATACGGACAAGCTTAGCTGTCTTTGTAGAATGCAGCCTGGTTAACAAGCAATAGACACATCTGAATCATGTAAACTGTCTCCTCGTTGACCATGTGGTTATGGTGTCGTCGCGTGTAACGTGATAAACTAGTCAAGTTGCTACTAATGTGTCATGCCGTCACAATTTCACGTGCCGGAATATGTAGTACTACGCTGCGTGCGCCTCACGGGAAGTCAACCTTGATGGCGTTGTCTCTGTACAATGGCTTCTCCGCCTCCCTTCCTGCTCCGGACGCGTCCAGAACGGTTCGGTTTTTATTTCGAGAGGAGTTAGTTTATTTAATATATTTGTTTATAGATGATTCTGTTCATCACAGGAAAGTGATTTTTAATATTCATCGTATTCCACAGACTGCTGTTTTAAAGATTATTTATTAATATTATTCTTGAGTGAATTTAATATTGATGACGTGGCAATGTAACATTTTCTAGTAGACCCGCCATAAAAAAATTTTTTAGTAGGGTTAACCAAGGTATTTGATAATTATATTTTAGTATTAATTTAACATAAAACAGCAACTCCTTTCTTACATATTATGTTAAGGGTTAATAAATGATGTCAAATTTCTACACTGAATACACCTCCCAGGTTTTATGAAATTCGTTTCGTGGATAAGCAAATCAAGTTACTACAATTATGCACCTTCCTACAGTAATGGTGCAGAAGTCAGTCGACGTGTGGCCGCCTGGCGAGTGGCCCAGCTAAACGGGACAAAACTTGTGAATCAGTGTATCGCAGATACACATGGCTGAGAAATCAGCCCGTTCTCACGAGGGTTTCTAACGTCAAAAAACTATTGTACTAAAGTGTCTTATTCTAACTTGCCAGAGGAACCGCGAACAAAAAACGGAATATTACGTCAATTTTGTGAGCAGCTATCATTTTCTTGTATGACAGTTTTTGGCTTTATGTAAAGTATACGTCCAAATGCGATGTGCTATTAGGAGGACGAGTTGGTGAACATGTCATGTTTGTTTCATTCTTAATACTTAAAGGCATCACTAGGACAAGGGCAAACACCAGCAAATTTGAATACATTTACTGGACAAAGCACATATACAATACATACACACATATAATAATAATGAATCCTACACTCTATACTATTTCAGTCAGGTTGCACTCCAACACCATCAGAACTCTATCATCTGCTTATCCAGTGGTATCCTATCTCCTGATTCACCACCTAATACTACCAACCTCCAAGTAGGTCAAGTCTTATAACACAATGTTGCACTATCAGCAAGAGAATACATATATATACACATACAAGGAAAACCAGTGTATGGCTGCAATAACATAAATATTAGTATAAATGTTCCTTGATATACAACAATGATCAATCGATCACCCTATTAGTCCTAGAACACATATGTATATCTCTGCAGGTAATCCAGCCTACGACTATAACTCTATACTTCAGTATAAATACTCCTTGGCACAAACATGGCAAACTGTCACTCACCTTTCACTGCGTCTTGCACGCTAATGACAACCAAACACTCTACCAACTCCCTACAAGTAATCAACCAGAACTTCCCTTCCACCTCTGGAAGTTCACCACCTTGACATCTTCAGGTTCTTCCGGGTTTATCTACCAGGATCCTCCACAGCTCTCCTGGCTGCTACACCATGAAGTTTCCTCGAACAGAACTGGAGTTTCGCCACTGGTATTACAGAAGCACGTGACACTCCTCTTCACTGCTTCTCACAGCTCGAGGACCTACTCTTCACTGTGGGGCTACTCTTCCTCAGAGTACACTACTCCTTCAACAGCCTTTGAGTCTCTTCAACTACTCCTTCTCTGCTGGCTTCGAAGTTCTCAGCAACTTCTTCCAAAGACAAACCTACAACCCATTGACACGCCAATAAAAACGTTCCCCCTTAAACACATAAACGAAATAATCCACACAATATGTTTGCACCTAACATATCTCTGATCTCTTCATACTGTGAGAGTGGACTTCCCCGTTTGGGCTGGTCCATGCTCCGCCCGGCCAGGCGGCCCTCGAGGCAGCTACCCCACCAGGAGCTGGGGTCCCTCAGTCATCTGCCAGCACTCAGAGGAGACGGACGTCGCTTCGTCCTCCAGAACGTTCCTCCCTCTTCACCGTCTTATTTGAGGCCTTTTGCCTTACTAAAACATGTCTAACTTATCAATGAACATTCGCTACTGTCGCTGGGCACACGACCAACTACATGTAATCACTATAAACTGGCTTAAAATCGTGCTTACCACAGATTGTCTAGTCGAGGGCGCTCTCCCTCTGACGGAGTCTGATCAGGGCGCTCCCACGGCCCACGATAAAGTCTCTGGGCGGCTTAACAAACTCTCCTTGCCATCCAGGACTTTAGACCTCACGTTCCCAGCTCGATTCCACAGCTGGAACGTCTGCACACTTCCTTTCTCTTGAAGGTATATCACTAGGGGTTCCTCCCTGTCAGGAGCTCACATGGAGCACAGCTTCCCCTCACGATGTCTGGTACTAAAGTGGGGTCAGAGCCCTCCCGAAGCGAGCCTCCAGCAAATTATCCACATCTCATAACCAGTCATTTATCTATTTTCTTTTTCCCTGCCCATATTTTTAAACTCTCTGTAAAATTTACCCAATTATTTTTACATATGAATCTTCATGTCTATATATCTCCGACTTCCTAGTCAGGTCAGGCTTGATAGAATAATTCTCATAGGGGAGACTCGTTTTTCGGTTGCCTGGGATCATAACAGCTGCAACAGTATTTTTGTATGTTGGACCAAATAGCTGCTATTAGTATTATAATGTTAGAAGGATGGTTACTGGCTCCATTACCTACCAACCAACCAACCTCCCTCCCTCCAAGGATGATGAATATTCAGTACGGTATTCGAGTCATTCCACACAAGGCGTGCCCAGGTGTTCCTTCATTAAAGACATCTTTAGAGAATTAATAACACACAAAATCGTGTATTTTGTGAAGACAAGAAGAGTGCGTGTCCAGTTCATAACGAGCTGGGCGTCTCACATCCCGGCCTCTCCAATACCATCTAGTATTTTGACGAATAAAACCCATAAGGCCAAAAAACCGAGTTACTAAAAATCATAGCGACTTGCAAAATTGACGTGATAACCCGTTTTCTATTCGTGAGTCCTCGGTTAGGTTAGATTCGGAGGAATTAACGTTGTGAATGGTGGAGAGGGCGGGCCGCTGACCGTGTATACCTAGCTCCTCACCCCGGCCCCTCCTACTCACCCGTCAGATTCCAATAATGCTTATTGTGGGGGACAGTAAGCCTGTAAATATAGGCCTATTGCCGTCCTTGTAGCTCGAGTTACAGCCCCGCTTCTGTGTCAGGTAAGTCCACTACAGGGTTCGTCATAGCCCGTGCTACTTGGAACTTTATTCCTTTAAGCCGAGTGTAGAAAACAACAACAACAACGTCCCTCGAGACCAACTACTGACCTTTACCCATGATGCAACCTACCTACAACTACCCACAACAGTTGCTAAACTACCAGGTAGCTATTCACTTCTTGACGAACCGAGGCATCAGGTGAAATGAAACGTGCCCAATCATTTCTGCCTTGCCCGATGAATGAACCCGGCTCCCTCGGTTGAGTGCATGGAGGACAGACAATTAAGCTTCATGAATCATGCACATCAACAGCTTGGTAGTTTGGCTGGAAGGGAACAACCCTAAAGTTGTTCACTAAACCCTTTGTTTCTCACTCTCTTCTCCCGATTGACACTTTGGAAAAAATAAACTTTTAATTTGTCCAGTGTCAACCAGTTTTTTCAAAGTACAAAGGGTATTAAATGCATCAACATGGGCAGCTTATGTTCTCGTGGCTGCTTATGTTCCTAAGTCATTTTATCCTGTCTCTGTGTTGGCTCGGGGTCTTGAAGTGGGTAGAATGTAATTGTGTTAACTGGTTGCCTATTGCTGGCCCTTATTTTTTGATGTGAAGCGCCTCGCTGATGTCCATTCTTCTGTTGCCGTTATACCTGTCGATTATTTCACTGAAATAATCGACATAACAGAATACTGGACATCAGCAAGGAGCTACAGCTCAAAAAATCAAGTCCAGCAATCAGTAAACACTTAACACAATTATATTCTACCTACTTCAGACCTTGTGTGTATATATTACACACAAGTTTCCCTAAATATTCAAACCCGACGGAATAACAGATCAAGGATCAAGGAAAACATTTTTCTGTGCGAGACAAACAAACAAGACCAAATTAAACAGTACTCATTAAACACAAACAAGAGCATATCGTTGATACATGCACTCAACATGGTTCATATGTGGTCTACCTCCACAGCAGCCCATTTTCTCGATTTGCCTCCTCCAAAAATACACTACCTAACTAGAAACGTACAAACCCAAGCAACCTAACCTATCAAATCCGATGCATAAAAAAAGTAATTTGTAGGCCGTTACTTGTCACAGTAGGTTACGCTACATAACATATAGGTTGCGTTTTTTACGTTGAGAGGACGAGTTGGCGCGTGTGCGCACGCAAATACATGGGAAACGTTGGTTTAAAATCCTAAACATCCCGTACATACACACAAATAATAGTCCTAACGGTAAAACACCTTCTAACGTCACTATTATACACAGACGTTTATGTTCAAATGTTAGTATTCAATACACATCAAAACAAACCATTAAACATTGGACATCAAGTAAACATCACATTTCACGTGACATCGTTAAAAAGCAATACCTTTGAGATGATCTAATGTGAGATTCTGTTACAGAAACTCTCCTGTCCTTAAGCGAAAAGAATTTCACTGATAAATGAAGGAGCAGAGCGGTCCAACACCCTCACTCCTCAGCTGCACTAGACAAACTGTTCTCCTGGTGGCTGACTCGTTTGTAATTTGCTCCAGCTGTTGCCAGAGATTACGAATATAGTTGCCAGTTGTCCGCCAGAATTATCCTGACTTGCGACTTATAATACTTTGGTGTTTATTGACTACGTGCATTATAATGTAATGTTTCGTATTTTCTGTGTATTACACCTTTAAATTACATAGATTTGTGATATAGGAGATAATTGATTCTGTAGCCACATACAAACTATTTTTTTGCTGAAAGGAAACAAGCGCTGAGAGAATTTAATGATTTCTAGTCAAATGTGACGTCAACCAGTCATGTTTTTTTTTCAGGGATATTCCTGCGCGGGCCCTAAGCCTCTGGCTAGCCCACTAAGTGTTGCTTGTTTCTGTTTTACTTGGGCGGAGTATGAGTATTTATGACTCGTATGGTCGCTTCAGTAAGATTTTGCCATATGTGTTTAACAACTTCTGCTCTAATGAATCTAAGTTGAAATCATAATGGGTACTGTGTTAGATAATGTTCCTGTGGTCTGTCGGGCATTTCTCCACAGTGCTGACATTTCCTCTCATCTTCCGGAACCTGTAAGCCTATTTCCCATGCACATGGGTATCCAAGCCTGATGCGATGTAAGTACTTCTGTTCCTCTACTGCTCCCTTTCAACAAACTAAGTGGCTCGCAATTGGTTGAATTATCATGAAGATCTGACAGTCACATGGTTAATATTGTGTGCGTGTGTTTACTATTTGTGCCTGCAGAATCGAACTATTAACTCTTGGACCCCGCCTCTCTGACCAATATATTTTTCCTCTATTATGTCTACTACATATATTTCTCTCTAACACACATCTCAAAGAAGCAGCCCGTAACAGCTGTCGAACTCCCAGGTATCTCTTTACTGCTAGGTGAACAGGTACATCAGGGTGAAAGAAACTCTGCCCATTTGTTTCCGTCTCCGCCGGAAATCGAACACGAGCCATTAGGATTACGACATCGGAGCGCTGTCCACTCAGCCGTGAGGTTCCCCTGTGTATTCACCTAATTGTATTCACCTAGTTGTGCTTGCGGGGATTGAGCTCTGCTCTTTCGGCCTGCCTCTCAACTGACAATCATTCAACTGTTACTACAGCCCGCACCGTAACTACTAATTTTTTCACACACATACACACACACACATAGAAGTGTGTGTGTGTATTTACCTGCCAGAAATTTGGAAAGCAGCTAACGTAGTCCTGATATACAAGAAAGGGGATAGACAGGAGGCACTGAATTACAGGCCAGTGTCCCTAACCTGCATACCATGCAAGCTGATGGAGCAGATTGGGCGAAGAAAGCTAGTGGAGCACCTGGAGCGAAAGAACTTTGTAACACAGCATCAACATGGGTTCAGGGATGGCAGGTCCTGCCTCACAGGGTTACTTGAATTCTACGACCAGGCGACAAAAATAAGGCAAGAAAGAGAAGGGTGGGCAGACTGCATATTTTTGGATTGTCAGAAAGCCTTTGATACAGTGCCACACAAGAGGCTAGTGAAAAAGCTGGAGATGCAGGCTGGAGTGAAAGGGAAGGTACTCCATTGGATAAAGGAGTACCAAAGCAACAGGAGACAATGAGACTGTGTGAGGGGGGGTGAAGTCTCAGATTGGCGAGACGTTACGAGTGGAGTCCCGCAGGGGTCAGTCCTTGGACCTATACTGTTTCTGATATATGTAAATGATCTCCCAGAGGGTAGAGAATCGTTTCTCTCAATGTTTGCCGATGATGCAAAAATTATGAGGAGGATTGAAACTGAGGACGATAGTAGGAGGCTACAAGACGACCTAGACAGACTGAGTGAATGGTCCAACAAATGGCTGTTGAAGTTCAACCCGAGTAAATGCAAAGTAATGAAACTAGGCAGTGTAAACAGGAGGCCAGACACAGGATACAGAATAGGAGATGAAGTACTTAATGAAACGGACAGAGAGAAAGATCTAGGAGTTGATATCACACCAAACCTGTCTCCTGAAGCCCACATAAAAAGAATAACGTCTGCGGCATATGCGAGGCTGGCTAACATCAGAACAGCGTTCAGGAACCTATGTAAGGAATCATTCAGAATCTTGTACACTACATATGTACGACCAATCCTGGAGTATCTGGCCCCAGCATGGAGCCCGTACCTTGTCAAGCACAAGACGAAGCTGGAAAAAGTCCAAAGGTATGCCACTAGACTAGTCCCAGAACTAAGAGGCATGAGTTACGAGGAAAGGCTGCGGGAAATGCACCTTACGACACTGGAAGACAGAAGAGTAAGGGGAGACATGATCACAACCTACAAAATCCTCAGAGAAATCGACCGGGTAAACAAGGATAAATTATTCAACACTGGTGGGACGCGAACAAGGGGACACAGGTGGAAACTGAGTACCCACATGAGCCACAGAGACGTTAGAAGGAACTTTTTCAGTGTCAGAGTAGTTAACGGATGGAATGCATTAGGCAGTGATGTGGTGGAGGCTGACTCTATACACAGTTTCAAATGTAGATATGATAGAGCCCAGTAGGCTCAGGAATCTGTACACCAGTTGATTGACAGTTGGGAGGCGGGACCAAAAAGCCAAAGCTCAACCCCCGCAAGCACAAATAGGTGAGTACAAATAGGTGAGTACACATCCCCAGGAAGCAGCCCGTAGCAGCTGTCTAACTCCCATGCACCTATTTACTGCTAGGTGAACAGGAGCATCAGGGTGAAAGAAACTGCATAAAATCATCAGGTCAAATGGGGGGACCCTTGACAAGCCGACGGCTTCCTGTACACGTCGTGGCCTAGTGAGACGTTGGTCCCTCAGGTAAACTGAGGAGTTTGAGTTGTTCTCCGCCACTTTGTGTGGGTCTGTATGAGCTTGACTGTGTACTCACCTAGTTGTGTTTGCGGGGGTTGAGCTCTGGCTCTTTGGTTCCGCCTCTCAACCGTCAATCAACTATTGTCCAGATTCCTGAGCCTACTGGGCTCTATCATATCTACATTTGAAACTGTGTATGGAGTCAGCCTCCATCACATCACTGCCTAATGCATTTTATCTGTTAACTACTCTGACATTGAAAAAAGATCTTTCTAACGTCCCTGTGGCTCACTTGAGTACTCAGTTTCCACCTGTGTCCCCTTGTTCACGTGCCACCCGTGTTACGGGCGGTGTGTGGGTCTACGTGACCTTCAGTTTTTTTTTTTTTTTTTTTTTTTATTTTTATAAAAGAAAACACAATGTACAAAACAGACACCCGCCGAAAGAACAAGTTAAGAACATACACAGGACAATATAACAAAGGAAGTAAACCACGGATACACTAAACATACCCAACAAAAATCAAGAAATAAAACACATGACAAGGCACAAAAAAAAAGAGAACCCAGAAACGGGGACAGTATTTACCACAAAAAACAGAACATGACATAAATAGCACACAATAGAAATAACATAAAACATAGGCACATCCACACAACCTTAAGTACAGAAATACAAAAGGAGAACGCACATACAAGCCCAACCCAACAACCCAAACACAGGTGCATAAAAGTACAGAACAACAGGCCTCCGAAACCCCTAAGAGGCAAAATTACAAAACTACATTAAACAAAAAACATGGAAATACAGAACATTGAAAGTCAAACAGAAATAACTGAGTACATTTCTTGTTTCTTACTTCGTTTCCTCATGCATAATTAAAAAGACAGAATACAAAGGCAGAACACAAAACACAAATCAAGAAAGAACAGATAAATAATACATAAATAGCCCATGGCAAAGTACATGGCACATAAAAAGAGAAATAACAATCAGTAATGGCAAAAAGAACACTCATAACACAGGAACAGTAGTACATGAAAAGGGGGGGAGGGGGGGAGGACAAAACATAACCCGGGCACCCCCCCCCCCCACACACACAGAAAATCACAAAATACAGAAGAGGCTCCAAAGGCATAGGAGCATACAAGCATACATACCATAAAGAACAAAAAAGCATAAACCATAAAACCCATACAAGGCAAACAAAAAGGCCCACGCAGGAGCCAGGGAAAACATAAAAACCACACCCACACACAAGCACACCCAAACGAACACACACCCACAGGAGCAACCACAACAGAAACAAAACAACCACACACACACACACACCATCCAACAGGCCCAACTGGACCCCAAGATCATTTAAACCACGAACATGCAAAGACGCACAGACAACAGAGGGCGCCATCGGGAGAACCTCAGGACACCCCCAACCCAACGCGTCCCCCAGGGGACACAACCGCACCCGCAGCGGGAGCCACATCCACACCACCAGGCTCAACCCCCTGCCGCACCCTGGAAGACGACCGGCCAGGAACCGCCTTCAAAATCACAGGGGAGACACCATGCGAAGAGGGCGCCCCAGGCGTCGAGGACACCATCCACAGTTTTTCCCCTGCCTCCGCCGCCCCGAGCCCGACACCACGCTCAATGCCCCGCTCATCCCCAGATCCCGCTTCCGAAGGGGGAGGAGGAACCACTGGAGAAGCGGAGGGAGGAGCACCAGCCAAAGGCACACCACCCGAAGCCTCGATCCTCTTCCCAGGGGGGCCCCTGCTGTGCGACCGATCCCTCGGAGCGCGCTTTCGTCGAGGAACAGAAGAGCCCAATGCAACCACAGGAGGCACAGCACAAGCGACACCTGGCGGCTGCGCCACGGCACCAGCAGCAGGAACACCACTAGGCTGGCCGTCAGGAGACACAGTATCAACACCGCCCCTGGCCTCGGGAAGCACACTGGCCACCGCACACGGGTCGCCCTCCGGCACTACACCACACACGTCGGATTCCAAGGAGACACTCGGGTCGCGATGTACCTCCGCCGCCACCAGCATAGGCGCACCCGAAGCAGGAGCCGCGAGAGCATCAGAGTCAACAGACAGAGCAGAGGACCCAGCAGCAGACGGAGAGGTAGGGACAGCTGGGGACGACGCCTCCAGAGGCACACCCACAGAGCCCGGGCCCGCTGGGGGCGCCCCAGCCTCCGGCAGAAGTGGAAAATCATCCGCATGGAAAACCGATGGGTCCTCCGGGCGAGGGGCACGGCAAGCTGCAGCGAAATGGCCTACCTCACCACACCGGAAACAGGAGCGAGTCTGCCCCTGGTAGAACACACGCACATAAAACCCACACACAGCCACCCGAGAGGGAATAGCCCCAGAGAGCCGCATGCGCAAAGTACGGGCACCCATACGGAGCCCCTTCAGGCGCCCACTAAGCAGACAGGCATGACGCTGCCCCACCACCTCACCATACCGACGGAACGCGGCGGACAGCTCATCCTCAGGAAACTGCACCGGCGCACCATGAACGCTCACATACGTCAGGGGGCCCCACGGATTGGAGACCTCCACCGTCACAGCAGAACCTGGAAGTACATGCGTCCGTGTACCCCATCGACGCACAAACAGCTGATACACCTGCGCCGAGGAGAACGTCACCGCCACCCGGGTAGGGGAAAGTTTCTCAACACCGTAGAGATCTTGGTACTCCACACGCATGACGTCCATAAGGGCAACCTCCACCAAGGGCCAGTCAACGGGGGCCGAGAAATCAAGTCGGGCGGTGTCGACCCGGCGAACACGGCCACCACTAGTCGACGCCATGACACCCGCCAGGCCCCGGCCAATGGCCGCACCACACCGTCAACAAGACGACCACCACGCAGCAGTTACAGGTCAACACTGACAGCCCGGGCCGAACGTCAGCGCCCTCCGGTAGCAGAGCGGCGACTCCTGACCTTCAGTTTGTGTTAGTTTGTTTGACCTCGATTACACAAGGCCTTGTGTAATCAAGGTTTCTGTAATCATTGTTTAACCTTGACTGTGTGGGGGTTTATGGCCCTACATGACCTTGAATTTGCGTCGAGTATGTGGGTCTGTATGACTAAGTATGTTGTGTTATTATAAGTAGGTCGTCCACTGCTTGCCTGATGTTTGGATGGAATAAATTGAAAATTTGTCCTTTCATGCTGCCTCAGATATATTGAATTTTATTGTTAAATGAACAATAACCAAGAGCCCCAAAGTCATGGAAGTTATTAACTGTTTGTTAAATGGTAATTTAATCTGTCCAAAAATTTCGGTAAAGTGTAATGCTTGACATGAAATAGTGTAAGTTTCTAGATGTTTGTAGAGTTGCTTAGGGTAGAAAGCTCAAGTATGATATAGAACCAATAGCATTATTCTTGTATGACTCAAAACCCATAACATTGGTCTCGTAAGACTGAGAACCAATAACAATGTCCAGTGTTCTGGCATACCCTACTCATGTGATTCAAGACCAATAACATTGAAATTCTCTGTAATCTGTATGAATCACACATTCCCGTGAGCTGAATTAATTGGTCTAATACAAGGCCGACATGTTACAATTTCTCCTTGCAAGAGTATATGAATTTGTTTTGCTCTCTCTCTCTCTCTCTCTCTCTCTCTCTCTCTCTCTCTCTCTCTCTCTCTCTCTCTCTCTCTCTCTCTCTCTCTCTCTCTCTCGCTCATTAAAAGTTGCTCTATTATAACATTTGAATGAACTATTTAGGAAAATCAGACGTACAGGTAGACTCCAAACACTGATTGTTGAGTGGTGGAGGCAGACTGCAAACAAACACTGATTGATTGATTCAGATCTGCCTTTGATTGTAGGAAGAGCAAGGCAAGTACAGCTGGGTAAATACTGTTTGGCAAGTACAAGTAAGCACGAAGTCTTAGGGAAGCACAAGTAGTTAAGTACACATGTACACCAACATAAACCTTGATATTATGTGACTAGAGAAGATCTGAAAGCTGTTCCATTTTCCTCGGCAATAAAATGTAGAGAAACCTCCCCAACCCTGCCTTACCTGTGGTCACGCGAGTGCCTGTCTGTCTTGTGTGTACAAGCGTCCTCTCTCTACTCCCGGCTACACTTGCTCTCTGTTATGTTGAGTCCGGTGTTATGATGTCATAAACCGCACCAGAGCTCTGACCCCTCCAGACACATATAGAAGAGGCAGGTGCCATGTCTGATTCTTTCAGGCAGTAAACTGCCATAATGGAAACAATTTCCGGTTTTAGTAAGTTGATAAGGGTTAGGGTATTGGATGTGCTCACTTAGCGTGTGATTCACCTATCCATCTACACTCACCCATTCACCCCCCCCCCCCCGGCTCAACCATCATAATAACCCTCTCCACCCCCACCCCCACCCCCCCCCGGCTCAACCATCATAATAACCCTCTCCACCCCCACCCCCACCCCCCCCGGCTCAACCATCATAATAACCCTCTCCACCCCCACCCCCACCCCCCCCGGCTCAACCATCATAATAACCCTCTCCACCCCCATTCCCCCCCTCCCCCCACCCCCCACACATACGTAACCAGAAGAAGCTATTTGGCTTCGGACTCAGACTCAGGGAGGCTCTTTTAAATGCATAAGAGAATGCACAAGATTACTCTACCGCCCGGACAATTCCTGCTACGTAAAGAATCTAAATTGCTCATAATCACATGAATTCGTTCTTGATTTACAATCGGGAATCCCGGGTGGGATTGAAATGGTTGGGCACGTTACCTGTCACCTAATGGATCTGCTCACGTAGCAGTAAATAGGTACCCGGGAGGTAGGTACCTGTCATGGGGTTGCATCCTAGGGAGGATCTCGATATCAGCCTAAAGAGTATATATATTCATTGGCTACCTGTCCCCAACAAAATGCATTATTGATTATTATAAGTGCAGCGCACCATGGACCTGAATACATGTTAGCGCAGAGCACCATGGACCTGTATACATGTTAGCGTAGCGAACCATGGACCTGTATGTAAGCTAGCGCAGCGCACCATGGTCCTGTATACAAGCTAGCGCAGCGCACCACGGTCCTGTATATATGTTAGCGCAGCGCATCATGGACCTGTATACATGTTAGCACAGCGCACTATGGGACTGTAATAAAAATATTCCTAATCCTCAGAGTTCTACAATTCTGATTTGCTAAGACAGGGTCTGGTCCCCGACACCCTGCTGTGTGGGGTGAAGGTGTGACTATCACAGATTATCATCTCTGCATCCCACATGGCTAACTCGCTCCTTAATCATCTTCAGCACCACCCTCTATGTTCCACTTCTTAATTAAATACAAAGTCATCTAAGTTAACTAATTTATAATTTTAAGAAACTAATTTTTTCACTAAACGTCTGAAATTTCTCCGTGTTCCATAAGTATAACGTTTTGAGAGGTTTGAGTTACATTTTAATCGAATTATGGAATTTGCATTAGTTTTATCCTCTCTATCTACCAGACGGAGAGGGCTGAAAAACAATTTAATAAAGAACTGCTCCCGCCAGGGCTCGAACCTGGGACCTTCTGCGTGTAAAGCAGACGTGATAACCACTACACTACGAGAGCCATTGAATCACTTGATGCCTAATGTATTATACTAGATTTGACTATATTTTTTTAATCGCTGCAGGTTGTATCTTTAACAATAATTTGGAATGTAATACGTTATACTTATATCGAGGTACCACTGATGTCAAACTTCTGACCTTCCCCAAGAAATGCGACCAAGATGCAACCACGCAACAGTTGGCTAACTCCCGGATACCTATATACTGTTAGGTGAACAACAGTGGCATTAGGTGAAAGGTAACGTGCCCAAGAAAGGTAACGTTTCTTTCCCACCCAGGCTTCGAATCCGGGATTCCCGATTGTGAGTTGAGAATGAACTTTGAACACTTGCTTCTCAGTATCCCATAATTGACTCATAAATTAACATGAAAATTATTGAACCTTGCTGCTTCTATCTATCATAATATCATAACACCATTTATCATAATACTTTCATAATATCGTGTACCATAATGCCATCTATCATAAACTGTCCTCCACACTTCCGTGGATATATAACCCGTCCTCGACTCAAGTCCATTACACCCAGCGGTCGACCCCACAGACGCATTCATAAATTTTAACATGCTGTTCATTCAAAACGGACATTTTCCGAAATATAAATTAATATTATAATATATTAGCATATTGTGCATATATAGAAATGGTTAGGTTAGGTGTTTAGATTCTGTTGGGGATTATTTGTATTTGTAGTACGTGGGTAAAGCATTTACAGCGTTATGGTTCGAACAAAATTCGTCAGTGAAGCACTTGTTCTGGAAGTGTTCGAACGTCAACAGTTGTGAGTGTGAAAAAAACGGTTTGTAAGCCGTTTTTCATTCATAAACAGGGGGTTTGGCGGGTGCATGGAATCACTTTTGGGTCTTTGTTTGGAGGACAAGCTGGGATATAAATCTTTCATTCACCTAAGCTCCTGGAGACTCAAAATGTGGATTCAAAGCGTGAGTCCGAAGCTCTATCGACTGAGCTATCGAGTAGTCTTAATAGAAGAACAGCCCGTCCCCCAAACAAAGACCAAAAAGTGGTTCTATGCACCCTTTCCTCCCCTCCCCCCACAAAACGGAGAGAAGGTCCCCCCCCCATCGTGCAAGCCACGTCAACAACGACGAGTGTCCAACCACCATGCACGCCAGGCACAGGTGGGTACCTCCGCACCCCCTGGCTGTCGGGCCCGAACCTTACCTGGTTGTTAAAGATTTGGCGGGTCGTATTTCAGGGAAAATTAAGATTAAGGACCAGCCCGAAACGCTATGCATGCACGTGGCAGGTCTTTCTTTACAAGAAAGTAAGAACTCTTGTAAAGTATATATATATATATATATATATATATATGTCGTACCTAGTAGCCAGAACGCACTTCTCAGCCTACTATGCAAGGCCCGATTTGCCTAATAAGCCAAGTTTTCCTGAATTAATATATTTTCTCTATTTTTTTCATATGAAATGATAAAGCTACCCATTTCATTATGTATGAGGTCAATTTTTTTTTATTTGAGTTAAAATTAACGTAGATATATGACCGAACCTAACCAACCCTACCTAACCTAACCTAACCTATCTTTATAGGTTAGGTTAGGTTAGGCAGCCGAAAACGTTAGGTTAGGTTAGGTTAGGTAGGTTAGGTAATCGAAAAACTATTAATTCATGAAAACTTGGCTTATTAGGCAAATCGGGCCTTGCATAGTAGGCTGAGAAGTGAGTTCTGGCTACTAGGTACGACATATATATATATATATATATATATATATATATATATATATATATATGTCGTACCTAGTAGCCAGAACGCACTTCTCAGCCTACTATGCAAGGCCCGATTTGCCTAATAAGCCAAGTTTTCCTAAATTAATATATTTTCTCTAATTTTTTTCTTATGAAATGATAAAGCTACCCATTTCATTATGAATGAGGTCAATTTTTTTTTATTGGAGCTAAAATTAACGTAGATATATGACCGAACCTAACCAACCCTACCTAACCTATCTTTATAGGTTAGGTTAGGTTAGGTTGCCGAAAAAGTTAGGTTAGGTTAGGTTAGGTAGGTTAGGTAGTCGAAAAACAATTATTTCATGAAAACGTGGCTTATTAGGCAAATCGGGTCTTGCATAGTAGGCTCAGAAGTACGTTCTGGCTACTAGGTACGACATTATATATATATATATATATATATATATATATATATATATATATATATATATATATATATATATATATATATATATATATATATATATATATATATATATATATATATTGTTACGATAATCTCCTTCAAGAGAGATTTGGCCTGCTCTTTCCTATCGTCATGTTACTTCAGTACATCTACAACATCTAGATACTACAAGCAAGTGTAGTACATATTTAGTCAACTACGTTTTGCCAGGCGCAAACATATCACACTCGCTCTCCACCCTTCCCCCTCCCTCGTCGCCGATCACCAAACTAGCATTTCCAGCCTGCCCGCTTCTGATTGGTGAATCGACGTCTGCACCACTGCACTTCTGCACCTCAGCACCATCTACCTAGCCGATGTCTGGGCCTGCACCAGCCATTGGAGTTAGAATATTCTTTGCTCTCAAGCTGAAACAACCATCTGATATACGCTCTGTCTATTAATGGATGTTCTCAGCCAGCGCTTTATTCTCAGCACCTGTTAATTTCATTTTGTCTTTATCCATTTTAGAGTAACGTCACCACTTTATTATTATATGTGATTTTTGTAATCTTTTGAGTTTGCACTGTACATAGCCAAGGAATTGTCTTATTCTTAATTTGTTTTAAATTTAATTAAAGTTTCATTGTTCATACTATGTATTTTGCCTTACTTTACCACAGGACACAACAGCTATGCAGTCATTTTTTTTTCTTAAATGTGATAGGCATTGACACCAGCCATTGGGAGGTCTGCCGAACACCTACACTTCTTTTTTCCATCACATTTAATGGAGGCCTTTCCAAGGAGCCTCACTCAGGTACTAGTACTAAAACATCAATTTGTGGTAAGTGTACTTGGCTTTGATACAGTTGCTTTTCAATATTTTCATTACTTTTAATATTTATATTATGCTGTGTATTTTGTGCTTTCCGAGGGTAGCATAATGTAAGTGTTGGATAACTGTGGATTACGTGGTGACTGGAGGCCTCAGTCATTCTCTTAATTGGTCATCCCTCCTATGTTATTACTCATGTATTCCACCTTTTTTGCCCCTAGGATATTTCCCAAATTACAGCAGATCATCATTTTTGGTACCCTGGTACTTCGGTTTATCTTCCTGCCAAAGCACTCTATCTTCTGCAATCCGACCACAGGAGGATACAGAGGGTCATATTTCCTCTAGCACGGACTACGCTGTTGAGTTGGGACCTCAACAGCAGTTCTCGTCACCAGTTGACACTCGCACCCCAATACGTCGGTCAGAGATGATGATATTTACTCAGGTAGGGAATTAGTCTCTTTTTTTTAGAGCACAAGGAACGCTAATTCTGTAAGTATCATATAATTAGAGTAGGAAAACCCCTTGCTTCTGTCCTATAGAGACTCTGCAAGGTATCCCTACATTCTTGGACTGTTCACTTTTGAAACAATTACAAGTTTCATTTGTTTTCGAAACTATCGGTTTCATTTATTTAGTAGGATTTTCTTGCCTTTATTCTCTAACATTGAGTACCGGGTACAAGATTTCCTGCGATTTTGATTGACTAATCATTTGCCAATTTAATATTAACGTTAATTGTTAACGATTAAATTTCCACAGGATAGTTACCAGTTGCCACGTCATCCTGTTATTGACACTTACAATATCACCAGTATATTCGTTGTACACTTATTTGCTATTTCAAAATGTTTCGTCTCTCAGCATTTCGTAACGATCCAGCAAGTGAAGTTGGGAACTTAAGTCGTGCCAGGAGGACCGAATTACAAACTCTTGCACACGAGTATCAACTAGATGCTCCCCCTGGAGCCAACAAAAATGACTTACACAATCTTATCTTGGAATACCTCTTAGAAGAAGGAATTATAGACTCTGAAGCACACGAAAACTATTCTATTGCAGATAAACATGCTCTGGCAGCTATGAAGTTGAAGCTCGAACTAGCGAAAATCGCGCGGGAACAACTGCAAGAACAAGCTGCATATGAGAAAGAAGCTCTACAACGAAGAGAACGAGAGGCTGCCCTAAAGAAAGAGGAGGCTGCCCTAAAGAAAGAAGAACAGGAACGCGAGGCGACCCTAAGAGAACGTGAGGCTGCCCTACAGCGTGAGCGGGAGAGAGAACTGCTTGAAGCAAGATAATTTCACCTGGAGATGCAACGTGAGCACAATAAACAGCAAGCTGAGAGTGTTTTAGCATGTCGTCGACAAGAACTCACCTTGGAAACTACCCACCACACTCAGCGCCAACAAGCTACCGCTAGTCTTCCCGTAAGCTTCAATGTCTCCCATGCAAGTAAGTTAATGCCACCATTCGTTGAGACAGAGATCGATGTGTTTTTCAGCACTTTTGATACCCTACCTAAAAAACTTAGCTGGCCTGAAGATCAATGGTCAACCCTTCTCAGAGTGCATCTCACAGGTAGAGCTGCGGTTACTCTCAGTACATTAGCGTCTGAGAATGACTACCAGACCCTGAAGCAAGCAGTTTTAGATGCCTACCTTCTCTCCACCGATAGCTACAGACGAAAATTCCGTGATTATCTAAAGGCAAGTACCACCACCTTTTTAGAAATTGGCAATACAAAGAAAAGATATTTCATGAAATGGCTGGAAGCAGCACATGTCTCAACATTTTCAGGACTCGTCAACCTCATTCTAGTTGAGGAATTCTTTAGACGTGCTCACCCTTCCATCCGTTTATATTTAGCAGACAAAGAAGAAACCGACTACATCAGATGTGCGAAGTCGGTTGACACCTACAGCCTCATACACCGGCTAACAACAGACCCACCTTCCAGTAAGAAGTCTTGGTATAGTTATGACAAAGTGAGTACCGATCAAGCGACCTCCCAATTGCATAGTAAGTATTGCAAGCTGTATGGACATACCATAGATAAATGTGGAAAAGCTCAATACAAAGGCTATAGTGAAACTCCTAAACCTAAACCGACTCCTCCAAAGTCCGGTAAGCCTGTGATGAATGTTGGTGTTCCTGTTAATGATCTTTCTCTCTTCAGCAAACACCTGTATCCTGGAACTGTCTCTGCCAACAGTACAGATTCGGAGGGACGTTTCAAATTGAAGATCTTGAGGGACACAGCGGCTCTTCAGTCAATAATATTGAAATCGGATGTGCCTAACATCACCTACACCGGGAAAACCGTCCTTATCACTGACCTCACTGCTACCACTCCGTATCCACTCGCCAGAGTCCACCTGGATTGTCCTTTCGTGACCGGTGAAGTCCAAGTCGCCATCAGTGAAAAGCCTTTTCCCATGTCTGGAGTGCAACTTCTCCTGGGCAATGACTTGGCCGAAGATCTGCAACCTTTCAACCTGTTCATCATGGACAAACCCCAGGTATGTGACTCTGTAGTGGACAACCCCATCTTAAAGTATGTTCCAGCAGAGGTTCAAGAAAGTGATAAAGTTTCCCCTCCGGTTTTGGTGACTACCCGTGCACAAGCTGCACGCTCGCAACCAGCTGACTCTACTGCAACCGCTGTCCCTAAAGACCATCAGAACCTACCACAGAATCTTACTATGTTGGAGTTCCGTAAGTTACAGAGGGAGGATCCTTCATTAACACCATTATTCTTCCAGGCTGAGACTCAACCTGACATTATCCCTGGGTTCTTCCTAGAGAATCAGTTGCTCTACCGCAGGTACAGACCCAGTAAGCTGACGGAGGATGACGATTGGGCAAATGTCGAGCAACTAGTGGTTCCCACCAGCCTACGGCCCGATATTCTACACCTGGCCCATGGAGCACTTTCTCACTATGGTTTTAACAAAACCTGTCACGGAATCAGACAAGACTACTACTGGCCAGGTATGGTTAAAGACGTCAAAAGTTACGTGCAACAGTGTCATATATGTCAGATGGCAGAGAAACGTAACATCCCGATTCCCAAAGCTCCTTTAATTCCCATCCTGGTGCCTGCAGACCCTTTCCACAGACTCATCATTGACTGTGTTGGTCCTTTACCCCGGACCAGTTCTGGCAACGCTTATATACTAACCATCCTGTGTCCAACCACCAGATTCCCCATAGCAGTTCCTGTAAAGAACATTACGGCTGCTACGATGGTAAAACAACTATTGAAGATCTTTAACCAATACGGATTTCCAAGGGAGGTTCAAAGTGACTGTGGCACCAACTTCACCAGTGATCTCTTCAAGAAGACGCTGGAAGAGTTCAACATCACTCAAGTATTGTCCAGCCCCTATCATCCTGCTTCACAGGGTTCTCTTGAACGTAGTCACCAAACGATTAAATCACTCCTAAAGAAATTTTGCAATGAAGCCATGAAAGACTGGGATAAACAACTTGACTTCATCATGTGTTGTGACGGGAAAGTGTTGGACTGTAGATGTTCGGCAGTCCTCCAGTGGCAGGTGTCAATGCCTGGTCACACTTACAAAAAAAAAGATAGACTGCTTGCCTGTTGTCTGTGGTAAGTGAGAGGGAGGAACACGTAAAACACGAAGTATGAACAATGAAACTTTAATATATTTACTTTAAACATAAATGAAAAAAAGACAAATCTCGGGTAAATGAATAGTGCAATTAAATAACAAAGACAAATGCAAAAACACAATAGATTAAATAGTATAATGGTGAAATGGTGCTGAGAATATTGGCTATGGCTGAGACCTCCCTTAGTATACAAAAGCCAGAGAGCTTAGTATGCCAGAGAGAGATGTCAACTCTAAGAGCACAAAGAATATTCTGAAGTTGATGGCTGGTCAGGCTCAGACGTCGACTCAGGTAGATGGCGCTGAGGTGCAGTGTGCAGGTGCGCGGTCGGCGAGTCACCAATGAGGAGCAGGCAGGCTGGGATGGGTAGTTGGCTGGTTGACGACGAGCCGGCGTGGAGGGTGTGTAGAGTAGGGGAGGTTTTAGGGTACGTTTTGCCTCCTGGTCAAAATGTTTTGTGCTACCGGTGGAGGTATCTTGAATGTAGCATCTTATACTTGTAGACTTGACGTAACTTTAGGTAGGGAAGAGCAGGCTCAATCTGTCTTGAAAGAGATTATCGTCAGAACTCTCCTCTGAAGCCTGCGGTTCCGGGTGAAGTTACGTCTTCAGGTGGTAGAGTGGTAGGTGGAGATGCCTCAACCTCATAGACTCTGGAGAGGGCGTCTGCTATGATGTTGTCAGAACCCTTGATGTAGAGATCTCCAGGTTGAAATTCTGCAGATATAAAGCCCATCGTAGAAGCCGTTGATTGTTGAATTGGGCTTGTTGCAGGAAGCATAGGGGATTGTGGTCCGAGTAGATGGTGGTAGACCGAGCATCTTGCAGGTACGATTCGAAGTGCTGCAAGTTCAGGACGATGGAGAGTTGCTCCCTTTCGATCGTGCTGTAGTTCCTTGTAGCTGTAGTAGCTAACAGGTAGAATCTCCTCGCCTCGTTGTTGCATCAGGACACCCCCGCTGCCGGTACCACTGGCGTCGACATGGAGGATGAAAGGCTTCGTGATATCTGGCTAGGCGAGAATAGGATTAGAACATGGCAAAGGAGCACTATTATAGTCCTGTAAATTGGGATGAAGATCAGGTAGGATTTCCGATTTGGAAAGCACCAACTCAGTGTTAGTGCTTTCGGGAGAAGCAGGGAAGGTTTCACTGTGGAGGTATGGACCTTTAAATGTGGAGACTGATACCAACACAGTGGGGGGAATACCTTGATACTGCTTCAGGAGGTTGACGTGGCACAACTGGGTCTTCCGCCGCCTATCTGGAGTCTCAAGAACGTAGTTGTGGTTGTTTCTGCACTCCTTGATGCGGTATGGTCCTGAAAACTTATTTTGCAATGGAGAATCTGGGATAGGAAAATATGCCAACACGAAGTCTCCTGGTTTAAATTTCCTTAATTTGCTGCTTTGCTCAAAATGAATCTTCATCCTCTCCTGGGCTTTCAATAGATTGTCATTAGCAAATTTACGTACTCTCTCTAGAATGTGTTTTAAGTTTTGAAGAAACTGGGCACATTCTGAAGGTCACTGAAAGTGGCTTTTCGTAGAGAGTCTTTGAAAGCTTTGAGAGGAGTACGGCACTTACGTCCGTAGAGCGTCTCATAAGGAGATACTCCTAGAGACTCATCGGGGAGACTTCTGAAAATGCACATAATGAGATCAAGTTGTTTATCCCAGTCCTTCAAGGTGTCATTGCAGAATTTCTTTAGGAGTGCTTTAATAGTCTGATGACTACGTTCAAGAGAACCCTGTGAAGCAGGATGATAGGGGCTGGACAATACCTGTGTGATGTTGAACTCCTCCAGTGTCTTCATGAAGAGATCACTGGTGAAGTTGGTGCCACAGTCGCTTTGAACCTCTCTTGGAAATCCATACTGGGTGAAGATCTTCAATAGGTGTTTCACCACAGTAGCAGCCGTAATGTTCTTTACTGGAACTGCTATGGTGAATCTGGTGGTAGGACACATGATAGTTAATATATAGGCGTTGCCAGAACTGGTCCGGGGTAAAGGACCAACACAGTCTATGATGAGTCTGTGGAAAGGTTCCGCAGGCACCTGGATGGGTTTTAGTGGAGCCTGGGGAATAGAGATGTTAGGTTTACCTGCCATCTGACATGTATGACACTGTTGTACGTACTTTTTAACGTCTTTTACCATACCTGGCCAGTAGTAATCTTGTCTAATTCCGTGGTAGGTTTTGTTAAAACCATAGTGAGAAAGAGCTCCGTGGACCAGGTGTAGAATATCGGGCCGTATGCTGGTGGGAATCACTAGTTGTTCGACATTGGCCCAATCGTCATCCTCCTTCAGCTTACTGGGTCTGTATCTGCGGTAGAGCAACTGATTCTCTAGGAAGAACCCAGGGATACTGTCAGGTTGAGTCTCAGCCTGGAAGAATAATGGTGTTAATGATTGATCTTCCCTCTGTAACTTACGGAACTCCAAACTGGTAAGATTAGGAGGTAGATTCTGAGGGTCTTGAGGGACAGCGGTAGAAGTAGAATCAGCTGGTTGCGGGCGTGCACCTTTTGCACAGGTGGTCACCAAAACCGGAGGAGAAACTTTATCACTTTCTTGGACCTCTGCTGGAACATATTCAAAGATGGGATTATCCATTACAGAGGTACACACCTGGGGTTTGTCCGTGATGATCAGGTTGGACGGTTGCAGATCTTCTGCCAAGTCGTTGCCCAGGAGAAGTTGCACTCCAGGATGGGAAAAGGCTTTTCACTGATGGCGACTTGGACTTCACTGGTCACGAAAGGACAATCCAGGTGTACTCTGGCGAGTGGATATGGAGTGGTAGCAGTGAGGTCAGTGATAAGGACTGTTTCCCCGGTATAGGTGATGTTAGGCACAGCCGATTTCAATATAATTGACTGAAGAGCCGCTGTGTCCTTCAAGATCTTCAATTTGAAACGTCTCTCCAAATCTGTACCGTTGGTTGAGACAGTTCCAGGATACAGGTGTTTACTGAAGAGAGAAATATCATTAACATGAACACCAACATTCATCACAGGCTTACCGGACTTAGGAGGAGTCTGTTTAGGTTTAGTAGATTCATTGCTCTTGTATTGAGCCTTCACACATCTATCTATGGTATGTCCATAGAGTTTGCAATACTTACAATACAATTGTGAGCTCGCTTGATCTGTACTCACTTTACCGTAACTGTACCAAGACTTCTTACTGGGAGGTGGTGATGGTGTCAGCCGATGGATGAGGCTGTAGGTGTCAGCCGACTTCGCACATTTGATGTAATCGGTTTCTTCTTTATCTGCTACATATAAACGGACGGAAGGGGGAACACGTCTCAAGAATTCCTCAACTAGCATGAGGTTGACGAGTTCTGCAAATGTAGAGACATGTGCTACTTCCAGCCATTTCATGAAATATCTTTTCTTGGTATTGGCAAATTCTAGAAAGGTGGTGGTACTTGCCTTAAGATGATCACGGAATTTTCGTCTGTAGCTTTCGGTGGAGAGAAGGTAGGCGTCCAACACTGCTTGCTTCAGGGTCTGGTAGTCATTCTCAGACGCTAAGGTACTGAGAGTAACTGCAGCTCTACCTGTAAGATGCACTCTGAGAAGGGTGGACCATTGGTCAGCAGGCCAGCTAAGTTGATTAGCTCGGGTCTCAAAGGTGGTAAAAAAGACATCAATCTCTGTCTCAACGAATGGTGGCATTAACTTACTTGCATGGGAGACATTGAAACTTACTGGAAGACTGACGGTAGCTTGCTGGCGTTGAATGAGGTGTGTAGTTTCCAACGTGAGTTCTCGTTGACGACATTCTATAACCATATCCGCTTGTTGTTTGTCATGCTCGCGTTGTATCTCCAGGTGGTGTTGTTTTGCTTCAAGCTGTACTCGCTCACGCTCACGGAGTATTGTAGTCTCACGTTCCTTGAGGGCCACCTCAAGGAACGTGAGGTGGCCCGTTCTTGTTCTTGTTCTTCTTTCCTGATTGCAGCTTCTTTTTTCCTCATTTGTAGAGCTTCTTTCGCCAGGGTAGCCTCTCTTTCTCTCATGTGGATAGCTTCTTGCTGCTGCTCCCTCTCAAGTTTTGCAAGTTCTAGTTTGATTTTCATAGTTGCCAATTCATGTTTATCTGCAACAGAATATGTTTCGTGAGTTTCAGAGTCAATTGTCCCTTCATCTAAGAGGTGATCCATAATTAGGTTATGTAATTCATTTTTGTTGGCTCCATGGGGGACATCTAGTTGATACTCGTGTGCAAGAGTTTGTAATTCAGTCCTCTTGGCACGACATAAGGTCCCTATTTCACCTGCTGGATCGTTACGGAAAGGTTGGAGACGAAACATGGTGAAAGATAGCAAATAAATGTACAACGAATATAGTTGTGATATGGTAAATGTCAGAAACAGGATAACGTGGCCACTGGTAACTATCCTGTGGAATTTTAATCTTTAACAATTAACGAAATTATAGGATGGTAAATGATTAGTCAATCAAAGTTGCAGGAAATCTTGTACCCGGTACTCAATTTAAGAGAATAAGGGCAAGAAAATCCTACTAAATAAATGAAACTGAGTTTCTAAAACAAATGAAACATAATTGCTCCAAAAGTGAATTAGGTAGTCCAAGAATGTAGGCATACCTTGCCGAGTCTCTATAGGACATAAGCAAGGGTTTTCCCACTAAATTAATATGATACTTACAGAATTAGCGAACTTTGTGCTCTGTAAAAAGAAAGCTAATTCCCTACCTAAGTAAATATCATCATCTCTGACCGACGTGTAGGGGTGCGAGTGTCAACTGGTGACGAGAACTGCTGCTGAGATCCCAACTCAGCAACGTAGTCCGTGCTAGAGGAACTATGGCCCTCTTATCCTCCTTTGGTCGGATTGCAGAAGATAGGGTGCTTTAACCCGAAGACAAACCAAGTACCAGGGTACCACAATGATGATCTGCCGATAATATGAGAAATATCCTAGGGACAAAAGGTGGTAAACACGAGTAATAACACAGAGGGAGAGATGACCAATTAAGAGAATGACTGAGGCCTACAGTCACCACATAATCCAAAGTTATCCCACACTCACCATATGCACAATACACACAGCACCATACAAATATAAAAATTAATGATAATATTGAAAAGAGCAACTTTAGCAAAGCAAAGTACGCTTACCACAAATTGACGTTCTGGTACTAGTACCTGAGTGAAGCTCCGTGGACAGGCCCCCACTAAATGTGACGGGAAAGTGTTGGAGTATAGATGTTCGGCAGTCCTCCAATGGCAGGTGTCAATGCCTGGTCACACTTACAAAAAAAAAGATAGACTGCTTGCCTGTTGTCTGTGGTAAGTTAGAGGGAGGAACACGTAAAACACAAAGTATGAATAATGAAACTTTAATATATTTACTTTAAACATAAATGAAAATAAAGACAAATCTCGGGTAAATGACAGGTGCAATAAAATGACAAAGATAAATGCAAAAACACAATAGATTAAGTAATATAATGGTGAAATGGTGCTGAGAATATTGGCTTTAGCCGAGACCTCCCTTAGTATACGAAAGCCAGAGAGCTTAGTATGCCAGAGAGAGAGGTCAACTCTAAGAGCCAAAGAATATTATGAACTTGATGGCTGGTCAGGCTCAGACGTCGACTCAGGTAGATGGCGCTGAGGTGCAGTGTGCATGTGCGCAGTCGCGAGTCACCAATCAGGAGCAGGCAGGCAGGGATGGGTAGTTTGCTAGTTGATGACGAGCCGGCATGGAGGGTTTGTGGAATAGGGGGGGGGGGGGGGGGTTTCTTGGGTACATTTTGCCTCCTGGTCAAAATGTTTTGTGCTACCGGTGACGTATCTTGAATGTAGCATTCTTATACTTGTAGAATTGACGTAACTTTATGTAGGGAAGAGCAGGCTCAATCTCTCTAGAAAGAGATTATCGTCACAATAAATATATATTAAAAAGATAAAACTAAGCACTACCTAATTAACTCCCTGTAACCTACTTACCCCTAAATGTCTACCCATGTCTGATATTTTAAACAGTGATGTTTGTCGACCAGTTAGTTAGTTTAGTTCATTTCTTATGCACCCTATACCCATCTTGTGTCACATATATATATATATATATATATATATATATATATATATATATGCGAACAAGCCTGAATGGTCCCCAGGACAATATGCAACTGAAAACTCACACCCCAGAAGTGACTCGAACCCATACTCCCAGAAGTAACGCAACTGGTATGTACAAGACGCCTTAATCCACTTGACCATCACGACCGGACATAATGAGGTGATAGCCGAGGCTATTTGAACCACCCCACCGCCGGCACTCGGATAGTAATCTTGGGCATAGCATTTTACCAAATCACCTCATTCTTTGGGGCACACGTGAGGAACACAAATGCGAACAAGCCTGAATGGTCCCCAGGACAATATGCAACTGAAAACTCACACCCCAGAAGTGACTCGAACCCATACTCCCAGAAGCAACGCAACTGGTATGTACAAGACGCCTTAATCCACTTGACCATCACGACCGACATAATGAGTGATAGCCTCATTATGTCATTTGGGGTGGTTCAAATAAGCCTCGGCTATCACCATCATTATGTCCGGTCGTGATGGTCAAGTGGATTAAGGCGTCTTGTACATACCAGTTGCGTTGCTTCTGGGAGTATGGGTTCGAGTCACTTCTGGGGTGTGAGTTTTCAGTTGCATATTGTCCTGGGAACCATTCAGGCTTGTTCGCATTTGTGTTCCTCACGTGTGCCCCAAAGAATGAGGTGATTTGGTAAAATGCTATGCCCAAGATTACTATCCGAGTGCCGGCGGTGGGGTGGTTCAAATAGCCTCGGCTATCACCTCATTATGTCAGGTCGTGATGGTCAAGTGGATTGAGGCGTCTTGTACATACCAGTTGCGTTGCTTCTGGGAGTATGGGTTCGAGTCACTTCTGGGGTGTGAGTTTTTCAGTTGCATATTGTCCTGGGGACCATTCAGGCTTGTTCGCATTTGTGTTCCTCACGTGTGCCCCAAAGAATGAGGTGATTTGGTAAAATGCTATGCCCAAGATTACTATCCGAGTGCCGGCGGTGGGGTGTTCAAATAGCCTCGGCTATCACCTCATTATGTCCAGTCGTGATGGTCAAGTGGATTAAGGCGTCTTGTACATACCAGTTGCGTTGCTTCTGGGAGTATGGGTTCGAGTCACTTCTGGGGTGTGAGTTTTCAGTTGCATATTGTCCTGGGGACCATTCAGGCTTGTTCGCATTTGTGTTCCTCACGTGTGCCCCAAAGAATGAGGTGATTTGGTAAAATGCTATGCCCAAGATTACTATCCGAGTGCCGGCGGTGGGGTGGTTCAAATAGCCTCGGCTATCACCTCATTATGTCCGGTCGTGATGGTCAAGTGGATTAAGGCGTCTTGTACATACCAGTTGCGTTGCTTCTGGGAGTATGGGTTCGAGTCACTTCTGGGGTGTGAGTTTTCAGTTGCATATTGTCCTGGGGACTATTCAGGCTTGTTCGCATTTGTGTTCCTCACGTGTGCCCCAAAGAATGAGGTGATTTGGTAAAATGCTATGCCCAAGATTACTATCCGAGTGCCGGCGGTGGGGTGGTTCAAATAGCCTCGGCTATCACCTCATTATGTCCGGTCGTGATGGTCAAGTGGATTAAGGCGTCTTGTACATACCAGTTGCGTTGCTTCTGGGAGTATGGGTTCGAGTCACTTCTGGGTGTGAGTTTTCAGTTGCATATTGTCCTGGGGACCATTCAGGCTTGTTCGCATTTGTGTTCCTCACGTGTGCCCCAAAGAATGAGGTGATTTGGTAAAATGCTATGCCCAAGATTACTATCCGAGTGCCGGCGGTGGGGTGGTTCAAATAGCCTCGGCTATCACCTCATTATGTCCGGTCGTGATGGTCAAGTGGATTAAGGCGTCTTGTACATACCAGTTGCGTTGCTTCTGGGAGTATGGGTTCGAGTCACTTCTGGGGTGTGAGTTTTCAGTTGCATATTGTCCTGGGGACCATTCAGGCTTGTTCGC
>NC_091205.1:33032468-33037574 GCF_040958095.1 Procambarus clarkii
AAACACTAAACAGAGTTCTTACTACGCTATGATCTTGCTTCTACTTCTGAAACTTCATCTTGCACCTACCACTATTCATCTATCTGGCATAGGGTGCACTGCGTCGTGGCTCCTCCACTCTGCCCCTCACTGCCGTTCGCTCATCCACTGAGCTTACTTTATTCACGTTTCTGTGTGGAGGGAGTGCAGTGTGCAGCCTCTTCACCGTCCCAGGCGTTTGTACTGCTGCTCCTCGCCACTCCTCCACACGCATCATCAGGCTTAGTCAGAGGTCCTCGTCGGGGTTTTCCACGACCTCCGACGACCTCTCTGCACTCTCGCGCTCGTTGTCGCCGTTTCCCCTGGCGAAGTCGGCTTTCTCATTACCATCTGGAGCGACTGATACCTCACCTGGCAGGGTTGTACCGCTGCTTGAAACACAGGCACTCCTGGCCCAATCGGGTTGTATCCTGCCTCCTCCGAGGTCATTACCCAGTACCATCTGTACATGCTCTAGGGGTAACTTAGGGGCTACAGCTACAATAGCTTTCTCAACTCCGCAGTCGGCAATCAGCTGTACTTCGTGAATTGGCAACCTGTATTCCTCCCCCACACCGCGTATCCTCACCACTCCCACGGGTGAATCATTAAATTCCCTGGGGAGAATACTCCTGGTCACCATACATATGTCAGCACCCGTATCTCGAAGAACGGCAACCTCCACCGGGTCTGACTTTCCAAACTTCACGTTGTCCCCGAAAACGAAGGGATGTTCACCCAACTTCATTTCCCAACCATTCACGTTGGGTCCACTATAATATGGGGTGTGAACAAGCACTCTCTCCTCTTCCAACATTAGTACTATATTCCTTTGGTGCTCCTCACACTCGCGGGCATAATGTCCTCTCACACCACAGTTGAAGCATCGGCTGCCTCCCCTGGGCGGCCACTCGCCAGTCCCCCTGGCGGTACCACTTGCAGACGTCCCCTGGGTCCTCCTTGGACTCCCTGTCGTCGTGTCCGGGGCTGCAGCACTTGCTCTCGAACCAGGTCCACTGCTCACAGCTTGGGGCTTCCTTCCCGCATCCCTTGAGCTCTTGAACCGGGTTACTTCATTGGGCACACTACTCTTGGGAGAGTCCCCACCCGTCCTCGCTCCTCCTGAACTCCCAAAGTTCCCTCCCGACCTGGGGTAAGGCGAGTGTCTGGGCGGCCCCTCCCTCCTGAGATGTAGTGCCTCCTCCAGCATGTCGGCTCGGTCCGCTGCAGCCTTCAGGTCCTTAATACCTGCTTCTCTCACCCTTACTCGCAACTCAGGATGGAGCACTGACATAAACTTCTCCATCACTATCAGTCGTTTAACATCCGCCGACTCCGCTTCCTCCGCTTTCAACCATCGTAGGAATTTCCATTCCATATCCCTGGCGATCTCGGTGTAAGACTTCCCCGACGCTCTTGTACACTCTCTGAACCGCTTCCGGTACATCTCCGGAGTCAGCCGGATTGAGTGGAGCACCGCATTCTTAATTGCGTCGTAACTAGTACACTCCTCTAGGTCCAGCATGTTGTAGGCTTCCCGGGCCTCACCGGTCAACCTGCCCTGGACCAGAGCAGCCCAATCATCTTCCGGCCACTCCTTCAGAGTCGCTATTCGTTCAAAGTGTTCGAAGAAAGCCTCAGCTTCTTGTGGTTCAAACGTAGGTCAGTCACGTTCCCTTACCTTGAGGTCATCCCGCCGTGCAGGTAGTGAGGGCAGACCACGCTCAATGCGACGCAATTCGACTTCTTTCTTTGCCTTTATCTCCTCCAGTAGCAGTTGTCTCTCTCCTTCTTCTCGCCGCATTTGTGCTTCTTTTTCCTCTCGCCGCAGCTGGGCTTCCAGTTGCATCTTCATTATTTCCAGTTGTAGGCTCCTCTTACTACAGCTGGACTTTCCACTGCTCCCATGTTCACTGTGAACTCTCTCCACACTGGTAGGCGCTTGGGGTGGCTCTAGTCGGGACGGTTCACCTTGCGAAGGCTCTTCTTGGGACGGCTCTCCTTGAGATGGCTGCTCTCCCGTCGCCTCCTCTCGAGCTGTGAGCTGTGCCATGATCTCTATCCTTCGCTCCGCAACCTTAGTCGTCCTCAACCTGATCCCAAAGGGGTTTACCACTTGTTGGAGCTGGGCCTTGGTACACTCTTCCAAAATTCTCTCGTCCCTTGTGTCAATAAATTTCTTTATTTTGTCCTCCTCCATCTCTATATCATCGAGCATACACGACAGCACAGACAAGTTAGTAGGCACTAATTTCACCGTTTCAGTCCCTTAGCTGGTTGGGTAACAGTACCACTGAATTCACTGGCCACACTGTATTAGTACCCTGGCAACACTTGTCATGAAATTTGGGCCACACTGTAGCTTGATTACCATACCATGGCAACACTGTAGCCTGATCCACGCTTCCAGGCAAAGTTTCCAGTTCTTGGCTACCGTGGCTCGAATCCTGGCAAGGTCGCCAGTTCTTGTCACGAGGGGGTAGGCCGGGGCTCTGCTAGCACTCAGCTGCTAGGGGCTCAAAAGGCCGAATACTCAGCCCCTCCGACTCCCGGGATTCACCGGGGTCTCCTTGGTCACACAGGAGAGGACCAACAATGCCTACGACCGCAGATCTTTGCTTCCACCACAAAAGGGGGAGTGCCACTGATTCACCCTGGAAGCCCTTCAGTCAAACACGGGGAAACTGCTGTTAACAGTTCCAGCCTAGACCCGTGGAGGAGTGAAAGAAGATTCGATCAGGCTTACCTTATAACAATAACCTCCCTGAGTCTTGCCTGCCAGACAAAAAGGTTGCAGGAACTCCTTTCCCGCCTGTCTTCTTTATCTTCTTCTTAACAAGGTCGCCAGCTGGGTTATTATAACTGCACCCCAGCGATGCAGTTCAGTGGGTGTATTATATATTGTTTGTTGCCAGAAGGTTGCTACTCCCATAGATCTGCTATTAGACTGTCGGCCCAGGGTACTCTCTCAAGAAGGTTTGTGTGGCTTTACCTCTCTCTAGCCACTACGTTACTAGTTGCCACCATTCAGGCACTGATACTGATCGGATGGCTAAGGGTACACTTCTATATAAGTCTGTACTGTTTTTACCACTCTCCAGGCAATAAGAACTTTTATAGAGAACGTGGTGTTCCCTAGGTGGTACTATGATAACCTTCGTGTATGCTCATAGAGAAATATTATAATGGAGGCACACTTAAACACAATGATAAAATGTGTGACTTTACTGACACAAATTACATGAACACACATACAATCACAAGTAATACATGAATATGAAAATAAGGATAATAAATCTGGAGATCGTCAGCAACTCTTCTTCCACGACCTCCAACACTCCTTCAACTGGGCAGAAAGACAGGAGTCACACACTCTCACAGGAGGGCCTCTTCACCACGTCGGCACCTCTTCTTCACTGTCCTGCCGTCCATACACACTGTCTTCTCCAACAGTCTTGGACACAAGCTGCCCTGCAGCCTATTCTACTACTAAAGTATTAATGTCCTATTGCCACATACATAAGTAATATTGTGGCCTAACTAGCCTACTCACACAAGGGGTAATGGAAGGGAAAGTGATCTACCTTTACATTCCTGGCTCACGACGCCTGTCCCTCGATGGTGTGAGGTTCCCACGCTTCCCGAGTCGCGATCCTTGACGATCCAGGAACGTTCCACAGGTCCTCAGGTGTCATGAAGCCTTTGCGTCATCGCCGTTCCAATCCCTGAGATTCAGCTATCCCAATCCTGGTTCTTCAATGGGCACTGAGCTAATCACTATTTCACACACTCGCCCCTTCCTCAAGGCGTTGCTCCTTGTCCTAGGAACGGTGTCCCTAGGAAACAATTTTAGGTTGCCACAACGTATCTGGAAAGTATGGGCAACGTTTGTTTTCACGCATTAGATGCGTAATTTTGTGTGGCTGTAAATAAGTTTCTGAAACGTATTGCACGAAACGTTGGCAAAAAAAAAATTGAAACCTTGTGGCAACCTTAAATGTTTCATAAACGTAGTTTTTTATTGTTGTTATTTATATAAATATAAAAATATAAAAGTATATTTCTACACTTAGTAAAAAGAAACACGGTCATAATAAAGGTTAATTCGTCATTTTTATTCATATTCTTCGGAAGAGGTCGAGGAGGAAGGAGGAAGAATTCCAGGTAAGAGGATGAGGTCGAGGAGGAAGGAGGAGGATATCAAGGAGGAAGGAGGAGGTCGAGGCGGAAGGAGGATGAGGTAGAGGAGGAAGTTAAAGAGGAGACTGAGGAGAAGGGCGAGGAGAAGGGAGGAGGAGGAGTAGGGCGAGGAGGAATGAGGGCGAGGAAGAATGAGGGCGAGGAGGAAGGAGGAGAGCGAGGAGGAAGGAGGAGGAGGGCGAGGAGGAAGGAGGAGTAGGGCGAGGAGGAAGGAGCAGGAGGAAGGAGGAGGAGAACAAGGAGGAGGAGGGCGAGGAGAAAGGAGAAGGAGAGCGAGTAGGAAGGAGGAGGCTGCATGATGAAGGAGGAGGAGGAGTAGGGCGAGAGGAAAGAAGATGACGAGCTAGGAGAGCGAGGAGGAAGGTGGAGGAGGGCGAGGAGGAAGGAGGAGTAGTAGGGCGAGGAGGGAGAGGGAGAAGGCGGCGGGTGAGGAGTAAGGAGGAGGGCGAGAAGGAAGGAGGAGGGCGAGGAGGGAGGACGAGGAGGGCGAAGAGGAAGGAGGAGAGCGAGGAGGGCGAGGAGGAAGGAATAGGAGGGCGAGAAGGAAGGAATAGGAGGTCGAGGAGGAAGGAGGAGGAGAAGGAGAGCGAGAAGGAAGGAGGAAGAGATCTAGGTAAGAGGGTGAAGTCGAGGAGAAAGGAAGAGGTCGAGGAGGAAGTAGGAAGGAGGAGGGGGGGAGGAGGAGGTAAGGAGGAGGGCGAGGAGGAAGGACGAGGAGGAATGAGGAGGCAAGCGAGGAGGAAGGAGGAAAGAGGAGGAGAGCGAGGAGGAAGGAGGAAGAGGGCTAGGAAGGAGGAGGAGAGAGGGCGAGAAGGAAGGAATAGGAGGTCGAGGAGGAAGGAGGAGGAGGAGGAGGGCGAGGAGGAAGGAGAGGGATATTCTTTTGTA
>NC_091205.1:33038074-33040574 GCF_040958095.1 Procambarus clarkii
ACCTCCAGCGGGGGATAAAAATAGCCTAAGCTACTCTATCCTTTAGAGATGTATTTTTTCTTGTCTCCATTAACATACTTGAACTTGAACTCGGCATCCAGCTGTGTTCAACCATGTACAAGTCTTGAAAGTCTGGCTCCCCGGCCTCCAGCTGTGGTTAATTATACACAAGTCTTGAAAGTCTGGCTCCCCGGCCGCAAGCTACGCTTAGCTACATGCAAGTCTTGAAAGTCTGGCTCCCCGGCCTCCAGCTGTGGTTAATTATACACAAGTCTTGAAAGTCTGGCTCTCCGGCCTCCAGCTGTAGTTAACCATATACACGTATTGAAAGTCTAGCTCGCTGTCTCCCGTTGTGGTTAACCCTATATTAGTGTTGGAAGTCTGGCTCCCTGACCTCCAGTTGTGGTTAGCCATATACAAGTCTTGAGAGTCTGACTCCTCAGACTCTAGGGAGCCTTCCAGTGGCATCCTAAACAGATGCGCGTGATTCATTTTCTTTGCACATTATGGATATATAATTTAAGCTCCAGTTCCTCTAGTCGTTTATTGTGTGGTAGGTGATGATGTGGGATTGTTGTTGTTGTTGATATTGTAGTTTAAACAATTGTAGTAGTAGTTGTTATAGTAGTATTAGTAGTAGTAGTTGTTGTGGTAGTTGATGTTGTTATTGTTGTGGTAGTTGTTGTTGTTGTGGTAGTTGTTTCTGTTGTGGTCGTTGTATTTGATTTTGTTGTTGTAGTTGTAGTGGTTGTTGTTGTTGTGGTTGTTGTTGTTGTTGTTGGTACCATGGTAGTTGTTACCGTTTTCGTCGTGGTAGTTGAATTGTTGTTGTTGTCGTAGTAGTAGTTGTTGTTGTTGTTGTTGATGTTGTTGTGGTAGTTGATGTTGTTGTTGTTGTTGTCGTGGTAGTTGATGTTGTTGTTGTCGTGGTAGTTGTTATTGTAGTTGTAATGGTATTTGTTGTTGCTGTCATGGTAGTTGTTGTTGTTGTTGTCATTGTAGTTGATTTTGTTGTGGTCGTGGTAGGTGTTGTTGTTGTTGTTGTTGTCGTGGTAGTTTATGTTGTGGTTGTAGAAGTGGTGGTTGATGTTGTTGATGTAGTAGTTGTAGAGGTGGTAGTTGATATTGTTGTTGTTGTCGTGGTTGTTGATTATGGTGTTGTTGTTGTCGTGGTAGTTGATGTTTTGGTTGTGGAGGTAGTTGATGATGTTGTTATTGTTGTGGAGGTGGTGGTTATTGTTGATGTCTACATAAAGTGTTCGAAGTGTCATCAATGTGCATTAACAAAGGTGTAATGTAATTCTGATCAGCTTCCATATGTACTTTATACACATACATACATACATATATATATATATATATATATATATATATATATGTATATATATATATATATATATATATATATATATATATAATATATATATATATATATATATATATATATATATATATGCGGTCGTGATGTCCGCATCACGTACATATATATATATATATATATGTATCCGCATGCATACATATATATATATATATAATACATACATATATAATTATATATAATTATATATATATATATATATATATATTATATATATATATATATATATATATAATATATATATATATATATATATATATATATATATATATATATATATAACATACATACACACATACACCCACATGCATTCACTTACATTTGTCTCTTTTACACTGACAGGGGTGAGGTAGCGGTTAGAGAAACTAGTGTGCAATTAAGCACTTAATCACTGAAGGTGATTAAGGTGCTTTTACAAGCTTAGGTTATTGTCGAGTTACGAGTTACGTATATAACACGAGTTACCTCAGGTTATATAGTTACATCACATACCAGCAGCAGGCAACATTCAGCATATCTTAGCCCAGGGAGAAGAAAGTAGTTGAGGCGGGGGTAGTTGTTGGTGTGGTAGTTGATGGTGTGGTAGTTGATGGTGTGGTAGTTGATGGTGTGGTAGTTGATGGTGTGGTAGTTGATGGTGTGGTAGTTGATGGTGTGGTAGTTGATGGTGTGGTAGTTGATGGTGTGGTAGTTGAAGTTGAAGTTGTGGTTGTTGAAGTGGTAGTTGATGTTGTGGTTGTTGAAGTGGTAGTTGTGGAGGTGGTAGTTGATGTTGTAGTTGTAGGTAGCTGTGGAGGTGGTAGTTGATGTTGTAGTTGTAGAGGTGGAAGTTGATGTTGTGGTTGTGGAGGTGGTGGTTGCTGTTGTTGTTATAGAGGTTGTTGTTGATGTAATAGTTGTTGAAGTGGTAGTTGATGTTGATGTTGTGGATGTGGAGGTAGTTTGATGTTGTGGTTGTGGAAGTGGTGGTTGATGTTGTTGATGTTGAGGTTGAAGTTGATGTTGTAGTTGATGTAGTACTTGTGGAGGTGGTAGTTGATGTTGTAGTTGTTGAGGTAGCAGTTGATGCTGTGGTTGTTGAAGTGGAAGTTGAAGTGCTAGTTGATGTTGTAGTGGTGGTAG
>NC_091205.1:33045574-33063074 GCF_040958095.1 Procambarus clarkii
CCAGTTGCGTTGCTTCTGGGAGTATGGGTTCGAGTCACTTCTGGGGTGTGAGTTTTCAGTTGCATATTGTCCAGGGGACCATTCTGGCTTGTTCGCATTTGTGTTCCTCACGTGTGCCCCTAAGAATGAGGTGATTTGGTAAAATGCTATGCCCAAGATTACTATCCGAGTGCCGGCGGTGGGGTGGTTCAAATAGCCTCGGCTATCACCTCATTTTGTCCGGTCGTGATGGTCAAGTGGATTAAGGCGTCTTGTACATACCAGTTGCGTTGCTTCTGGGAGTATGGGTTCGAGTCACTTCTGGGGTGTGAGTTTTCAGTTGCATATTGTCCAGGGGACCATTCTGGCTTGTTCGCATTTGTGTTCCTCACGTGTGCCCCTAAGAATGAGGTGATTTGGTAAAATGCTATGCCCAAGATTACTATCCGAGTGCCGGCGGTGGGGTGGTTCAAATAGCCTCGGCTATCACCTCATTTTGTCCGGTCGTGATGGTCAAGTGGATTAAGGCGTCTTGTACATACCAGTTGCGTTGCTTCTGGGAGTATGGGTTCGAGTCACTTCTGGGGTGTGAGTTTTCAGTTGCATATTGTCCAGGGGACCATTCTGGCTTGTTCGCATTTGTGTTCCTCACGTGTGCCCCTAAGAATGAGGTGATTTGGTAAAATGCTATGCCCAAGATTACTATCCGAGTGCCGGCGGTGGGGTGGTTCAAATAGCCTCGGCTATCACCTCATTTTGTCCGGTCGTGATGGTCAAGTGGATTAAGGCGTCTTGTACATACCAGTTGCGTTGCTTCTGGGAGTATGGGTTCGAGTCACTTCTGGGGTGTGAGTTTTCAGTTGCATATTGTCCAGGGGACCATTCTGGCTTGTTCGCATTTGTGTTCCTCACGTGTGCCCCTAAGAATGAGGTGATTTGGTAAAATGCTATGCCCAAGATTACTATCCGAGTGCCGGCGGTGGGGTGGTTAAAATAGCCTCGGCTATCACCTCATTTTGTCCGGTCGTGATGGTCAAGTGGATTAAGGCGTCTTGTACATACCAGTTGCGTTGCTTCTGGGAGTATGGGTTCGAGTCACTTCTGGGGTGTGAGTTTTCAGTTGCATATTGTCCAGGGGACCATTCTGGCTTGTTCGCATTTGTGTTCCTCACGTGTGCCCCTAAGAATGAGGTGATTTGGTAAAATGCTATGCCCAAGATTACTATCCGAGTGCCGGCGGTGGGGTGGTTCAAATAGCCTCGGCTATCACCTCATTTTGTCCGGTCGTGATGGTCAAGTGGATTAAGGCGTCTTGTACATACCAGTTGCGTTGCTTCTGGGAGTATGGGTTCGAGTCACTTCTGGGGTGTGAGTTTTCAGTTGCATATTGTCCAGGGGACCATTCTGGCTTGTTCGCATTTGTGTTCCTCACGTGTGCCCCTAAGAATGAGGTGATTTGGTAAAATGCTATGCCCAAGATTACTATCCGAGTGCCGGCGGTGGGGTGGTTCAAATAGCCTCGGCTATCACCTCATTTTGTCCGGTCGTGATGGTCAAGTGGATTAAGGCGTCTTGTACATACCAGTTGCGTTGCTTCTGGGAGTATGGGTTCGAGTCACTTCTGGGGTGTGAGTTTTCAGTTATATATATATATATATATATATATATATATATATATGTGTGTAGATATATATATCTGCTCGTTAGTCAAGTTAGTGTATGATTGTCAGGTCGTTTTAAGTAAATACTTAACCTGATATTTTTCTTTAGTTAGGCCTGTCTGTAAATAGTTATTTGCAATTTGTCCATTATTAAACAGTGTTTTCAGTGCCACACAGTTCTTGGGTGTGTAACATTAGAATACAATTAAACTTGTGTTTGTTGGATACTTACTTTGACAGCAGATACAATCGTCTCCGGAGCAATGGTAGTAGGTGAGAGGTACACGACAGTCCGTCTTATGTGTACAGATGCCGGGACAGGCAGCGGTGTGAGGACAGGTCGGATGGTGTCTGGTGCAGCACCTGCAGCCCCGGCCACCACAGCCTCCAGACACCTCACGCTCCTCTCCCTTACACGCAGACTTGCACACTCCCAGGCTCTCCTCACACCGCTCAGACCGTCTACACTCTGTTCAATCGTCAAAACCTTTCAGGATATCGAAATTCACAACAAAATGATCGAAAAATTTACTTTCATTTTATGCAACTATCATTGTGAAAATTATTAATTTTTATTAATTAGAATTGATCCTATAAACTAGCAATTTTTGAAGCAGAGTACAAGAGAGGTAAGCCTAATGCAGAATAAGCTAATACATGTATCGTGTGCATGATTAGGTGTCCCAGCTACCCAGATGCAAATACCCAGTAAACTATAAGAACATAAGGACATCTGAATAAATAACTGTAGAAGGCCTCTTGGCCCATAGGAGGCAGCTCCTATTTGTACCGACCCAATCCCAATCATATGCATGTCAAACTCAGGCTTGGAACAATCAACAATCACTTCCACCACATAAGAACATATGAATCCACAAGGGTTATGCTGAGGGTTCGAAGATACTTCCTAGAGGATCCCAGATGCGCCTTAATCGACTGTATTCGCGATTAATCGACATGGCAAAAGAATTGCAACCGGGAGTGCAACTGCTCCCACACGGATCCTGCAGTCTCTCCGAGACACAAACCAGGGTTTTACACAATTCCCCAAGGCAAGGTTGGAACCCGCATCACGCTCCTTGTGGATATGTTAATTTGATGCATCACGCTATTGTGATTTCTGTGTGTTATAAGAATATAAAATAATGGTAACTACAGACAGCATATTGGCCCATACGAGGTAGCTCCTATTTATAACCGACAAATCCCACACATATACGTGTCCAACCCACGTGTGATACAATCAAGGGACTCCATTTCCACCACGTTACGTGGTAATTGGTTCCACAAGTCTACAACCCTGTTACCGAACCAGTATTTACCCAGTTCTTTCCTATATCTAAACTTATCCAATTTATACCCATTGTTTCGTGTTCTGTCTTGTGTTGATACTTTTAATCAGCCCTTAATATCCCCTTTGTTATATCCATTCATCCACTTGTACACCTCTATCATGTCACCAGTAACTCTTCGCCTTTCCAGCGAATGTAATTTATTAGCTTTGTCAATCTTTCTTCATGTGATAGGTTTCTAATATGCGGAATTAAGTTTGTCATCCTACGGTGACGGGTTCTAGTGAATTTATATCCATTCTATAGTACGATGACTAAAACAGAACTGCATAATCTAAATGGGGCCTAACAAGAGCAAGATATAGCTGAAGAACAACACCAGGTGTCTTATTAGTAATGCTTCGATTATACATCAAGTGTCCAATTTGCCTTATTACGAACATTTGTGCATTTAATTTTTTATTTTAAATTCTTAATAGATTTTTTTACTTTAAATTATTAATAGATTTTTTGGTTTTTAAATTCTAAATAGACCTAAAGGTAATTAGCTGATCGTTTGATGCAAATACTCTATCACCTATCTTGAAAATAGTGCAACATTAGCAACCTTCCACGACTCTGGCACTCTGCCTGACTCTAATGATTTATTATATATATGGTAGACAATGGCTAGCAAAGCTCCTCTTTGCATTCCTTAAGCATCCTGGCAAACACTTCGTCAGGCCCTGGGGATTTGTTTGGCTTGAGGTTCACTATTTGTTTAATAACATCCTCCCTGGTAACTACTAAACTAGTCAACCTGTCCTCTTCCCCACCTACATAGACTTGTTTGGCTCAAGGTATAATGTTCAGTTCTTCTTTAGTAAATACCGAGATAAAATATTTATTTAAAATACTGCACATCTCTCTGTCATTATCTGTTATCTAACCTGTCTCAGTTTTTAATGGACCTATCCTTTCTCTAATCTTTGTTCGATATAACTGAAAAACAAAACTTTAGGATTTGTCTTTGCTTGCCCTGCGAAGTGAACTTCATAGTTTCCTTTTGCCCTCCTTATCTCTTTTTTAACATTTCTAACAAGTTGGACGAATTCTTGTTCCAATCTGACTTCCTCATTCTTAATTCTTTTGTACCAAGCTCTCTTTCTACCTATAAGGTTCTTTAGGTCCTTTGTTATCCATTTTGGGTCATTATTATTCTATCTATTCAATTTGTATGGTAAACTACGTTCCTATGCTATGCTTAGAATATTTTTAAAATAAGCTAAATTTTGAATCCACATCGAAATCCCTTTTTACATCACCCATCGCTGGGTTTACGTCTCGCTCCAAGAACAACCCACACCCTTATGCCCAGGACGTTCCAATTATTTCACCCAAAACATTTCTTAGATAATTGAACTCTGCTTTTCGAAAATCTTGTACTTGCGCAGAAATCTGCGCAAGTACAGAATTATGTAAGAATTAACATACACATTAACTGAACTTCTTTTGAACTACCAAGCTAACTACACATTGCTAACATTCACCTGCTTTTGAACAGCATTGCAAACATTCAGCTTCTTTGGAACTACCAGGCTAATTATACACTTAACCTTCTTTGGAACTACCAAGCCAGCTACACAGTATTAACATCTTTGGAACTATCTAGGTAGCTACACATTATTAACATACACCTTCTTTGAAACTACCATGCTAGCTACACATTAGTAACATCTTTGGAACTACCAAGCAAGCTCCTCATTATTAACATCTTTGGATGTTAATAATGTGCAGCTTATAATAATAAAAAATAGTATTATATAACATTACATTATATATATTGTATAATATATATTGTATTATATATATTGTATTATATATTACATAATAATAAAAAACTACCAAGCTAGCTACACTTGTTATTATCTTTCGAACTACCAAGCAAGCTACACATTATTAACATCTTTGGAGCTATCATGCTAGCCACACATTATTAACATCTTGAAACTACCAAACTAACTACACATTATTAACATCTTTCGAACTTATTAACATCTTTAAAACTAGCTACGTATTATTAAGATCTTCGAAACTACCAAAGAAAGGTAAACATTATTAACATTTTTGGAAGTACCAAGTAAGCTACATATTTTGTACATCTTTGGAACTACCAAGCAAGTAAATTATTAACATCTTTGGAGATATCATGCTAGCTACACATTAATAATAGTGTGTAGCTTGCTTGGTAGTTCCAAAGATGTAGAAAATATGTAGCTTGCTTGGTACTTCCGAAGATGTTAATAATGTTTACTTTTCTCTGGTAGATTCGAAGATCTTAATAATACGTAGCTAGTTCTAAAGATGTTAATAAGTTCCAAAGATGTTAATAATGTGTAGTTAGTTTGGTAGTTTCTAAGATGTTAACCTTCAACTATACAACTACTATGATGATCAACCCACACATCAGGAAAGTGAAGCAACGACGACGTTTCGGTGATGATCGATGAAGATTAAGCTACCCAAGAGGTGGCACGGGCATGAATACCCCGTATGTGGTAGATTTATTTGGAGTGAATGTGATCTTTAGTAGTGAAAGGATATACTACGTGCTATGCTCCCATTTTGATAATCAGTCCTTACTATGTGGCAGCAATCGCGTGGGAGGACACTGCTTGACAGTGCTTATAAAGGTGTCCAACTGCTAGATACTTGAAAGAAGAGAGGAAGGAACAGGTAAATATAAGGTGAGAGTGAGGTTAGGAGCAGGTAGGAGAAAGGTAAGAATAAGATAAATGTAAGAAGAAGGTATGACAAGAATAATGTAAGAATAAGGTAAGAATATGATGAATGTATGAATATGATGGATGTATATGATCAATGACAAATTTGATGAGTGTAAGAAAAAAGGTAAGAATTGGAGGGAAGGTAAATAATATAAGGAGTAGGAATGGCCAACATGGGCAAAGCTACGTCAGATCGCGATTGTTAAGATGGTTAGAGCATAAAAGTATGTACTGTGATTCAAATAGTTCTTTAGAATGAACTACCGAACGATGTGTAGTTCACCATCTTAGGATCTACACATCGATAACATACATATACTGACTTATAAATTACCAACTAGCCCAGATACACATCGTTGCTATATGATCAACTATTGCCAAGTTCATATTCCAATGTTTTAATTATTATTATTAATGGCGTTTCTTGCGGCTTGGTAATAAACACTAGATATTGTATTTATTGTAAAATACGAATAATATTTAATAATAATATGTTTATAATTGTGGCACATGACAACTAATATACGATGAGCCAGTCAACACGTACTGTTATGGTGGGCGGCACAACACCGACATTTGCTACCACTGCAGCCCTTCTTAATCTCTCGTCTTCTCGGCCACACTTAGACTTGCAGGTTCCCTTCTGTTTCTTGCACTTTTTCTTGGTTTTGCACTCTGCAAGAATATATTTCAGTTACTGCAAACATTTGTCGTCCTATGAAGTCAACTTAAATTGCACTGACTTACAAGAGATTAGTGCACATCTCATGTACTCGTACTCAAGGAAAATCAACAGCATTTGCCAAAAAGTATGTTTAGGATGACAACGAATATGGTGTCATATTATAAATACAGTATTGCAATGATGCTTTAAAAGTTCTGTACATATCTATTGTACGACAGTAGTCATGTAGCAGTCGAGTAATATCTGCTTCAACATCAACAAGGCTTTACTAGTGATTATTCATTTGCTAAAGACTGATAGAACTGTAGTTCCATCCGTTCTTATTTTTCTAATTAACTTACATCGTAGACACAAAGAGTTTCATATTTTATCTTAACAAATTGTTAATACAAGCAGACAAGAATGTTTCCGCATATTTTTAATAAAGTCGCATTATAATAAATATTTAATTTGCTTTAAACTTTAACTTAAAAATAATAAAAAAATATTGGCAAGCGAGCATTAATTAAGAGTTTAGTGTACAAATACAGAGACTTGCTGCACATAAGAACTAATTTGGCTACACAACCTGATCAACTGACTTCGCCGACAACATCATCAGTTTCATGCAACACTGAGCATAATTAAAGGACATAACAAACACAAATTCTACATGCACATATTACCCTTGCAATATTATAACAATATTGAATGCGCTATAAAAATATTGTTTGACAGACTGTATGTTGAAAGTTTTTGTATAATTAAATAAAACAAATAAAATACTGTAAAAAGTGTAATGATATATAAAAAAATATCATATAATGTAAATCACTGGTGATGTGTTAAAAGAATAGAATGATGCAAACTGCCATTAGATGATAAATCAAGTCAGTTTGAGCTCGTCAGTTTGGCCTATCACATTAACTTAACATTTATACTCCACAAAAAGAGTTGAAAAACACCAACTAATATGAAGTATTATCCATACTATAATGTTAAGGATGAAGAAAGCTGCGCAGTACACTCACTGGCCTTGTGCGGGGCGCAGCATCTGCAGCTGGAGGAGCCCTCACAACCCTTCTTGACCTCACGTTCCCCTGCTGAGCACCGTTCATCACATCTGCCACCGTGTTTCTTGCACCTTCTCGTGATTTTACACCCTGTTAAAGCTTATTATAATATAAATATATATATATATATATATATATATATATATATATATATATATATATATATATATATATGCAACAATGATCACAAAAACACTTATCCAAGTATGCAGAATAACCACATATGAAAAATAGAAACTGCTTAACGCGTTTTCGGCTGATTCGCCTTCATCAGAGCAAAGTAGAATGAAGATAAGATTGCTGATCAGACCTTCATATCCGCCTGGGTGATCTGCCCAGGCGGATATAAAGGTCTGATCAGCAATCTTATCTTCATTCTACTTTGCTCTGATGAAGGCGAATTAGCCGAAAACGCGTTAAGCAGTTTCTATTTTTCATATGTGGTTATTCTGCATATATATATGGGTTTTTTCAGTTATATCGTACTAAGACTAGGGAAAGGATAGGTCCATTAAAAACTGAGACAGGTCAAATAACAGATAGTGATGAAGAGATGAGTAGTATTTTTAATAAATATTTTGTATCTGTATTTACTAAAGAGGAACTTAACAATATGCCTTCAGCCGAACAAGTCTATGTGGGTGGGGACGAGGACAGGTTGACGAGTTTAGCAGTTACCAGGGAGGATGTTCTTAAACAAATAGTAAAACTCAAACCAAACAAATCCCCAGGGCCGGATGAAGTGTTTGCTAGGGTGCTTAAAGAATGCAAAGAGGAGCTTTGTGACCCACTGTCAACCATATTTAATAAATCAATAGAGTCAGGCAGAGTGCCAGAGTTTTGGAAAGTTGCTAATGTGATACCAGTTTTTAAGAAAGGAGATAGATCACTTGCGTCTAACTATCGACCAATTAGCCTAACGTCTATTGTGGGAAAGTTACTCGAATCTATAATAGCAAATAAAATTCGTCTTCATCTTGAAAAACATAAATTAATAATTGAGTCGCAACATGGTTTTATAAATGGCCGTTCATGTTTAACAAATTTGTTATCTTTTTATTCTAGCATTGTTGAGGCAGTTGATAGTGGTAAGGATTGCGATGTTGTATACCTTGACTTTAGCAAAGCTTTTGATACAGTGCCACATGAAAGACTGATTAAAAAAATAGTCTCATGGTATTGGGGGTGCTATATTTAGCTGGATTAGGGCATGGCTATACCAAAGGAAACAGAGAGTTAGTATAAATGGAATCAAGTCAGAGTGGGAAAATGTTGTAAGTGGAGTGCCTCAAGGCTCTGTCCTGGGACCTCTGTTGTTTATAATATATATAAATGATTTAGATTCAGGTTTGAGTAGCAACATTTGCAAATTTGCCGATGATACGAAAATCGGTAGGGAAATTAATTCGGAGGAGGACTCACTATCACTTCAAGTTGATCTAGATAGGGTTTTGAAATGGTCAAAGGATTGGCAGATGCAGTTTAATGCTGATAAATGTAAAGTTCTGAGGTTAGGTAATGATGATAGAGTTACAAGATACGAGCTAGATGGTGTTGTGATTGCGAAGTCGGATTGCGAAAGGGATCTGGGAGTTATGATTAGTAAGAATTTAAAACAAAAGGATCAATGCATAAATGTTCGTAATAAGGCAAATCGGACACTTGGATTTATTAATCGCAGCGTTAGTAACAAGACACCTGGTGTGGTTCTCAAGCTATATCTTGCTCTAGTTAGGCCCCATTTAGATTATGCAGTTCAGTTTTGGTCGCCATATTATAGAATGGATATAAATTCACTTGAACGTGTCCAGCGTAGGATGACTAAGTTAATTCCCCAAATTAGAAATCTTTCATATGAAGAAAGATTAACAAAGCTTAAGTTGCATTCACTGGAAAGGCGAAGAGTTAGGGGTGACATGATAGAGGTTTACAAGTGGATGAATGGACATAACCGGGGGGATATTAATAGGGTATTAAAAGTATCAACACAGGACAGAACACGAAACAATGGATATAAATTGGATAAGATTAGATTTAGGAAAGACTTGGGTAAATACTGGTTCAGTAACAGGGTTGTTGATTTGTGGAACCAATTGCCGCGTAACATTGTGGAGGTGGGGTCCCTCGATTGTTTCAAGCACGGGTTGGACAAGTATATGAGTGGGATTGGGTGGTTATAGAATAGGAGCTGCCTCGTATGGGCCAATAGGCCTTCTGCATTTACCTTTGTTCTTATGTTCTTATGTTCTTATATATGCATATATATATATATATATATATATATATATATATATATATATATATATATATATATATATATATATATATATATATAATATATATATATATATATATATATATATATATATATATATATATTATTAAATATGACCGAAAAAGTAAGATTAATAATTCTAACACGAATTTTCTCAATCTTTCGTACATTACGCTTCACTGTTGGAGGTAAATCAAAAATCACTTCTCCAAAATTCATTTTTATTTCTAGTCTGACGCGACACGGGCGCGTTTCGTAAAACTTATTGCAGAAGGAGGAAAGAATCGAGGCAACTACAGAAGCACCATACTGTCCCCCGAGCTTAAAGCGGCAGCTAAAAGCCTTCGTGAGAACAAGGAGATAGTTGTCAGGAGAGGTGACAAGTCGCCAATATATGTCATTCTTAAAAAAGACGAATATCTGGCGAAAATGAACATCATACTCTCTGACCAAACTAAGTTCCAAAGGGTAACGAAGGACACTACAGCCGAATTAAAAGCAAAGGTCAACAAACTGATCGAAACTGTGAACGCCAAGAAATCCGGACTCCACCTGCCAAAGATCATTGGGGAATATAAACCTGGATATGCGTATGGAAATGTCAAGACGCACAAGCCTGGAAACCCACTTCGGCCAATCATTAGCCAGATACCCACACCCACGTACAGACTGGCGAAGCGACTCAACGGCCTGCTGACTCCTTATGTTCCTTGCGCCTTCAGCCTGAAGTCTCCAAAGGAATTTGTGGACTTACTGCGGGGCGCACGGGCCACAGGGATAAGAGCCTCGTTGGACGTAGAATCGCTGTTTACCAACGTACCTGTGGACGAGACAATCGGAATGATAGCCGACAGAGTGTATCGTGATCCAGCCTGTACTCCTCTTGACATGCCAGAAAGTATTCTGAGGAAACTACTCCAAGCTTGTACTAAAGAGGCACCCTTCTTGAGCCCGGATGGGCACATGTATAAGCAAGTAGATGGGGTCGCCATGGGTTCTCCCCTAGGTGTCCTGTTTGCAAACTTCTACATGGGTACCATCGAGCAAAAAGTCTTAGTCGACATGAACTTGAAACCGGCCATATACTGCAGGTATGTTGACGACATTTTTACACAGGTACCTGATGTCAGACATCTGCAGGAGCTGAAGGAGGCATTTGAGCAGAGTTCCGTGCTGCGTTTCACTTACGAGACGGAAAAGGATGGGAAGCTGCCTTTTCTAGATGTAACAGTCATGGAAAAGGGCGGAGGTTTCCACACTGCAGTCTACACAAAGGAAACAAACATAGGAATGTGCCTAAATGCCAACAGCGACTGCCCTGACAGGTACAAGAGGAGTGTTGTTAACGCATACGTCGACCGTGCTCTCAGCCACAGCTCAGAATGGAAGCAAGTCGACGAAGAACTCTGTAGGGTAAGGCAGGTCCTAGTCAATAACGGCTTCTCCAATGGTTTCATCGAAGACATCATAAGAAGGAAAGTGAAAAGCCATGCAACCTCCGAAGAGACAACTAACACAACACCTATACCCCCTATTAGACTATTTTACAGGAACTTCTTTTCCACAGCTCATAAAACAGAGGAAAGGGTCCTGAAAGATATTGTTAATAGAAACGTTATCCCTACAGACAAAAATCAGAGGATACAACTGACGATTTACTATAAAACCAGAAAAACGGCCAGCCTACTCATGAGAAACTCTCCAGACACAAAACAGACGCTTTAAAAGAGACTAACGTCGTCTATGCCTTCAAATGCCCACTTGGGGACTGTAAGCTCCAAAAAACCCAGTATATAGGCAAGACAACAACATCTCTTTCTAGGCGTTTAACGATGCATAAACAACAGGGCTCCATTAAGGAACATATAATCTCTTCCCATAACCAAACCATCGCCAGAGAAATCCTAGTAAACAACACAGAAATCATCGATAGATACAGCGATAGCAGGCGGCTTGACGTTTGCGAGGCACTACACATCAAGAAGTCAACACCAGCAATCAACAGCCAATATTGCACAACTATATTCTACCCACCTCAAGACTCCGCTCAATATAGAAGCATCAAGAAATATGGACCAATAGGCTTTCTACAAACACTTTCTATTCAATACCCATTGTTTCTGTTCTGTCTTGTGTGATACTTTTAATACCCTATTAATATCCCCTAGTGTTCTGTCTTGTGTTAATGCCACATCACCCTTCCCACCTCACTCAAATGTAATGCCACATCACCCTTCCACCTCACTCAAATGTAGATATAAAATCAGGGAAACGCAAGTTCTAATCAGTTGTGTATTTGTGAAGTCTTTGAAAATGTAATAAGTTTTACGAAACGCGCCCGTGTCGCGTCAGACTAGAAATAAAAATGAATTTTGGAGAAGTGATTTTTGATTTACCTCCAACAGTGAAGCGTAATGTACGAAAGATGAGAAAATTCGTGTTAGAATTATTAATCTTACTTTTTCGGTCATATTTAATAATATATGTCTACAGGAAAGACTGCTACCAAAATATACTAATGTTAAAGTGCACGACCCAGCAGCAAGGAATCAAGCCTTCACGATAAAATATCGCCAGGATCTGATTCGTGATCAGATATACAAGGCAGAGAATGAAATCAAAGACAACAAAACGCAACTACTTCATGCTACAAACGAGTGGAGAAATAGCAACATCGACCATAGTATCCGTACCCGCATTGAACAACACCTCGACATCCTCACAGACCAACATCACCTCAGCACTGAAACAAGGATTATCAAGAAACTAACAACATTATATGGAGGACCTATGGCAATTCCACGACCAAGAGATGGCTTCCTGAACCTTGCAGGAATTAACCTCACTGAGGACCAAGTCACTCTCCTAAATCTGGGCATAAACTGTCATGTTATGTCCAGACCGAGTGAAATGGCCCGGAAAGTAGAGTGGGAAATTCTGTTGGACCTACATATTCGACCTCGAGACACCAAAAGAAGGTCACTACCAAAGATACCTTACAAGCAGAAACTTATTGCAGAAGGAGGAAAGAATCGAGGCAACTACAGAAGCACCATACTGTCCCCCGAGCTTAAAGCGGCAGCTAAAAGCCTTCGTGAGAACAAGGAGATAGTTGTCAGGAGAGGTGACAAGTCGCCAATATATGTCATTCTTAAAAAAGACGAATATCTGGCGAAAATGAACATCATACTCTCTGACCAAACTAAGTTCCAAAGGGTAACGAAGGACACTACAGCCGAATTAAAAGCAAAGGTCAACAAACTGATCGAAACTGTGAACGCCAAGAAATCCGGACTCACCTGCCAAAGATCATTGGGGAATATAAACCTGGATATGCGTATGGAAATGTCAAGACGCACAAGCCTGGAAACCCACTTCGGCCAATCATTAGCCAGATACCCACACCCACGTACAGACTGGCGAAGCGACTCAACGGCCTGCTGACTCCTTATGTTCCTTGCGCCTTCAGCCTGAAGTCTCCAAAGAATTTGTGGACTTACTGCGGGGCGCACGGGCCACAGGGATAAGAGCCTCGTTGGACGTAGAAATCGCTGTTTACCAACGTACCCTGTGGACGAGACAATCGGAATGATAGCCGACAGAGTGTATCGTGATCCAGCCTGTACTCCTCTTGACATGCCAGAAAGTATTCTGAGGAAACTACTCCAAGCTTGTACTAAAGAGGCACCCTTCTTGAGCCCGGATGGGCACATGTATAAGCAAGTAGATGGGGTCGCCATGGGTTCTCCCCTAGGTGTCCTGTTTGCAAACTTCTACATGGGTACCATCGAGCAAAAAGTCTTAGTCGACATGAACTTGAAACCGGCCATATACTGCAGGTATGTTGACGACATTTTTACACAGGTACCTGATGTCAGACATCTGCAGGAGCTGAAGGAGGCATTTGAGCAGAGTTCCGTGCTGCGTTTCACTTACGAGACGGAAAAGGATGGGAAGCTGCCTTTTCTAGATGTAACAGTCATGGAAAAGGGCGGAGGTTTCCACACTGCAGTCTACACAAAGGAAACAAACATAGGAATGTGCCTAAATGCCAACAGCGACTGCCCTGACAGGTACAAGAGGAGTGTTGTTAACGCATACGTCGACCGTGCTCTCAGCCACAGCTCAGAATGGAAGCAAGTCGACGAAGAACTCTGTAGGGTAAGGCAGGTCCTAGTCAATAACGGCTTCTCCAATGGTTTCATCGAAGACATCATAAGAAGGAAAGTGAAAAGCCATGCAACCTCCGAAGAGACAACTAACACAACACCTATACCCCTATTAGACTATTTTACAGGAACTTCTTTTCCACAGCTCATAAAACAGAGGAAAGGGTCCTGAAAGATATTGTTAATAGAAACGTTATCCCTACAGACAAAAATCAGAGGATACAACTGACGATTTACTATAAAACCAGAAAAACGGCCAGCCTACTCATGAGAAACTCTCCAGACACAAAACATAACGCTTTAAAAGAGACTAACGTCGTCTATGCCTTCAAATGCCCACTTGGGGACTGTAAGCTCCAAAAAACCCAGTATATAGGCAAGACAACAACATCTCTTTCTAGGGCGTTTAACGATGCATAAACAACAGGGCTCCATTAAGGAACATATAATCTCTTCCCATAACCAAACCATCGCCAGAGAAATCCTAGTAAAAACACAGAAATCATCGATAGATACAGCGATAGCAGGCGGCTTGACGTTTGCGAGGCACTACACATCAAGAAGTCAACACCAGCAATCAACAGCCAATTATTGCACAACTATATTCTACCCACCTCAAGACTCCGCTCCAATATAGAAGCATCAAGAAATATGGACCAATAGGCTTTCTACAAACACTTCTATTCAATACCCATTGTTTCTGTTCTGTCTTGTGTTGATACTTTTAATACCCTATTAATATCCCCTAGTGTTCTGTCTTGTGTTAATGCCACATCACCCTTCCCACCTCACTCAAATGTAATGCCACATCACCCTTCCCACCTCACTCAAATGTAGATATAAATTCAGGGAAACGCAAGTTCTAATCAGTTGTGTATTTGTGAAGTCTTTGAAAATGTAATAAGTTTTACGAAACGCGCCCGTGTCGCGTCAGACTAGAAATAAAAATGAATTTTGGAGAAGTGATTTTTTATTTACCTCCAACAGTGAAGCGTAATGTACGAAAGATTGAGAAAATTCGTGTTAGAATTATTAATCTTACTTTTTCGGTCATATTTAATAATATATGTCTACAGGAAAGACTGCTACCAAAATATACTAATGTTAAAGTGCACGACCCAGCAGCAAGGAATCAAGCCTTCACGATAAAATATCGCCAGGATCTGATTCGTGATCAGATATACAAGGCAGAGAATGAAATCAAAGACAACAAAACGCAACTACTTCATGCTACAAACGAGTGGAGAAATAGCACCATCGACCATAGTATCCGTACCCGCATTGAACAACACCTCGACATCCTCACAGACCAACATCACCTCAGCACTGAAACAAGGATTATCAAGAAACTAACATTATATGGAGGACCTATGGCAATTCCACGACCAAGAGATGGCTTCCTGAACCTTGCAGGAATTAACCTCACTGAGGACCAAGTCACTCTCCTAAATCTGGGCATAAACTGTCATGTTATGTCCAGACCGAGTGAAATGGCCCGGAAAGTAGAGTTGGAAATTCTGTTGGACGACATATTCGACCTCGAGACACAAAAGAAGGTCACTACCAAAGATACCTTACAAGCAGAACTTATTGCAGAAGGAGGAAAGAATCGAGGCAACTACAGAAGCACCATACTGTCCCCGAGCTTAAAGCGGCAGCTAAAAGCCTTCGTGAGAACAAGGAGATAGTTGTCAGGAGAGGTGACAAGTCGCCAATATATGTCATTCTTAAAAAAGACGAATATCTGGCGAAAATGAACATCATACTCTCTGACCAAACTAAGTTCCAAAGGGTAACGAAGGACACTACAGCCGAATTAAAAGCAAAGGTCAACAAACTGATCGAAACTGTGAACGCCAAGAAATCCGGACTCCACCTGCCAAAGATCATTGGGGAATATAAACCTGGATATGCGTATGGAAATGTCAAGACGCACAAGCCTGGAAACCCACTTCGGCCAATCATTAGCCAGATACCCACACCCACGTACAGACTGGCGAAGCGACTCAACGGCCTGCTGACTCCTTATGTTCCTTGCGCCTTCAGCCTGAAGTCTCCAAAGGAATTTGTGGACTTACTGCGGGGCGCACGGGCCACAGGGATAAGAGCCTCGTTGGACGTAGAATCGCTGTTTACCAACGTACCTGTGGACGAGACAATCGGAATGATAGCCGACAGAGTGTATCGTGATCCAGCCTGTACTCCTCTTGACATGCCAGAAAGTATTCTGAGGAAACTACTCCAAGCTTGTACTAAAGAGGCACCCTTCTTGAGCCCGGATGGGCACATGTATAAGCAAGTAGATGGGGTCGCCATGGGTTCTCCCCTAGGTGTCCTGTTTGCAAACTTCTACATGGGTACCATCGAGCAAAAAGTCTTAGTCGACATGAACTTGAAACCGGCCATATACTGCAGGTATGTTGACGACATTTTTACACAGGTACCTGATGTCAGACATCTGCAGGAGCTGAAGGAGGCATTTGAGCAGAGTTCCGTGCTGCGTTTCACTTACGAGACGGAAAAGGATGGGAAGCTGCCTTTTCTAGATGTAACAGTCATGGAAAAGGGCGGAGGTTTCCACACTGCAGTCTACACAAAGGAAACAAACATAGGAATGTGCCTAAATGCCAACAGCGACTGCCCTGACAGGTACAAGAGGAGTGTTGTTAACGCATACGTCGACCGTGCTCTCAGCCACAGCTCAGAATGGAAGCAAGTCGACGAAGAACTCTGTAGGGTAAGGCAGGTCCTAGTCAATAACGGCTTCTCCAATGGTTTCATCGAAGACATCATAAGAAGGAAAGTGAAAAGCCATGCAACCTCCGAAGAGACAACTAACACAACACCTATACCCCCTATTAGACTATTTTACAGGAACTTCTTTTCCACAGCTCATAAAACAGAGGAAAGGGTCCTGAAAGATATTGTTAATAGAAACGTTATCCCTACAGACAAAAATCAGAGGATACAACTGACGATTTACTATAAAACCAGAAAAACGGCCAGCCTACTCATGAGAAACTCTCCAGACACAAAACATAACGCTTTAAAAGAGACTAACGTCGTCTATGCCTTCAAATGCCCACTTGGGGACTGTAAGCTCCAAAAAACCCAGTATATAGGCAAGACAACAACATCTCTTTCTAGGCGTTTAACGATGCATAAACAACAGGGCTCCATTAAGGAACATATAATCTCTTCCCATAACCAAACCATCGCCAGAGAAATCCTAGTAAACAACACAGAAATCATCGATAGATACAGCGATAGCAGGCGGCTTGACGTTTGCGAGGCACTACACATCAAGAAGTCAACACCAGCAATCAACAGCCAATTATTGCACAACTATATTCTACCCACCTCAAGACTCCGCTCCAATATAGAAGCATCAAGAAATATGGACCAATAGGCTTTCTACAAACACTTCTATTCAATACCCATTGTTTCTGTTCTGTCTTGTGTTGATACTTTTAATACCCTATTAATATCCCCTAGTGTTCTGTCTTGTGTTAATGCCACATCACCCTTCCCACCTCACTCAAATGTAATGCCACATCACCCTTCCCACCTCACTCAAATGTAGATATAAAATCAGGGAAACGCAAGTTCTAATCAGTTGTGT
>NC_091205.1:33068074-33105574 GCF_040958095.1 Procambarus clarkii
TGCAGCTAGAAGCGCAGCTGAGGAGAGAAGAGGCACAGCAGTGCAAAGAAGAGCGAGAGGCACAGCAGCGCAAAGAAGAGCGAGAAGCAAAAGCGCAGCTGAGGAGAGAAGAAGCACAGCTGCGCAAAGAAGAACAAGAGCGAGAAGCACAGCTGCGCAGAGAAGAACAAGAGCGAGAAGCACAGCTGCGCAGAGAAGAACAAGAGCGAGAAGCACAGCTGCGCAGAGAAGAACAAGAGCGAGAAGCACAGATGAAGCGTGAGGAGCGAGAAGCACAGGATGCAGCGTGAGGAACGAGAAATGCAGCTACGCCGGGAAGGACAAGAGCGGGAAGCACAGCAGCACATCGAAGAAGTTGGTCTGAGACGACAGGAAATAGAAGCCAACAAGGAGGTGGAGCTGAAGCGAGCTGAACTGGGACTAGGGGCCCCTGCCCCGCCACAGGAAGACCGATGAGTGAGGGAACGAGACCTGCCGGTCTTTGTGCCTAGTGAAGCCGAAAGTTTCTTCGATCACTTTGAGAGAGTTGCGGCTATGAAGAGGTGGCCGAGGGCGGAGTTGGTCCAAGGGAGGCTCACAGGTGAAGCTCGTGAAGCCTTCACTATGCTCGACTTCCAGGAATGCACTAACTACGATGTGGTAAAACGAGCTGTGCTCCGTTCCTTTAAGCTCACGCCAGAGTGTTACAGAAAGAGGTTTAGAGAATGTACCCGGTCACCAGGAAAATCGTATGCGGAGACGGCGAGGCACATAGAAAGAAAGCTCCTTAAGTGGCTGGACTCCGAGGAAGCGAGGTCGGCCGAAGAGATCAAGGAACTAGTGGCCATGGAAAAGTTTATGTCCGTGCTCTCTCCTGAGATCAGGCTGAGGATAAAGGAGGCGGACATAAAGAACCTAAGGGCCGCAGCCGACCGAGCCGACATGTTAGAGGAAGTACTACGCCCAAGCCGAGAGGGACAGCATCGATCACCCGCGTACTCCGGAGGCAGTAGGAATTATAGGAGGACGAATGAATGGAGGACAGGAGCGAGTTCTCCAAGGTCCCACCGCTCGAGATGGTACGACAGAGGAACAAAAGATGTTGTGGAACCGATAGAGGAGAGCCAAGATGAGAGCTCGGAAGTTGTTACTGCAACGAAGGAAACGACAAGTGGGGCGAGAAGGACACAGGGTGTGACGGTCTCTGGAGGCAGTGCTAAGGCGAGCGGTGGCGGATGGTCTCCGCCGAGGGGCCGCTGCTACAACTGCGGAATACCCGGACACGTCGCGCGGGAATGCAGACGCCCTAAGCAGCGGGGACACGTTGCTTTAGTGATGTTCGAGGACCAGAGGGCCGAGGGAGTGCGGGATGAACCCGTGCTGAATGGGGAAAAGAAAGTTCACCCATTCATGTGTCAAGGAACCGTAAGGATGGGGGTCGCAGACCCCATCCCCGTGAAGATGCTAAGAGACACCGGGGCTGACTTTACCCTGGTAAGTGAAACCCTGTTCCCCGAGGGTTACGAAAGTACCAGTGTGGGGGTGGCACGGGTGGCCACTGTGGGAGGCCCAGTGAGGATGCCCCTACACCAGGTAACTTTAAATTCCGATTATGGCTGCCAGACCCTAGTGGTGGGAGTCTTTACATCAATGCCCAAGATGGAGGCACAGGTCATCTTGGGGAATGACGCTTGTGGAGGATACGTCCTCCCGCATCTCGTGAAAGGCGAAGAGTACACAGAACAATACAAGAAGACAGGCGGAGAGTTGAACGCCTGTGGGGACGAGAAGGGAATCGCACCGGTGGCGATCCCAGTTTGTACTGTGACACCGAGACAACGCGAGGAACCAGGAGGTTATGGATCTGATGGGGCTGAGGAGACAACTGACAGCCTGGGAACAGATCACCTCTGCGTAGAACCCAGAGAACGAGTGGAGGGCGAAAGTAGCCCGAATGGTGAGTTGCAGGTGACACTCACCAGTTCTCCTGGGGTAGACCGCACTCGTCTCGGGGAGTTACAGCAGGAGGAGTTCCCCGAATTGGTTAGTAAGGCCGAAGGAGGACGTGTGGGTCCTGAGAAGGCTTACTTTCCATTTATCTATATTATATATGCCATGCTATTCATGATGAAGGAACGATGGACACCAGGAGCAACCGTGGGAACGGTGAATAAATATGTCCAGAAGTTCAAAGAACGTCTCACTAGAGCGAAGAAACTGGCTAGGAAACTCCTGAAGAAGGCGCAACGTAAGATGTCGGAGTGGTGCGACAGGAGAGCTGCGCAGAGGGATTTTCAGGCCGGATCCAAAGTAATTGTTGTGCTGCCAGGTAAAGGTAGAGTGACCAGGTCGCGGTTCAAGAGACCATACCGAGTGCTGCGACGGTTGGGTCCAGTGTCGTACGAGATTGGGAAGTTGGATGGACCCCGAAAGAAACAGGTGTGTCCCGCAGACCGCCTGAAACCTTTCTTCACTGTGGAAGGAAGAGCCGACAAGCAGGACGGAACGAGTACCCGAGAAACCCAGCGGAAGACGGTTCTGAGTGTACCGAGGGACCGAGAACTCCCGGAGGAGGAAAGTAAGTGGTCCAGGGCGGACGGCACCAGTCTCGACCGCACTGAGAGTCTGACAAGGGTCAAGGTCAAGCACGTCAAGGGGAAGGACGACGTAGTAGCGGATGCCCTATCCCGCTTACAATAACCAGACATGACTCTTATTTTAAGGGGAGGGGTATGTGACGGAGTTCCCCCCCTTATAATTCTCCCACGCCTGCAGTAAGAGTCATGTCTACTTTTCCCAAGCGTTCTCTACGTTGCAGGCTACAATTTGATATATGGGAGAGAGTGAAGTGTTCTCGGAGAGCCGAGAAATTTGTGAAATAGTAATATTTTGGCCTGTGGTTTAGGCCCTTTAGGGAGCCAAGATGGCGCTGGCCTCCCTGATCTCCCGCCAAAACCGTGTGACGTCAGTGGCACCGGATTGGTCACCGACAGCAATGTGGCACCGGGAGCCAATGAAAACTTCCCATAGCGAAAGTGACGTCACGATGGAAGGGGGTCCAGGCCGCGCGCCACTCTGGCGCCAGCAGTCAGACACGACACGTCATAGAGGTCGGACGTGCGACGGATGGTCCTGTCAGTTGGACAGTTGTTCCCCGCTCCCGTGGATTTACGCGTCACCTGAAGTCCGCCAGTACTCTGAGAAGTCTTCCCTAGTTCACGTGTTGAACCAGAAGAGGGAATTGACGGTTATTTGAGCAACAAGTGCTCCAGTCAGGTACTGTGCCAGTAGCAGTGAAGCCGTGCAGTGACGTATGTTGACGTCTGTGGCCATTCACCAGTTCGTGACAGCGTAGTGGCTGACAGAGCCACTGGGTAGCTGAGGAAGAGAGGACTATTTGGGGAAACCGGACGACTGTAGCTGAGACGTAGGCGACAGCCGTTGCTGGGAGAAGACGACGGCCAGGAGACCGACTCCAACCTTCAAGAAGGCAAGAAGGAGGACGGACCTGCAGTGAGGAGGCACGGAGACGACGCGCTAAACGGTGGGACGACGAGAGGCTCTGGTAGGACACGACGACGTGTAGTGTGGGGGCGTTCCCGACACGAGGACCAGGAGCTACATCTCGACTCTCATCGGAGGATAGGGTGAAGTAGGTGTTTCTAGTTCCCTCCCCATTCCCCTTTAGTTAGCTATATTATTTGGCTATATTATCTAGCCTGAGGATTTTATATGTCGTGAGCAAGTCTCACCCATGTCAGGTTAAAGCACCAGTGTGCTAGACAGTACTATCAAGAGTACTTGTAATATTCATGTTGATTATTGGTGTGTACAGGCACCAGGAACCAGTGATAAATTTACTGTGTTGTGTATATCTTTCTATAGGTTTTTGATATGAACATATGGTGGTAAATTTTATATAATATTATGCCAGTATTTGGAGGTTAGGCTATGTGCCCAGAAACTATTTATTTTCCATGTATTGATGATTGATTTATATACCATATATATGTCTATGTTCATTCAGTGAATAATCATTTGTGAGTACAGTGAATTATTGCGTTATCGCCCACGAGAGAAAGTATTGAAAACTCCAGTGTTAATAGTTCTTAATATATTGTTGAGCGAAGAACAATGTAAAGCCATTACAGTGAATCATTATAGCATTGATTGTAGAAAAGACTGTTTGAGCCTGAGTACAGTGTAACTAAGTAATTCGGTTTATTTGTGCCAATATCGAGTGTGCGAGTTTCTAGTAATATTGGAGAATTTAAAGAAACCGCGCGCGTGAATCTAGAAAACAAGCAAATTTCGCGCGGAGAGACCATTGCGATCAGCTGTTCTTGACACTTGATGAGGAGGGGAGAATGTTGCCCTCTAGTGATCGCATACTAACCGTGGGAATTACCGGCCGCGTCAGGATCAGTTGATTAATTGATTATTGTTTGGCTTTGTGACATCTCTCATACATTTTAAGTAAAATACAAAACTATCTTTGTGTTTATATCATCCCCTCCATTGATCCTGTGGCTATATTATACTGGTAAATATAGAGTGATAACAATAAGTACCTGCCTGATTCCTGATCTTTGAGTGTGACCTTGCCAAGGCTACCACTGAATACACCAGTCCACTGATGGTGTTACTGGCCACCTAAAAACACCAGTTGGCGACCTTGTGATTAACCGTAGAGCCCTATTGTTGGGGAGGGCACACGACAGTCGATGTGATCGAGTCGTGTTCTCACTCTTTCTTAATAAGAGGCCGTTAAGATTGACTGGGAGACTCTCCTGGCGTGCAGTGGCGCCGTGAGGATCGAGGGAAGACCCGCAGGGCTACGGTGAGTCACCTTGAGCATAGCATTTGCTCACCCCAGACTAGAGAGGAGAGAGCTGAGAGCTGAAAACCCCAACAATATATATATATATATATATATATATATATATATATATATATATATATATATATATATATATATATATATATATATATATATATATATATATATATATATATATATATATATTAAGCAAACCTTTTCTGTAAGCAAACATATTTTAAAATATATACTATGGAAACCTTATCTGTAAGCAAACATATTTTGGTGTAGTGGATTGGCTTTCCATTCAATTCGATTAAGGACCATTCTTTCTGCAGTTTTGGCCAGACAGCTTTTTAATGAGATGGGTATTGGATTTCCTGGGTTTTAGGTTTTTGAATGGGAACTATAATTACACTGTTCAAAGAGAGTGGTCGAGTTCTTGTTGCCCATACTCTGTTGATGAGATTTAAGAAGGCTTCTTCACCTCTTTCTCCTAGCTTGGCTAGCATGTTGTAAGGGATTTTGTCATCACCTGGAGCTGTATTTTTAGTTTTCTTTGTAGCGCTTCTGAGTTCTTTCAGATTGAAAGGTTGGTCTAGTTCGTCAGGTAAGGCTAAAGCATCATCTACTTTTTTTCCATCTTGCTGCTTGAAGTCTTTGTTGGTGAGTCAGAGTTGCTTGAGGAAGTTGAGTGGAACTGGTTCTTGAAGCAAATAGATGTGCTAACCTTTCTGCTTTTTGTTTTGGATGAACATAATGCGGAGGAGCATGAGGCGATTTTCCTTTGGCCTTGTTGATCTGCCTCTAGATATCACCCAAGGATGTATGCTGATTTAGCTTGGCACACCACTCGAGCCATTTCCCCTCTCTGTTTTTTGCTGTTTCTTCGTGCACATGATCTCGGACAGCTCTAAGAAGTCCCAGATTAGCTTCGGTTCTATCTCTTCTAAGATTCTTTCGTGCACCATTTAGTCAGTTATGTAGTTCTTTGATCCTATCACAGTAATACCAATGGTCCTTACGTTGTTGGGTAATTGTTTTCCTCTTGGAGATGGCGTAATTTGCTGCTCTATGCATTGCATTTACTAAATCTTTTTCCACTTCTTCGGTGTTGTCAGGAGGAGTGTAGTTTTGGTGCCAAGTTTCCAGAGATTCCTGAAACTTCCTCCAATCTGCTTTGATAAAGTCCCATCCGGGCTCGGGAGCTGGAGGTCTGGGAGGTAGTGCTATATATTAATAACTGTTTTTGTAGCAAAGTGGTCACTGGTCAGAACATGATCAACTGACAAATGACACAACTCATAAATACTGGTAGTAACAAACGTGAGAGCCAGCTTTCCCCCACCAGTGTGGGTTGGTTCCGTCGAATTAAGCAACCTGATTTCAGGCACTTCATAAAAAAGGTGTTCAATATGTCTTCCGTTGGCGTCGGTTCTTGGTGAATCAAGTAGTAATTCACTATGAGCGTTGAAGTCGCCAGAGATGATAGTAGGTGTAGTGACTGCTATTTCAAAGATTGCTGAGAGATCCATGTCGTGTTCTCTATGGCTCCTGTATACATTGAAGATGGACAGCATTGAGTTCCTCATAGTGAATTAACTCCCATAATTTCGACGTTCTCGCCACATTTAGGCAGGTCTGTGACTGCCGTGGCATTGATATGATTTCTTACTTGAATTGAATTGCCTCTGGTGTGACCTTGTGCCATAGGGCAGTGGAAACCTTGATAACCTAGGATATTGATATTTCTTTCAGTCCTGGTGAGTGTTTCTTGAAGTAGAACAATACCAGTGTTGTCCTTGAAAAGCACTGCTCTGAGTGTTTTCGCTTTGTTTTTGAATCCTTGAATATTCCATTGCATAATCTTGAGATTGTTCATTATTCCGTTATAGTGGAATCATTGAGTCCATGTTAGTTTTTACAGTGCTGATTTTCCCGACTTTTTACTTGGTGGGTGAGGAGACTCTTAGTTGGGTTGGAGCGTCACAATGTGGTCATGGTAACACACAACAGTCACAATGTGGTCATGGTAACACACAACAGTCACAATGTGGTCATGGTAACACACAACAGTCACAATGTGGTCATGGTAACACACAACAGTCACAATGTGGTCATGGTAACACACAACAGTCACAATGTGGTCATGGTAACACACAACACAGTCACAATGTGGTCATGGTAACACACAACACAGTCACAATGTGGTCATGGTAACACACAACACAGTCACAATGTGGTCATGGTAACACACAACACAGTCACAATGTGGTCATGGTAACACACAACAGTCACAATGTGGTCATGGTAACACACAATACAGTCACAATGTGGTCATGGTAACACACAACACAGTCACAATGTGGTCATGGTAACACACAACAGTCACAATGTGGTCATGGTAACACACAACACAGTCACAATGTGGTCATGGTAACACACAACACAGTCACAATGTGGTCATGGTAACACACAACAGTCACAATGTGGTCATGGTAACACACAACAGTCACAATGTGGTCATGGTAACACACAACACAGTCACAATGTGGTCATGGTAACACACAACAGTCACAATGTGGTCATGGTAACACACAACAGTCACAATGTGGTCATGGTAACACACAACACAGTCACAATGTGGTCATGGTAACACACAACAGTCACAATGTGGTCATGGTAACACACAACACAGTCACAATGTGGTCATGGTAACACACAACACAGTCACAATGTGGTCATGGTAACACACAACACAGTCACAATGTGGTCATGGTAACACACAACACAGTCACAATGTGGTCATGGTAACACACAACAGTCACAATGTGGTCATGGTAACACACAACAGTCACAATGTGGTCATGGTAACACACAACACAGTCACAATGTGGTCATGGTAACACACAACAGTCACAATGTGGTCATGGTAACACACAACAGTCACAATGTGGTCATGGTAACACACAACACAGTCACAATGTGGTCGTGGTAACACACAACAGTCACAATGTGGTCATGGTAACACACAACAGTCACAATGTGGTCTTAGTAACACACAACAGTCACAATGTGGTCATGGTAACACACAACACAGTCACAATGTGGTCATGGTAACACACAACACAGTCACAATGTGGTCATGGTAACACACAACACAGTCACAATGTGGTCATGGTAACACACAACACAGTCACAATGTGGTCATGGTAACACACAACAGTCACAATGTGGTCATGGTAACACACAACACAGTCACAATGTGGTCATGGTAACACACAACACAGTCACAATGTGGTCATGTTAACACACAACACAGTCACAATGTGGTCATGGTAACACACAACACAGTCACAATGTGGTCATGGTAACACACAACAGTCACAATGTGGTCATGGTAACACACAACAGTCACAATGTGGTCATGGTAACACACAACACAGTCACAATGTGGTCATGGTAACACACAACAGTCACAATGTGGTCATGGTAACACACAACAGTCACAATGTGGTCATGGTAACACACAACACAGTCACAATGTGGTCATTGTAACACACAACAGTCACAATGTGGTCATGGTAACACACAACAGTCACAATGTGGTCATAGTAACACACAACAGTCACAATGTGGTCATGGTAACACACAACACAGTCACAATGTGGTCATGGTAACACACAACACAGTCACAATGTGGTCATGGTAACACACAACACAGTCACAATGTGGTCATGGTAACACACAACACAATCACAATGTGGTCATGGTAACACACAACAGTCACAATGTGGTCATAGTAACACACAACAGTCACAATGTGGTCATGGTAACACACAACAGTCACAATGTGGTCATAGTAACACACAACACAGTCACAATGTGGTCATAGTAACACACAACAGTCCCAATGTGGTCATAGTAACACACAACACAGTCACAATGTGGTCATGGTAACACACAACACAGTCACAATGTGGTCATGGTAACACACAACAGTCACAATGTGGTCATGGTAACACACACAACACAGTCACAATGTGGTCATGGTAACACACAACAGTCACAATGTGGTCATGGTAATGCTCGTTACGAGTCACAGTAACGTTGTCAGGGTGAAATGGACATATAAACAAGGAGATACTTACTTCTTTTGTCATCGACAAGTCCATATGACTTCACATTCTGTCTAAAACGATGTCTTTCACCCAAGGTTGGTCTTCCCAGAATGTCCTTGGAAGCTGGAGACAAAACCTCGGTTATTATATAATCTCAGAATATAAAAGTTATTCTACACCTTTTACTATGCCAGTGTTTTTGTCTACTTCCAATGTTTTCGTCGTAAATTTCAACCCCCAGGCTTTACACATTGTAATGCTTTTGTACACAATATATACACGTGTATTTTCAGCAAGATATTAGCCAGCCAATATGACTTGTACGATCCAAACTGAGAAAGCCGATAAAACTGGCAAGCTGAGCACCTTGGAGGGAGCAATTACATCAATGGAAACCTTACCACAGCCTAGTACCAAGTTGAGGGACGGAATTATCAGAACAAAGCACTAAGCCATTAAGACTATATAACACTGGGAATGGATCAGGATAACTATTTGGGACGGGGCGGGGGAGGGGAAGGAATGGTGCCCAACCACTTAGACGGTCGGGGACTGAAACCTCCATGAAGTGAGATTGTCGCTCTATCGTCCAGTCTAAGTGGCTGGGTAGTACCAAGCAGAGAAAACCAACTTGTATTGGTTAAATAGTCTCTGGCCAGTCTGCTTTCCTTTAAAACGGGATAATATTATATATCTGGATGAACGAGGATGCAGGGCTGTGACACAAATATATGTCTATCTTGGTTCACACCCACATCCCCCTATGGTTAACTTGTATCAAAGTATCTCTATGTTAAGCCTTTAAGTCTCTTTCCGTTAAACGCCTAAGTATTTCTCCAATAAGCCTTTATGTCTCTTGCAATCCCTTATAGTTTTGGATGCATTATATATGCCTTAAAATAATGACATCAAACTTTGTGTTTATCAATACAAAATAGAATTCGAAATAATGGATAAAATTGGATAAGTTTAGATTGTTGATTTCTTGGAACAAATTATTGGGATAGATGGATTGTTTCAAGTATAAGTTATACAAACATATCAATAAGTTTGGATTGATATAAATAGCTGCCTCGTGTTGGACCATGGGCCTTCTGCAGTTTCATTTCTTTTTATCTTGTTAGTTTTTGAAACACTACTGATCTTGACCATAAATATGTTGGACAAAGAAATTTGTCAAAAACACAAAAATAATCAAGTATAATATTTTTTTTTCGTTTTAGATCTAATTTTAACCTATTGACGAGTAGCTGTTGATCCTATTAATCACTTGTCACTACAGTGATATTAATTTTTTTTTAAATATTACATTTCAAGACTTTAGGTCACGCCTTTTGCTTTCGAATCTACACAAAGAGCTTCTAGTAGGAGAAGATATTAACGCTGGTTCTTTAAAAGTGTTTAGGACAGGTATTCCCTTCCGTGAAGGGAACATAAAATTTCTTTAACACAGGTGAGGCCATTCAAGTTTATAGTATTAAGTCAGCAGCCTATGTCGGCTCATTTAAATTTTTTACTGCACTTGAATGGAGAATAAATCCTATAACATATAAAAATTTTAATAAACTTGTTTCGAAGCTGAGGCTTAAGCTTCAAGATAGCATTTTTAATACATTGCATGTCATTGAATTACAGAATGATCACGAAATACAAAGCTCTCTTGGGAATTGATAGTTAGCCCCCATAACATGGGTGTGCCACGAACCGGAGGGCACTTGCAAACTAAATATTCGAATAAGCCACAAGAACTATAAATAACTTTTTTTTATCAAAGTAGTCAAACAAAAGGAATAAATTGAGGAGTGAAATAGTGGAGGCAAACTTTTAACTCGGACTCAAATGTAGATACGACTTAAGCCAATATATCCGGGTACACGTATATAATGATATTGAAGGTTAAAAGGCTGAAGGATGAAGCTCAGCCCCATGTGCACATTAAGGTTCATCTAGGGAAGTAAGCACACACCCCACATCAAAATAGCAGGTCACCACCAGAGGGAAATCCAGAGTTTGCGTTATGACAACATGTTGAGGGTGTGATAATGAACGCTCACATTTTAAGCGAAGAGACCATAAGCTGCTCAAGATCTGAACAGTTGGTAAAAGGTTAACAAGTGTTTGTGTTTTTATTATATATGTTTTATGTGTGCTTACTTCACCGTAGTATTTCTTGGCATGCGGCCTGTCACTATTCCTCCCTCTGTTGGTTCTAGTTAACCAGACCCACACCTACCTTTCCTCCTTCCATCGCTCAGGATCTTCTTCCGTAGGTTCACTTTGTTCATGTCTTGATCCTTTCTTCTTCCTTTAGCCATTTTCTTTGCATATTTTCTTTTCTATTTCTTGATTTTCACATTTCCTTTAATTTGTTTATTTTTACTACGTTCTCTCTTACCTTTAGTATTTTCCATTTGTATTTTTCCTTTGATTCCCTTAACTTTCTTTGGTCTTGTGCCACGTTTGTTGTCTTCCATTCCTTTGTTTTTCTTCACTTTGTTTAGCATTTTGAGACGTTTACTCTCATCCATTCGCCTGTTTTCATTATCTTTATTTGGTTTTCTTTGCCGCATTGTCTTTCCTTTGTTTTTGTGCATTTGTTTACGTATACCATTTATTTGTTTACGTTTCCGTTTAATCTTTGAATTTGCTTTATGTCCTTTCCTTCTTTCTTTTTGTGTGTTGCTTGTTTTCTTTTTCATTAATTTGTTCATATTTTTCACATGTTTTTTGCGATATTTGGTCTTCTCAATGTTTTTGTTTAGCTTATTTGTGTTTTGTTTCCGTAGATGTTTAATACTTGGCTTAAGTTGTCCCACTTTTCCTTGTCCTCTGCGACGCTGTGTCATTTCTTTTCCTCCAGGTTTGTGGTTTCTACCTCGTGTTCTACGACGGTCAGCTCCGTTTATCTTACCACCTCCCACAATGTTCTTCTTTCTTCCATTCCTCTTGCTCTCTTGATTTTCCTTGCCCTTTTTCTTCTCATTTCTGTTATGACGTATTTTCTTGTTAGTTTTCTTGTGTGTTTTATTGTGTTCTCTTGGTTCTCTTGCGGAGTTGTCGTCGCCTCTGGAACGTTTGTTGAGACCTTCCCTTCTCTCCCGCTGAAGCCTTCTTGACCCAAGGTCCTCCACTGTGAAAAACACCAGTCAAATGTTCAACAGTAAAATGCCTAACTTAATATCATACATAAATTATTTACATTTAAGTTGAACAAAATATTCGGAAATGTTATCAGACATTACACATAACTTCTTGAAAAAAATAAATATCCTTAACTGAGAATGTGAAGAGATGAACATTAACTCATTAAAATTAATAGTCATACATTAATAAAGTTTATTCACAAACATTTGCACATACACAACAAGTACAAGTGACCTTCACAGAGATTACATACTCTTAACTGTCCATCTGGGTGTTTCAGTAATTCTTTAATATTACGTATCGAGGATGGTACACTGTATATTAACTAAGTTAGTACAGTACTCTGTTGTGTCATTGGCTGAGGGATGCATGACAAACCTAAAAGGCTTCCTGATAATAACCATGAGAAGTCAAGTGTGCCATACTGATTCATACTGTTGGTGTATACTGACACAAGCATCAGATGTAAAGCTCAAGCTGCTGCCAAGAGGAATACACGCAGGTGGTCAGGCGGATCATTCTCATGTATTTTGTTATAATAAAGTGGTCTCAAACGCTTCTTAAAGAACTGCAACAGGATCGATGGATATCATATGGGAAACAAATATAATTTTTATATTCCAAGAATAAGATTGATCCGAAGCAGAAATCTCACGTAAATAAAAGATTGTATATTAAAGCATCGAGTAGCATAAATATTACATTTTACTTCATTCTAATTAAAGGATTTTGTGTTAACTGTTATTATTAATATGAATTACTGAAATGGACTGTTATAAGAGTTACCATTACGCTTCAATATTTCAAATAAGGAAGTCAAGAATTTTCAGCTTTAAGTATCACCGTAGACAACTATAATATTTGCTTAATTTAATACATCCCATTTAGCACTTTTGGATGAAGAATAAGGTATTTTTTGAAAGTGAACTGGGTTGTTAGAGTGGTATATGGTCATTGGAACGTGATCAGGTCCTGTGAGAGATCCAGGTGATATGTAGTGTGACGGAGTTCCCCCCCTTATAATTCTCCCACGCCTGCAGTAAGAGTCATGTCTACTTTTCCCAAGCGTTCTCTATGTTGCAGGCTACAATTTGATATATGGGAGAGAGTGAAGTGTTCTCGGAGAGCCGAGAAATTTGTGAAATAGTGATATTTTGGCCTGTGGTATAGGCCCTTTAGGGAGCCAAGATGGCGCTTATCTCTCTGATCTCCCGCCAAAACCGTGTGACGTCAGTGGCACCGGATTGGTCACCGACAGCATTGTGGCACCGGGAGCCAATGAAAACTTCCCGTAGCGAAAGTGACGTCACGAAGGAAGGGGGTCCGGCCAGCGCGCCGGGCTGGCGCCAGCAGTCAGATACGACACGTCATAGAGGTCGGACGTGCGACGGATGGTCTTGTCAGTAGGACAGTTGTACCTCGCTCCCTTGGATTTACGCGTCATCTGAAGTCCGCCAGTGCTCTGAGAAGTCTTCCCTAGTTCATGTGTTGAACCAGAAGAGGGAATCGACGGTTATTTGAGCAACAAGTGCTCCAGTCAGGTACTGTGCCAGTAGCAGTGAAGCCGTGCAGTGACGTACGTGACGTCTGTGGCAATTCACCAGTTCGTGACAGCGTAGTGGCAGACAGAGCCACTGGGTAGCTGAGGAAGAGAGGACTATTTGGGGAAACCGAACGACTGTAGCTGAGACGTAGGCGACAGCCGTTGCTGGGAGAAGACGACGGCCAGGAGACCGACTCCAACCTTCAAGAAGTCAAGGAGGAGGACGGACCTGCAGTGAGGAGGCACGGAGACGACGCGCTAAACGGTGGGACGACGAGAGGCTCTGGTAGGACACGACGACGTGTAGTGTGGGGGCGTTCCCGACACGAGGACCAGGAGCTACATCTCGACTCTCATCGGAGGATAGGGTGAAGTAGGTGGTTCTAGTTCCCTCCCCATTCCCCTTTAGTTAGCTATATTATTTGGCTATATTATCTAGCCCGAAGATTTTATATGTCGTGAGCAAGTCTCACCTATGTCACGGTAAAGCACCAGTGTGCTAGACAGTACTATCAAGAGTACTTGTAATATTCATGTTGATTATTAGTGTGTACAGGCACCAGGAACCAGTGATAAATTTACTGTGGTGTGTATATCTTTCTATAGATTTTTTGATATGAACATATAGTGGTAAATTATATATAATATTATGCCAGTATTCGGAGGTTAGGCTATGTGCCCAGATACTATTTATTTTCCATGTATTGATGATTGATTTATATACCATATATATGTCTATGTTCATTCAGTGAATAATCATTTGCGAGTACAGTGAATTATTGCGTTATCGCCCACGAGAGAAAGTACTGAAAACTCCCGTGTTAATATTTCATAATATATTGTTGGATAAATAACAGTGTAAGACCATTACAGTGAATCATTGTAGAATTGATTGTAGAAAAGACTGTTTGAGCCTGAGTACAGTGTAACTAAGTAATTCGGTTTATTTGTGCCAATATCGAGTGTGCGAGTTTCTAGTAATATTGGAGAATTTAAAGAAACCGCGCGCGTGAATCTAGCAAACAAGCAAATTTCGCGCGGAGAGTCCATTGCGATCAGCTGTTCTTGACACTTGATGAGGAGGGGGAGGTGTTGCCACCTAATGATCGCGGACTATTCGTGGGAACTTCCGGCCGCGTCAGGATTTGCTGATTTATTTGTTGTTGTTTGGCTTTGTGACATCTTTCATACATTTTAAGTAAAATACAAAACTATCTTAGTGTTTTTATCATTCCCTCCATTGATCTTGTGGCTATATTATACTGGTAAACATAGAGTGATAACAATAAGTACCTGCCTGATTCCTGATCTTTTGAGTGTGTCCTTGCCAAGGCTACCGCTGAATACACCAGTCCACTGATGGTGTTACTGGCCACCTTAAACACCAATTGGCGACTTTGTGATTAACCGTAGAGCCCTATTGTTGGGGAGGGCACACGACGGTCGATGTGATCGAGTCGTGTTCTCACTCTTTCTTAATAAGAGGCCGTTAAGATTGACTGGGAGACTCTCCTGGCGTGCAGTGGCGCCGTGAGGATCGAGGGAAGACCCGCAGGGCTACGGTGAGTTACCTTGAGCATAACTATTGCTCACCCCAGAGTAAGGGTAGAGAATAATAGAGAGGTGAAAACCCCAACATTGGCGACCTTGCCAGGATTTAGATCGGAATAAAGGTTGCAGTGGTACTTGGCAGTGGTGTTAGAGATCAGGTGCAGGTTAACACTCATAGCACAAGATGGAGGATGATAAAGTAACCAGGTTTATTGACTCTAGAGACGAACAGGTGCTGGAAGAGTGCACCAAGGCACAGTTACAGGCTATAGCGGATCATTTTGGAATAAAGCTGAAATCTGCCCGAGTTGGTGAAAGAAGACTAGAGATAATGGCTCAGCTCAAGGCTCGAGACGAAGCTTTGGGGGAGGAACGGCCCCAAACACCTGCCAGTGAGGGTGAACACTTGAGTATTGGTGGAAGCAGCAGGGGATCCAGCGGCAGCAGGCACAGCATTAAGCTGGAAATAATGAAGCTGCAGCTAGAGGCACAGCAGCGCAAAGAAGAGCGAGAAGCAGAGGCACAGCAGCGCAAAGAAGAGCGAGAAGCAGAGGCACAGCAGCGCAAAGAAGAGCGAGAGGCACAGCAGCGCAAAGAAGAGCGAGAAGCAGAGGCACAGCAGCGCAAAGAGGAGCGAGAAGCAGAAGCACAGATGAAGCGTGAGGAGCGAGAAGCACAGATGCAGCGTGAGGAACGAGAAGCACAGCGGCGCCGGGAAGAGCAAGAGCGAGAAGCACAACAGCGCAAGGAAGAGCGAGAAGCACAGCTACGCCGGGAAGAACACGAGCGAGGGCTGAGACAACAGGAAATAGAAGCCAACAAGGAGGTGGAGCTGAAGCGAGCTGAACTGGGAATAGGTGCCCCTGCCCCGCCACAGGAAGACCGACGAGTGAGGGAACGAGACCTGCCGGTCTTTGTGCCTAGTGAAGCCGAAAGTTTCTTTGATCACTTTGAGAGAGTTGCTGCTATGAAGAGGTGGCCGAGGGCGGAGTTGGTCCAAGGGAGGCTCACAGGTGAAGCTCGTGAAGCCTTCACTATGCTCGACTTCCAAGAATGCACTAATTACGATGCGGTGAAACGATCTGTGCTCCGTTCCTTTAAACTCACGCCTGAGTGTTACCGGAAGAGGTTTAGAGAATGTACCCGGTCACCAGGAAAATCGTATGCGGAGACGGCGAGGGACATGGAAAGAACGTTCCTTAAGTGGATGGACTCTGAAGAAGCGGGGTCGGCCGAAGAAATCAAGGAACTAATGGTCATGGAAAAGTTTATGTCCGTGCTCCCTCCTGAGATCAGGATGAGGGTAAAGGAGGCGGACATAAAGGACCTGAGGGCCGCAGCCGACCGAGCCGACATGCTAGAAGAAGCCCTACGCCCACGCCGAGAGGGACAGAACCGACCACCCGCATACGTCGGAAACGATAGGAGTTATAGAAGGACGGATGGATGGAGGACAGGAGCGAGTTCTCCCAAATCCCACCTCTCAAGTTGGAACACCCGAGGATCAAAAGGTGCTGTAGAACCGATCAAGAAGAACCATGCGGAGAGCTCAGGAGCTGTTGTTGCGACCAAGGAGTCAACAAGCGGTTCGGGAAAGACACAGGGTGCGACTGCCTCTGGAGGCAGTGCTAAGGCGAGCGGTGGCGGATGGTCTCCGCCGAGGGGCCGCTGCTACAACTGCGGAATACCCGGACACGTCGCGCGGGAATGCAGACGCCCTAAGCAGCGGGGACACGTTGCTTTAGTGATGTTCGAGGACCAGAGGGCCGAGAGAGTGCGGGATGAACCCGCGCTGAGTGGGGAGAAGCAAGTTCACCCATTCGTGTGTCAAGGAACCGTAAGGATGGGGGACGAAGACCCCATCCCTGTGAAGATCTTAAGAGACACTGGGGCCGATTTTACCCTGGTGAGTGAGACCCTGTTCCCCGAGGGTTACGAAAGTACCAGTGTGGGGGTAGCAAGTGTGACCACTGTGGGAGGCCCAGTGAGGATGCCCCTACACCAGGTAACTTTAAATTCCGATTATGGCTGCCAGACCCTAGTGGTGGGAGTCTGTACATCAATGCCCAAGATGGAAGCACAGGTCATCTTGGGGAATGACGCATGTGGAGGATATGTCCTTCCGAATCTTGTGAAAGGCGAAGAATGCCTAGAACAATACAAGGAGACAGGCGGAGAGTGGAACGCCTGTGGGGGCGAGAAGGGAATCGCACCGGTGGCGTTCCCAGTTTGTGCTGTGATACCAAGACGACGCGAAGGACAAGGAGGTTGTGGATCTGATGGGGCTGAGGAGACGACTGACAGCCTGGGAATAGATCACCTCTTCGTAGGACCCGGAGAACGAGCGGAGGGCGGAGACAGCCCAAGTGGTGAGTTGCAGGTGACCCTCACCAGTTCTCTAGGGGTAGACCGCGCTCGTCTTGAACAGTTGCAGCAGGAGGAGTTCCCCGATTTGATTAGTGAGGCCCAAGGAGGACGTGTTGGCCCTGAGAAGGCTACTCATTTTTACCTTCAAGACGGCATGCTGATGAGGCAGTGGAGACCTGTGAGGGTGGAGGCCGGGGAAGAGTCTCTAAGCACGAGGCGCCAGGTAGTGTTGCCGGCCCAGTGCAGAGCGGCCGTGTTGGACCTAGCGCACTCCGTGGACTCTGCAGGCCACCTGGGAGTGAATAAGACGCTGCGAAGGATCAGGGATTACTTTTACTGGCCAGGTATGGACGCCGAGGTGAGGCGCTATTGTAAGACGTGCTTACCATGCCAGAGGGCAGGGAAGAGCCAGTCCGCGATACCGAAGGCCCCATTGATCCCTGTTCCAGCGTTTGGGCCTGCTTTCGAGCGTCTGCTAGTTGATGGAGTGGGTCCTTTGCCAAGGACGAAGAAAGGGAACACCTACCTAATGACAATAATGTGTACATCCACCAGGTTTCCGGAAGCCGTCCCGATGCGACGTTTAAAATCGCAAGGTCATCTGCAGCGGTTTTTCTCGTGGGTGGGGATGCCCAAAGAGATCCAGACAGACTGCGCAAGCATTTTTCAGTCGAAGTGGTTCCGACAGACGATGGCAGGATGGGGAGTGACTCAGATTCGATCGTCGCCCTACCGACCGCAGTCGCAGGGGGCGATCGAAAGATTCCACTCCACATTGAAGACTGTGCTGAGAGTGTTCTGCGCAGAACAAGGGGCTGAGTGGGATGAGGCTATATACCCCGCGTTATTTGCCATACGCAACGCGGTGGTAGAATCACAAGGATTCTCACCATTCCAGCTAGTGTATGGACACGAGGTGAGAAGTCCCCTGTCCATGCTGAGGGATCAATGGACACCGGCAGCGACCGTGGGAACGGTGAACGAATATGTCCAGAAGTTTAAAGAACGTCTCACTCTAGCGAAGGAACTGGCTGGGAAGCACCTGAAGGAGGCGCAGCGTAAGATGTCGGAGTGGTACGACAAGAGAGCTACGCAGAGGGATTTCCAGGTCGGGTCCCAAGTAATGGTCTTGCTTCCAGGTAAAGGTAGGGTGACCGAGTCACGGTTCGAGGGACCATTCCGAGTGCTGCGACGGTTGGGTCCGGTGTCGTACGAAATTGGGAAGTCGAACAGATCCCGAAAGAAACAGGTGTGTCACGTGGACCGCCTGAAGCCCTTCTTCACTGTGGAAGGAGGAACCGCCAGGCAGGAAGGAACGATGACCCGGGAACCCCAGCAGAAGACAGTTCTATGCGTACAGGTGGACCAAGAACTCCCGGAGGAGGAAGGAAAGTGGTCCAGGGCGGATGGCACCCGTCTCACCAACACTGAGAGTCTGGCAAACATCAAGGACAAGCTGTCACATCTGGAAGGGCAACAGAGAGCGGACCTGACGGACCTACTGAGAAAGAATGCCTCCCTCTTCACCGACGTGCCCCGACGACACCGGAGTGTGACGCACGAGGTGGAGGTGAGGGACGCCAGGCCCGTCAAACAGAGCGCGTACAGGGTGAGCCCAGAGAAGCGAGAGCTGATGAGAAAGGAGGTGGAGTACCTCCTTGAGAACGACCTTGCGGAGCCCAGCAAAAGTGAGTGGAGTTCCCCGTGCCTGTTGGTGAGGAAAAGCGACGGAACATACCGCTTTTGTACAGATTACAGGAGGGTGAACTCCATCACGGTGGCGGATTCTCACCCCATGCCAAGAGTGAGTGACTGCATTGACCAGGTGGGCAGTGCACGGTATGTATCCAAGGTCGATCTTCTCAAGGGGTACTACCAGATCTCCCTGACTCCTGAGGCCAGGAAGATATCAGCTTTCGCGACTCCGGATGGGCTGTACCAGTACAAGGTGTTGCCCTTCGGCATGAAAAACAGCGGCAGCTGCTTCCAGCGAATGATGAACGAGCTGTTAAGGGGTGCAGCAGGATGCACGGTTTACATCGATGACATCGTCGTGTACGCCGACGATTGGGGGACGCATCTGGAGAGACTTGGGGAATTATTCAGAAGGTTAGAGGAGGCTAACCTGACTGTAAATTTGGCCAAGAGTGAGTTCGGGAAAGCTCACTTAGAGTACCTCGGTTTTGTCATCGGCCAAGGTGAAGTCACTCCAGTTGATAACAAAGTTGCAGCCATAAAGGAATACCCCGTGCCCAAGACGCGCAAGGAGTTGCTCAGGTTCCTCGGAATGATAGGGTACTATCGTGGGTTCTGTCGGAATTTCTCCACGGTAGCGCATCCCCTAACCGAGCTACTCTCCAAGAATGTAAGATGGAGATGGGGAGAGGCCTGCCAAGAGTCTTTTGAAAAGACCAAGAAATTGTTGACGGAGGCCCCAGTATTGATATCTCCAGATTTTTCAGCCGGTTTTATTCTGTACGTGGACGCCAGCGACGTTGGAATAGGGGCCATGTTGGCTCAAGAACGGAGTGAAGTGCATAGGCCAGTAGCCTTCTACTCGAAGAAGTTCGTAAAATACCAGCGGGCCTACAGCACCGTTGAGAAGGAGGCATTGGCGCTAGTTATGGCCCTGAAGCACTTTGATGTATACGTGGGAGGAGGGGCGAGACCTGTCCTAGTATTCACCGATCACAACCCTCTCACATTTTTATACAAGATGAAGAATTCCAACCAACGTCTAACGAGGTGGGCGTTGTTACTGCAAGAATACCGGCTGGAGATCAAACACATCAAGGGGAAGGACAACGTAGTAGCGGACGCCCTATCCCGCATACACTAACGAGACATGACTCTTATTTTAAGGGGAGGGGTATGTGACGGAGTTCCCCCCCTTATAATTCTCCCACGCCTGCAGTAAGAGTCATGTCTACTTTTCCCAAGCGTTCTCTATGTTGCAGGCTACAATTTGATATATGGGAGAGAGTGAAGTGTTCTCGGAGAGCCGAGAAATTTGTGAAATAGTGATATTTTGGCCTGTGGTATAGGCCCTTTAGGGAGCCAAGATGGCGCTTACCTCTCTGATCTCCCGCCAAAACCGTGTGACGTCAGTGGCACCGGATTGGTCACCGACAGCAATGTGGCACCGGGAGCCAATGAAAACTTCCCGTAGCGAAAGTGACGTCACGAAGGAAGGGGGTCCGGCCAGCGCGCCGGGCTGGCGCCAGCAGTCAGATACGACACGTCATAGAGGTCGGACGTGCGACGGATGGTCTTGTCAGTAGGACAGTTGTACCTCGCTCCCGTGGATTTACGCGTCATCTGAAGTCCGCCAGTGCTCTGAGAAGTCTTCCCTAGTTCATGTGTTGAACCAGAAGAGGGAATCGACGGTTATTTGAGCAACAAGTGCTCCAGTCAGGTACTGTGCCAGTAGCAGTGAAGCCGTGCAGTGACGTACGTGACGTCTGTGGCAATTCACCAGTTCGTGACAGCGTAGTGGCAGACAGAGCCACTGGGTAGCTGAGGAAGAGAGGACTATTTGGGGAAACCGAACGACTGTAGCTGAGACGTAGGCGACAGCCGTTGCTGGGAGAAGACGACGGCCAGGAGACCGACTCCAACCTTCAAGAAGTCAAGGAGGAGGACGGACCTGCAGTGAGGAGGCACGGAGACGACGCGCTAAACGGTGGGACGACGAGAGGCTCTGGTAGGACACGACGACGTGTAGTGTGGGGGCGTTCCCGACACGAGGACCAGGAGCTACATCTCGACTCTCATCGGAGGATAGGGTGAAGTAGGTGGTTCTAGTTCCCTCCCCATTCCCCTTTAGTTAGCTATATTATTTGGCTATATTATCTAGCCCGAAGATTTTATATGTCGTGAGCAAGTCTCACCTATGTCACGGTAAAGCACCAGTGTGCTAGACAGTACTATCAAGAGTACTTGTAATATTCATGTTGATTATTAGTGTGTACAGGCACCAGGAACCAGTGATAAATTTACTGTGGTGTGTATATCTTTCTATAGATTTTTTGATATGAACATATAGTGGTAAATTATATATAATATTATGCCAGTATTCGGAGGTTAGGCTATGTGCCCAGATACTATTTATTTTCCATGTATTGATGATTGATTTATATACCATATATATGTCTATGTTCATTCAGTGAATAATCATTTGCGAGTACAGTGAATTATTGCGTTATCGCCCACGAGAGAAAGTACTGAAAACTCCCGTGTTAATATTTCATAATATATTGTTGGATAAATAACAGTGTAAGACCATTACAGTGAATCATTGTAGAATTGATTGTAGAAAAGACTGTTTGAGCCTGAGTACAGTGTAACTAAGTAATTCGGTTTATTTGTGCCAATATCGAGTGTGCGAGTTTCTAGTAATATTGGAGAATTTAAAGAAACCGCGCGCGTGAATCTAGCAAACAAGCAAATTTCGCGCGGAGAGTCCATTGCGATCAGCTGTTCTTGACACTTGATGAGGAGGGGGAGGTGTTCGCCACCTAATGATCGCGGACTATTCGTGGGAACTTCCGGCCGCGTCAGGATTTGCTGATTTATTTGTTGTTGTTTGGCTTTGTGACATCTTTCATACATTTTAAGTAAAATACAAAACTATCTTAGTGTTTTTATCATTCCCTCCATTGATCTTGTGGCTATATTATACTGGTAAACATAGAGTGATAACAATAAGTACCTGCCTGATTCCTGATCGTTTGAGTGTGTCCTTGCCAAGGCTACCGCTGAATACACCAGTCCACTGATGGTGTTACTGGCCACCTTAAACACCAATTGGCGACTTTGTGATTAACCGTAGAGCCCTATTGTTGGGGAGGGCACACGACGGTCGATGTGATCGAGTCGTGTTCTCACTCTTTCTTAATAAGAGGCCGTTAAGATTGACTGGGAGACTCTCCTGGCGTGCAGTGGCGCCGTGAGGATCGAGGGAAGACCCGCAGGGCTACGGTGAGTTACCTTGAGCATAACTATTGCTCACCCCAGAGTAAGGGTAGAGAATAATAGAGAGGTGAAAACCCCAACAGTAGTGATGAAGATGATTACCTAGTCTTTTCGTAAAGCTAAAATCAGGCCTAACAGATCCAGTGGGTGAATATATCGGTATAAAATCTGGTAAAAAAATTTATTAAATTGTTAGGGAGATTAATGCTTTGGTGCATTATATGATGTTGAGCGTTGAGGCCTGCTATTAGAGTGACAGGTTATATCTTGAAATGATTTCGGGGCATTTTAGTGTCCCCGCGGCCCGGTCCTCAACCAGGCCTCCACCCCCAGGAAGCAGCCCGTGACAGCTGACTAACACCAAGGTACCTATTTTACTGCTAGGTAACAGGGGCATAGGGTGAAAGAAACTCTGCCCATTGTTTCTCGCCGGCGCCTGGGATCGAACCCAGGACCACAGGATCACAAGTCCAGCGTGCTGTCCGCTCGGCCGACGGTGGGAGAGTATATTTTGTGTAAATGGTTAATTTTTATGTAAATGGTTCTTCTTATGTATGTATATTGTTGGTCATGAAGTCTTTGTGATGCCAAAGGTATCTGTAATGTTCGAGTTTATTGTTGGGTTTATTTAGAAATTGCAATGCCCACATGTGCCTCTCCACGTGAATGGTGAGTATTGTAGCCATATTGTCTGATCGTCGGTGAGTTTTTAATGTATTTGCTGGTTAAAAGTAGAACGTCAAGTCTCCCGATCTCAATTGAGCCACCTGGTGTCGAATGTTAAAGTATGTTCTAACATTAGGATGTGTTACGTCTAAGAATACAGATGACATTTGTATACGTAGATCTGAGCTCATGGACAACGTCAGAAATCTTATCAGCCTACAACACCATCGATTTTTTTACCATAATCAGAATTTCTTTGGAAATATATTATTTAGATATTAAAACTACGATAATAAAATTTAACCAAAGAACCCTAACATATGAAGGATATGCTGTTTACATTCCGTTAATGTATTCACGTGGACCATCGGTGTTGCTATTAAAAACTTCGTCTATTGTGGTAACTATTATGTTTTGAGAAAGTCAATAGGGGCCATGAAAAGGATTCGAACCCGAATACTCGGTACTCCCAAGCACACGCCCTAGGCCAGTACACCACGATATGGCCAAAACTAATGCAACCTGGGATTGAACTGAATCCTCTAGAGGTTCAGTGGATTCCATTGAAGGCCAATCAGTTGTTTTAAACCTTGTCCTCATTCACTCTGGCTGTGGCCCAGGAATTCTACCTCCAACGCTTCTCTTATTTCACGTGGCATCAGTTAACATTGATACATCATGTAAATGTGACTTCACTTTGTATTAATGTTTTCTTTGCTAACGACATCATAAAATGTTGTTGTGGTCAAATAAATTAAAATGTTTGTTTCATACCCTACATGTATTCCTGATTTAATGTGATGGCTACCCTCTCTATTCTCCTCGACTTTTTGTATATTTTAACAGAGTATTGTTAAGATTAATTTTTGCTGCATATATGTCAGTTCTTGATCAGTAAAGTCTATCGTGTAACAAAGTGAACAATATTTAAAAGAAGTTTATCAGTAAACCTTTTCAGTCCAATGAAGCACAATAATTAATCTGTAATTGGGTAGTAAAGATAAGGAACACTTTACTAAATGTATCAACTGAGACACACTAAAGTGTATTTATTTATAAATTGGCTGGGTAAACGTTTCAATATAATTACAGTGTTTGATCTACTACAAGACTTCCATACACAAGGATATTCACTGGAATTTTATGGTCTATGTGTGTTCCACGTAACTCTTTGGTTTGGTGTTAGGCTTAAGGCCTATCAACCTCTGGAAGGTTATTAAGACAACCATGAATTCCTTCCTGATAAGCAACAATGAAGCATACCAGAAGCAGGTATACTCTAGTTTTGGGCAAAGTTGAAAACTAAAGTAATCTTTCAGTTTATATTCATCGAGAAGCCGGGAACACGTCTGGGTGTATATATCGGTGATAACATGTGTATAACATAAATATACTCACTGAGGCAGCATCGGGCGCCATGAAGGCAGTCATCATATTCAGTGAGGATGGTGAGACAGTCAGCCCGGGCCTCCACACACACTCCTCCACCTGTGGTGCACGTCCTGCTCTCGCTCTCCTGCAAGCATATTGATGCATATTTTCATTGCAAGTTGATGACCTCAATGTTGCAAGTATTTTCTCTGTCCTTCAGTATTATAAATTACAGATTTTCTGTGATGTGTACAAATATGTATGTGTCCTCAGGGAGGAATTCCGCTCACTGGAATGGATTCAGCACAACTACATAACTATCTACTATCTACTAAGGTTAGATTAGCTTAAGGTTATGATGGACAAACCACATATCAGAAAGTGAACAAACGACGGCATTTTAGTTCGTCCTGGACCATTGACAAGTCGTGTAAAAGGAGAGGATTGTGTCATGGATGAAGATTAAGCCACCCAAAAGGTGGCACGGGCGTGAATAGCCCGAAATAAAGGACAGGATGTTCTTGACAAATATATAAGGTAAGAGAGCGAAAAGATAGGGGAGGATCAGGTAAGAATAGGATGAATGTAAGAAAAAGATACAAATAGGATGAACGTAAGAATAAATTAATATATGATGAATGTAAGAAAAAGGTAAGAATAGCATGAATGTAAGAATAAGGTAAGACTAGGATGAATGTACGAATAAGGTAAGAATATGAGGAATGTAAGAATAAGGTAAGAATAGCATGAATGTAAGAATAAGTAAGACTAGGATGAATGTAGGACTTTGATTAAAGGTAAGAAATAGGTAAGAATAGGATGAGTGTAAGAATAAAATAATAATTGGATTAATGTAAAGATAAATGTAAGGATAAGGTAAGAATAAGATGAATGTAAGAATAAGATGAATGTAAAAATAAGATGAATGTAAGAATAAGATGAATGTAAAAATAAGATCAATGCAAGAATATCATGAATGTAACACTAAGATGAATGTAAAAATAAGAAAAGAATAGTATGAATATAGAAATAGATTGGAATATGATGAATATAAGAAGTCTTTTGAATTCCTGTGACTTGACGGCCGAGTGGATAGTGCCCGGGGTTCGTAGTTTTAAGGGTCCGGGTTCGATCCCCGGCCGAGGCGGAAACAATTGTAAAGAGTTTCTTTCACCTTGATGCCTCTATTCACCTAGTAGTAAATAGGTACCCGGGAGTTAGACAGCTGCTACGGCCTGCTTCCTGAGAATGTGGGTGTGTGAAATTTAGGATTAAGGAATTGCCCGAAACGCTATGCGTGTTCTAGGGTGTACAAGAATGTAAGAACTCTTGTATACATAAATAAAAACAAAAAGAATAAGGTAAGAATGGGATGAATGTAAGAATAAGGTTATAATAGGAATAATGTAAGAATAAGAGGAGGGAAGGAGTAAGAGAAATATAAGAGTAAGAAGAAAGATACGAATAAGAAAAGGGTAGGAATAAAAAATCACATTTGTTAAGAAGGTTAGAACATTTAAGTATGTATTGTGAAAAGGAATAGTCAACAGCAACAAAGCCAGGGTTAAGGTTCATGTTGGGTATGTTGTGTATCAGAGCCGATTCGACATGATGGTGAATACGTGTTCAATTTAAATTATAAACAAATACTTATTGTGTGTGTGTGTAAGTGGTTGAGTTTGTGCATGTTTCTGTATGTGTATGTTTGTGCTCACCTAATTGTGCTTCCGGGGGTTGAGCTTTGTCTCTTTGGTTCCGCCTCTCAACCGCCAATCTACTGGTGTACAGATTCCTGAGCCTACTGGGCTCTATCGTATCTACATTTAAAACTATGTATGGAGTCAGCCTCCACCACATAACTTCCTAGTGCATTCCATTTATTAACTACTCTGACACTGAAAAAATTCTTTCTAACGTCTCTGTGGCTCATCTGGGTACTAAGTTTCAACCTGTGTCCCCTTGTTCATGTCCTACCCGTGCTGAAGAGTTTGTCATTGTCCAAACTGTCAATTCCCCTGAGAATTTTGTAGGTGGTTATCATGTCTCCCCTTACTCTTCTGTTTTCCAGGGACGTGAGGTTCAGCTCCTTTAGCCTTTCCTCGTTGCTCATTCCTCTCAGTTCCGGAACGAGCCTGGTGACATACCACTGAATCTTCTCTAACTTTGTCTTGTGTTTAACTAGGTATGGACTCCAGCCTGTACTCACCTAATTGTGCTTGCGGGGGTTGAGCTCTGGCTCTTTGGTCCCGCCTCTCAACCGTCAATCAACAGGTGTACAGGTTCCTGAGCCTACTGAGCTCTATCATATCTACACTTGAAACTCTATATGGAATCAGCCTCCACCACATCACTTCCAAATGCATTCTATTTGTCAACCACTCTGGCACTAAAAAAGTTCTTTCTAATATCTTTGTGGCTTTTGGGCACTCAGTTTTCACCTGTGTCCCCCTAGTGCGTGTGCCCCTTGTGTTAAATAGCCTGTCTTTATCTACCCTATCAATTCTCTTGAGAATCTTAAATGTGGTGATCATGTTCCCCCTAACTCTTCTGTCTTCCAGCGAAGTGAGGTTTAATTCCCGTAGTCTCTCCTTGTAGCTCATACCTCTCAGCTCTGGTGGCAAACCTTTGAACCTTTTCCAGTTAAGTCTTATCCTTGACTAGATATGGACTCCATGCTGGGGCTGCATACTTTAGGATTGACCTAACATATGTGGTATACAGAGTATTGAATGATTCCTTACACAAGTTTCTGAATGCCATTCTTATGTTGGCCAGCCTGGCATATGCCGCTGATGTTATCCTCTTGATATGGGCTGCAGGGAACAGGTCTGGCGTGATTTCTCTGACTCTTGGAGAATTTCATCTCCCAGATGATACCTTGTATCTGGCCTCCTGCTCCCTACACCTATCTTCATTACATTACATTTGATTGGGTTAAACTCTAACAACCATTTGTTCGACCATTCCTTCAGCTTGTTTAGGTCTTCTTGAAGCCTCAGGCAGTCCTCCTCGGTCATAATCCTTTTCATAATTTTGGCATCGTCAGCAAACATTGAGAGAAATGGATCTATACCCTCCGGGAGATCATTTACATATATCAGAAACAAGATAGGACCGAGTACAGACCCTGTGGAACTCCTCTGGTGACTTCACGCCAATCTGAGGTCTCACCCCTCACCGTAACTCTCTGCTACCTATTGCTTAGGTACTCCCTTATTCACTGGAGCACCTTACCAGCTACACCTGCCTGTCTCTCTAGCTTATGTACCAGCCTCTTATGCGGTACTGTGTCAAAGGCTTTCCGACAATCCAAGAAAATGCAGTCCGCCCAGCCTTCTCTTTCTTGCTTAATCTTTGTCACCTGGTCGTAGAATTCTATTCAGCCAGTCAGGCAAGACTTACCCTCCCTGAACCCATGCTGGCGATTTGTCACGAAGTCTCTTCTCTCCAGATGTCTTTACTAGGTTTTTTCTCACGATCTTCTCCATCACCTTGCATAGTATACAAGTTAGGGACACTGGCCTGTAGTTCAGTACCTCCTGTCTATCCCCCTTTTTGTATATCGGGACTACATTAGCTGCTTTCCAGATTCTTTGCAGTTCTCCTGTTGCTAGTGATTTGTTGTACACTATGGAGAGTGGCAGACACAGTGGTTCTGCTCCTTCCTTTAGTATCCAAGGGGAGATTCCATCTGGACCTATAGCCTTTGACACATCCACTTCTAGCAAGAGCTTCCTTACATCCCCACTGGTAATCTCAAATTCTTCTGGTGGTTCCTGTTTAACTATTCCCTCTCTTATCTCTTGAACTTCCCCTTGCTCTATAGTGAATACCTCCTGGAATTTCTTATTCAGTTCCTCACACACTTCCTTGTCGTTTGTAGTGACTCCGTCTGCACCAATCCTTAATTTCATTACCTGTTCCTTTACTGTTGTGTTTCTCCTGATGTGGCTGTGCAGTAATGTAGGATGTGTCTTTGCCTTGCTTGCGATGTCATTTTCGTATTGTCTTTCTGCCTCTCTTCTCAACATGAAATATTCATATCTGGCACTCTGGTATCTCTCTCTGCTCTCAATTGTCCTGTTATTTCTATAGTTTCTCCATGCCCTTTTACTTTGCTGCTGAGCTAGCCTACATCTCTGATTAAACCATGGGTTTCTCATCCTCATTTCATTGTTTTCCTTTTGGACTGGGACAAACTTGTTTGCTGTTTCCATGCACTTCTGCGTGATGTAGTCCATCATTTCTTGTGCCCACTTTCCCCTGAGCTTTGTTTTGTATGTTATGTCTGTTTGAAATTTTTTTATCTCCTCATTGTTTCCCTTTCGGAATACCAACCTTTTGTTTTCAGTACCCTTCCTCGAGTTCAATAACCCTTCTTCAATCAGATACTCAAACACTAGTACACTGTGGTCGTTCATTCCTTCTGGGGGCCTCGAATCAGATTTCCCTTATGTCGGTGTCGTTCAGAGTGAAGACTAGGTCGAGTCTCGCTGGTTCCTCATTTCCTCTCATCTTTGTGGGCTCCCTTACATGCTGGCTTAAAACGTTTCTTGTGCACCTCCATTAGTCTGGCTCTCCATGTTTCCTCATCTACATGTGGTTCCTTGTTCTCCTAGTTTATCCTTCCGTGATTGAAGTCCCCCATGATGAGCAGATGGGATCTATTTCTACAGGCAGAAGAGGTTGCCCTTTCAATTATTGTGTTAACTGCCATGTTATTGTTGTTATATTCTTGCCTGGGTCTTCTGTCATTGGTGGAGGGTTATATATCACTAATACTATTACTTTAGGTCCTGCCATTGTCATGGTGCCTGTTATGTAGTATCTAAATCCCTCGCAGCCCAGGATAACTATCTCTTTGAAACTCCATTCCTTTCTCATTAGTAGGGCCACTCCACCTCCTCTCCTTATTTCCCTCTCTTTCCTAATTACTGTGTAGTCCTGGGAAACACCACATTTGTTATGATTCCTGAGAGTTTTGTTTCTGTGAGTCTGATTACATCTGGGTTCACTTCTTGTGCTCTTTCTCTTAGTTCACTTGCCTTGCTTGTGATCCCATCTAGGTTTGAGTACATGACCCTGAAACTGACTCTCTTCTGTCCTATCTCAGGTCCTATTGCTTCTCCTGAAGTAGGGAAACAGTGAGGGACAGAAATGGGAGGGCCTATGAAGGGGGACCTGGGGGATTTGGGGTGTGCAGGGGGCTAGGCAGATCTGGTACAGGAATGGTGGTGCAGGAGGATGGGCTTGGGAGGGAGAAGGGGGTTAGAGGAGAAATGAGGGCTTGGGGGGGGGGGGGGTTGGAAAGCGGGGAAGGCTTGGGGGATGAGGGGGAGGTTCTGGGGAAAATGGGAGGAGGGATGGCTTGAGGGGAATGGGGAGCAGAAGAGGAAGGAGGGCTAGGCGGGGGGGGGGGGGGGAAGGGAGAAACGAGGAAGAAGGGAAGGCTTAGAGGAGTGGGGGTGAAGGGAGGGCTCAAGGGGGTGGGGGAGAAGGGAGGGCTTGGGGTGGGGGAGAAGGGGGATCCTGGGGAGGGGGAAGTGGGGGAGGGGTGCCATTGGTGGGCACCTTGGGCACCAGGGGTTGGGGCATGTAGGACATCTATGGGGTGGCAGATGGGGGTGGTGCTACTCTCACTACGTCTGTTGAGCTGCTTGTGGAGGGTTCCCCACTCCCCTCTGGGATTGTAGGGGTCGGGGTTGAGGCTCCCTGATTCCTTTCTCTCTCCCTGCGCTCCCTCCTTTCTCCTGCTGCCCTCATTAGCTCGTCCCTTGTCATATTCTCTACAGGAATACTTTTTAGAACTTCTGTACATATGCTAGTCTGCTCCTCCTTTCTACCAAGTCCCCTTTTGTTCTCTCACTTGTGAATACCACCTTTATCAGTCAGTCACTGTCCTTATTGCACTGTCCGATCCTGAAAACCTTTTCAATATTTGGTTCAGCCCTCTCCATCTTTACCCCCTTTTAATTTAACAGTTTGACGTTCTGGGTATGTGTGCGCCTCACTCCCCTTGGTGGATTTGGGCATTCCGTGGGAGCGTAATTCTGAAATGTGTATACTCTTTTCAACTTTTTTACTTCAATTCTCGTCCTAGATTTTTCAATTTGGTATTATTGTGTTCGCAATAGAATTCTCTACAGAACTAAAGGCATATAAAGTCCAAATGCCTGGCGTACCATTCGCAACAAACAGATAAAGTGAAAGCGTATTACCCGGGAGCACGGCGCAAGAGCGATAAAATGTGTACACTCTTTTCACTTTGGTCACCACAGTTCTCGTCCTAGGTCTTTCATTTTGGTATCAATGTGTTCGCAATAGCATTCCCAACAGGAGTATATGCATATAATGTCAAAAACAGCGGCGCGCTCCACCCGCCGACCAGATGAAAGTTACCAGAAAGAGAGCACTAGGAGTCGTTACCGAGCTAAAGTGTTCAGATCTCATTAACCTCATTTTTGTCCTTATCTCTCCTCTCCACTGGACTTGTTTCTGTTTGTTCCTTAATGCCTACTATTATGCCTAATTAATGCCTATTATTACGTGTGTGTGTGTGTGTATGTGTGTGTGTGTGTGTGTGTGTACTCACCTAATTGTACTTGCGGGGGTTGAGCTTTGTCCCTTGGTCCCGCCTCTCAACTGTCCGCCATCTCAACTTGAGATGTGTGTGTGTGGGTGTGTGTGTGTGTACGTGTGTGTGTGTGTGTGTGCGTGTGTGTGCGTGTGTATGTGTGTGTGTGTGTATGTTTTTGGTGTGTTTTGTTTGTGTTTGATGTGTGGTTTGTGTGTGTGTTTGTATGTATTTGGTGTGTGCATGTGTTTGGTGTGTTTGATAATTTTGTGTACATATTTTGTGTGTGTTTAGTATGTGTGTGTGTGTGTTTGGAATATTTTTGTGTGTTTAGTGTGTTTGTTTATGTTGATGTTTGTTTGTGAGTTTTTTGTTTGTTTGTGTTTGGCGAAATGGAGTTTTTGTGATCGTTATGTTTGTATTTATTATTAGCACTTATGTTTAGTGTGTTTGTGTGAGTGTTTGTTTGTGTTTTGTGTGTGTTTGTGTGTGTTTGGTGTGTTTGTGTGTTTGGTGTCTTTGTGTGTTTGGTGTGTTTGTATGTGTTTGGAATGTTTGGGTACGTATTTGATGTGTTTATGTGTGTGTTTAGTATGTTTCTGGGATTGGAATGTATTTGTGTTATCTTCAGGTTATCTTGAGATGATTTCGGGGCTTTAGTGTCCCCGCGGCCCGGTCCTCGACCAGGCCTCCACCCCCAGGAAGCAGCCCGTGACAGCTGACTAACTCCCAGGTACCTTATTTACTGTTAGGTAACAGGGGCATTCAGGGTGAAAGAAACTTTGCCCATTTGTTTCTGCCTCGTGCGGGAATCGAACCCGCGCCACAGAATTACGAGTCCTGCGCGCTATCCACCAGGCTACGAGGCCCCCTATTGTGTGTTTGGTGTGTTTGTGTTTGTTTGTGTTTGTTTGTGTGTGTTTGTGTCTGGCATATTTGTGTGCTTGGTGTTTATGTGTGTGTGTTTGTGTTTATGTGTGTTGTACGTTTGGTGTGTTTGTCTGTGTGTGTTTGGTATGTTTTGGTGTGGGTTTGGTATGTTTATGTGTTGTGTGTGTGTTTGTTGTGTTTTTGTCTGTGCTGAAATGTTTTTGTGTGTGGTGTGTGTGTGTGTGTGTAATTACCTAAGTGTAATTACCTAAGTGTAGTTACAGGATGAGAGCTACGCTCGTGGTGTCCCGTCTTCCCAGCACTCTTTGTCATACAACGCTTTGAAACTACTGACGGTCTTGGCCTTCACCACCTTCTCACCTAACTTGTTCCAACCGTCTACCACTCTGTTTGCGAAAGTGATTTTTCTCATATTTATTCGGCATCTGTGTTTAGCTAGTTTAAATCTGTGACCTCTTGTTCTTAAAGTTCCAGGTCTCAGGAAATCTTCCCTATCGATTTTATCAATTCCTGTTACTATTTTGAATGTAGTGATCGTATCACCTCTTTTTCTTCTGTCTTCTAGTTTTGGCATATATAATGCCTCTAACCTCTCCTCGTAGCTCTTGCCCTTCAGTTCTGGGAGCCACTTAGTAGCATGTCTTTGCACCTTTTCCAGTTTGTTGATATGCTTCTTAAGATATGGGCACCACACAACCGCTGCATATTCTAGCTTTGGCCTAACAAAAGTCGTGAACAATTTCTATTGTATATCGCCATCCATGTATTTAGAAGCAATTCTGAAGTTAGAAAGCGTGGCACAGGCTCCTCGCACAATATTCTTTATGTTGTCCTCAGGTGATCTAGAACCTAGATCTATCTAGAACCACCCCTAGATCTCTTTCTTTATCAGAATTCTTTAAAGATTTCTCACATAATATATAGGTTGTGTGAGGTCTATGTTCTCCTATTCCACATTCCATAACATGGCATTTATTAACATTAAATTCCATTTGCCAAGTGGTGCTCCATATACTTATTTTGTCCAGGTCATCTTGAAGGGTATGACAATCATCTAAGTTTCTTATCCTTCCTGGATAGGATAAGAAACTTGATCTTAGAAAATTGATCTTAGCATCATCAGCAAACATGTTTATATAATTCTGCATACCAACTGGTAGATCATTTATGTAGACAATAAACATCACTGGTGCAAGAACTGAACTCTGTGGTACTCCACTTGTGACATTTCTCCAGTCCGATACATTGCCTCTGATCACTGCCCTCATTTTTCTATCAGTCAGAAAATTTTTCATCCATGTTAGAAGCTTACCTGTCACCCCTCCAATGTTTTCCCGTTACCAGATCAACCTCTTATGTGGAACTCTGTCGAAAGCCTTTTTTAGGTCCAGATAGATGTAGTCAACCCAACCATCTCTTTCCTGGAATATCTCTGTTGCTAAATCATAGAAACTGAGTAAATTCGATACACAGGATCTTCCAGATCGAAAACCATACTGTCTGTTTGATATTATATCATTTCTCTCCAGGTGTTCTACCCATTTAGTTTTAATTCTTTTTTCCAAAACTTTGACTATTACACTTGTCAATGATACCGGTCTATAATTAAGGGGGTCTTTCCTGCTTCCACTTTTGTAGATTGGAACTCTGTTAGCCTATTTCCACACATCAGCTACAATTCCTGTAAACAGGGATGCCTGAAAAATCAGTTGAAGTGGAATGCTGAGCTCAGGTGCACATTCTCTCAAAACCCATGGTGAAACTCCATCTGGACCAACTGCTTTGTTCTTATTTAACTCCTTGAGCATTTTTTTCCACTTCGTCTCTAGACACCTCTATGTGCTTTATGGTTGTTCTCTGGAATTCTTATTGTATCTGGTTCCCTGAAGATTTCATTTTGTACAAACACACTTTGGAACTTTTCGTTTAATGTTTCACACATTTCCTTTTCATTTTCCGTGAATCTATTTCCCATTTTCAACCTCTGAATATTATCCTTTACCTGCAATTTGTTGTTTATGAATTTATAGAATAGACCTGGTTCTGTTTTACATTTGTCTGCAATCCCTTTTTCAAAATTTCTTTCTGCCTCTCTCCTCACTGCCGTGTAGTTGTTTCTCGCATCTTTGTATCGCTGGTATGTTTCGGGGTTTGGCCTCTTCCTATATTGATTCCATTATTGTGTCTTTTGGTCTCTGGCCGTCTCGCAATTTCTGTTGAACCAATCCTGTTTCCTAGTTCTGCATCTCTGTTTTGGTATAAATTTTTTTGTGCCTTTATCATATATGTCACAAAACTTGACATACATCTCATTCACTTCCTTGCCTAGCAACAAGTCTGTCCAATTATACTCACTAAAAAAAATTCTAAGGTTGCCATAACGTCCTCTCCTAAAGTCATTTTTTTCAATTGCATCAACTTTCATATTTTCTTCCAGATTATAACGTATTGCACACTTTATTCCAAAAAAGACATAGTCACTTTTACCTACGGGAGGAAGGTACTGAATGTCAAATATTTCTTCCTCCTTCCTGGTAAATATCAAATCTAGCATGGAAGGAACGTCCCCTTCCCTCATCCTCGTAGCTTGTTTAACATGTTGATACAAGAATGATTCCAGGATGAGGTCAGCAATTTTACAGGTCCAAAAATCTTCTGTTTTAGCTTCATATGCTTCCCAGTCTATGGATTTCAAGTTGAAGTCGCCGACTATCAACAGTCGTGATCTATCGTTATCCGCTCTCGCTATGATCTCTCTCATTATTGTTATAAGACCTTCTCGTTTACTATCTAGCTCCTCCTTTGACCATATGCTGCTTGGCGGTGGTCTATATGCATTTATGATCATTAGTTTGTCATCCTCATGGCAGATCTCTAGTGCTATTATGTCAACTTCTTGTGGATTGGCAGTCATTATTTCGTTCACCTTTAAGTGTTCTTTCACCAGCACAGCAACGCCACCGCCTTTCCTAATTTTTCTGTCCCGTCTCCAAATTGAGTAGCCCCTTGGGAATATGACCTCATTTAAAATATCCATCTTCAAGGTTTGTCTCCGTGAGAGCAACAATGTCTGGTGTCTGCAGCTGTATTACATCACTTAACTCCAGTATCTTCGATCTTACTCCATCTATGTTGGTGTACCTAATCTTCAGGAACTTGTTCCCCCTCTTCTTATTTTTCACTCCCCCTCTCTCTAATGATTTTGTTGGTTTGGCTTTATGTACTTTACTGGTCTGCCTACCCCTATCACTCTGTAGAAAAAAAATGATTTCTTCTTCAATCCTGCTCTTATTTAAACGTTTTGCCTTTTGTGTGTGTGTGTGTGTGTGTGTGTGTGTGTGTGTGTGTGTGTGTTTGGTATGTGTATATGTGTTTGGAAAGCATGTGTTTGTTTGGTATGTTTGTGTGTGTTCGTTTGGTATCTTAGTGTGTGTGAGTGTTTATTATGTGCGTTTGTGCTTGATGTGTATGAGTGAGTGTTTGTGTATGTTTGGTATGTTAGTGTGTATGGTGCATGTTTGTGTGTATGGCGTGGGTTTGGTGGGTGTGTTGTGTGTTCTTGGTGTGTTTATGCCCCATGGTGTTTGAGATTCTGTAGTGTGTGTGTGTGTGTGTGGAAAGTACTATTAGGTAAATTATTATTTTAACACTGTTGTTGTGTTAGTTATTAACATTATTATAAACACTGTTGGTGTGTATGAGAGGTTCTGTCAGTGAAATGTGAGCCAACTTGAGGTCAGAAATGGTGTGTGTGGGTTGACCCAGGCCAGGAGCCAGCCAGATTTCCCTTCGCTGCCAGTGTTACAACATGTCATCATGCTGCTCGTCCAGTCTCCTGCCCACGCGTCTCTTTCTGTCTCTCGCCTTATCTCTCAGTCTCTTTCTGTCTGCCTCTTTCTATCTGTCTCTCTTTCTCTTTGACTCTTTCTCTCTGTCTCTGCCTCTCTGTCTCAGCTTTACCTGTGATGTCCAAAGTGGTTTGGAAAGAATGGGGGGAGGGTAGAGGAATAGGGAGGTAAAATTCAGGAAGAAGTGGAGGTTTGAAAGTTCGATGGCCTGTCCTTCATGGATTTGCGTATGTGTGTCGTTTGTTTGGGTGTGTGATATGTTGGGTTGTCAGTACATTGGCTGGGTGGCTAGTGTTTGTGTCCTAGCTGGTGTTTGTAAAACCTAGAGCCGTTGGACTTGGCTGTAGAAGTTTAGTCCTAGGAGATTAGAGCCTCTGCCTCTGCATCTCTGTCTCTGCTTGTCTGCCTCTGCATCTCTGCCTCTGCTTGTCTGCCTCTGCCTCTGCTTCTGCCTTTCTACCTCTGACTCTCTATCTCTGCCTCTCGGTCTTTGCCTCTCTGACTCTGCCTCTCTGTCTCTGTCTATCTGTCTCTTCCTCTCTGTCTCTGCTTCTATGTCTCTACCTTTTCGTCTCTGACTCTGTCTCTGTTTCTGCCTATCTGTCTCTTCCTCTCTCTCTCTCTCTCTCTCTGCCTCTATGTCTCTTCCTTTTTGTCTTTGCCTCTCTGCTTCTCTGTCTGTGCATTTTTGCCTCTCTGTCTGCCTCTTTGTCTCTGCCTGTCTGTCTCTTCCTCTCGGTCTCTGCCTCTCTGTCTTTGCGTCTCTGTCTCTGCCTCTCAGTCTGTTTCTGCCTCTTTGCCTCTCAGTCTCTGCCTCTGTGTCTCTGTGTCACTGTCTCAAAACACACATGTATAAAACGTAATTTAAAACGTGAGTAAAACAATCAAATGTCATTTTTAAAACATTTTGAAAATAAGAAAATGTTTTGTGTGGTGCTGCTTCCTGTTGTCTCTTCTGCTGGGGGAATGACGTACCTACCTTTGAAGTGATTTGAGGAGTGGGGTAATGTATATATAAAATATGAGAAAATCAGTAGGAACCATTAAGAGGACTCGAACTTGCACACTGGGTATTCCCAAGCACACGCAGTAGATCACTACACTATAACATAATAAAAATTATGCAACCTAGGATTCAAATGAATCCTCTAGGGGGTCATGTGGCTTCCACTGAAGCCTAAATTGAGACAGGGCAATTGTGTTCATATAAACTCGAAGTTGATGTTCACTGACACACCTTCACAAATATTATGCATGTTACACTGGAAGTTAATCATTCCTTTACGCTCTTCACATCATGAAAATAGAACTTCGTAATGGTCAGAAAAAACATTATTATTAGATGATTCGAAAGTGGCTAGACTCATAAAAAAAATCTTTGTCACTGCCAATGAAACAACCATATCAATTTCTACTACTCGTTTTCTACAGGTTGTCTTTGCAAGCATATCAACAGAGCCTTGAGATGCCAACATGTGATGTATCCATAGGAAGTTAAATTCAAATCGGTTTTCTTTAGCAGCTAAGACATTCATTCGAATATCACTGACTATTTTTTGGGTGTTTATATCCTGGGGCCTGTTCCCTTATATGATTGTTACTTAATGTTGTTAATAAATAAAGGTTCTCCTACAGATGCATATAAGAAGTTC
>NC_091205.1:33108074-33120574 GCF_040958095.1 Procambarus clarkii
TATACTGGTGACGATTCTTCACAACGCTACGTTGCCAGCCCCGACAGGCTCTCAGATTCAACCAACGTGAAGACTTCTTACCAACTATTGCTGACAGCGGCTTGCCTTTGGCAACAGGCAGAACCTGAGGTGGTTCAACGCTTCTGTTTGAGACACGGCGATTCTTGCCTATTGGTAGACAGCCCGTCAGCAATCCTATATATATTAAAAATATGAGTGTGGACGATTACCTGCGCCTTTGTAATACACACCTTACTATATACCCGACCAACCAATGTAGTAATCATTTTTATTTTGATGGAGCACATATTGTTATTTTATTTTTTGTATGTTAGCCTACGGCTTGGAATATGTAATCAAAATCACTGCACATATGTCCGAGAAAATTGGAACCAATTCTCAATTTGAATATTTCATTTTCCGGCATTCTTGTTCGCACAGAACACACCAAACTCATTACACAAGTAAAATTTTCTTATTTTACTCACCACTTCGTTGGACTGTGACGTCATCCAGTAGAGCATGTAGGTTACCATTTTATGGTAACTCAAACTATAGCTTTGGATTTACAAACATATTTAACACAATCACAATTTCTCCAGATATACCAATTTAATAACATCTCCAGATTATCTCCTGGATAAATTGCTGACTTTCTGACAAAACATTTTACACATTTAACATACTATTTTGATCTGTAATACACAGATTGTTTCTCCAATTTCTCTCACAGATTATTCCATCCAGCTGTGTTCAACGTCTTGATGCAACCTTTCATGATAAAGACGATGTGAGGTGCATTAGAAAGTCGAATATGAGCTTGAGTCTACTCAATAATAATTTCTCATATCCAAGACGTATAGTTTCTAATGATAGGTTACACTTCAAGCTAAAATGTCTAGATTTACAAATAGAGCTTTCACCTAAAAGCTAAATATCTCGTCTTATTGTAATGATGTTATTGGGATGAGAGTTAACAGGATTAGCAACAGGATTCAGAGTTTAAATTGCTCAATACTGGGGTGAGAGTTCGCATGGTACACTACTGGGGTGAGCGTTCGCATGATACACTACTGGGGTGAGCGTTCGCATGGTACACTACTGGGGTGAGCGTTCGCATGGTACACTACTGGGGTGAGCGTTCGCATGGTACACTACTGGGGTGAGCGTTCGCATGGTACACTACTGGGGTGAGCGTTCGCATGGTACACTACTGGGGTGAGCGTTTAGATGGTCCACTACTGGGTGAAAGTTTATATGGTGCACTAATGTGGAGAGAGATTACATGGTGTACTACTAAGTGAGAGTTTACATGGTGCACTATTAGGTGAGAATTTATATGGCGCACTACTAGGTGAGAGTTTACATGGTACACTACTGGGGTAAGATTTCCCATTGTGCACTACTGGGGTGAGAGTTCCTATTTGCACTACTGGGGTGAGAGTTCCCTTTGTGCACTACTGGGGTGAGAGTTCCTATTGTGCACTACTAGGGTGAGCGTTCCCATCGTTCACTACTTGGGTAAGAGTTCCTATTGTGCAATACTGGGGTGAAAGTTTCTATTGTGCACAACTGGGGTGAAAGTTCCTATTGTGCACTACTGGGGCGAGGGTTCCCATTGTGCACTACTGTAGTGACAGTTCCTGTTGTGCACTACTGGGATGAAAGGTCCTATTGTGCACTAATGGGGTGAAAGTTCCTATTGTGCATTACTGGGGTGAGAATTCCCATTGTGCTCTACTGGAGTGAGAGTTCCTATTGTGCACAACTGGGGTGAGAGTTCCCATTGTGCACAACTTGTGTGAGAGTTCCTATTGTGCATTTATTGTGAGAGAGTTCCTATTGTGCACTTCTGGAGTGAGAGTTCCCATTGTGCACTACAGGGGTGAGAGTTCCCATTGTGCATTTCTGGGATGAGAGTTCAAATTGTGCACTAGTTGGGATGAGAGTTCCCATTGTGCACTGGTTGGTTGAGAGTTCCCATTGTGCACTACTGTAGATAGGAGTTCCTATTGTGCACTACTGGAATTAAAAGTTCCCATTGTACACTACTAGGGTGAGAGTTCTAATTGTGCACTGCTGTGGTGAGAGTTCCTATTATGCACTACTAGGATTGAAAGTTCCCATTGTGCTCTATTGGGGTGAGAGTTTCTATTGTGCACTAATGGGGGGAGAGTTCCCATTGTGCACTACTGGGGTAAGAGTTCATATTGTGCACTACTGGGGTGAGAGTTCCCATTGTGCACTACTGGGGTAAGAGTTCCCATTGTGCACTACTGGGGTGAGAGTTCCTATTGTGCACTACTGGGGTGAGAGTTCCTATTGTGCACTACTGGGGTGAGAGTTCCTATTGTGCACTACTGGGTTGAAAGATCCCATTGTGCACTAATGGTGTAAGAGTTCCTTTTGTGCACTACATGGGGTGAGAGTTCCTATTGTGAACTCCTGTCGTGAAAGTTCCCATTGTGCACAACTTGGGCATAATTATTTTATCAAATCACCTCACTTTGTGGGGCCACGTGAGCAACACAAATGCGAAGAAACCTGAATGGTCCCCAGGCATATATGCAACTGAAAACTCCATTCTGGCTTGTTCGCATTTCTGTTGCTCACGTGGCCTCGCAAAATGAGGTGATTTGATGAAATAACTATGCCTAAGATTACTATCAAAGTGCCGTCGGGATGATGGGCAAATAGCCTCGGCTACCATCATCTTTTGTACGGTCACTGATGGTCGAGTGGTTAAAGTCTCCTGTACACCAGTTGCATAGTGCTCCAAGCAGTATGGGTTCGAGTCACTTCTGGGTTGTGGAGTTTTCACTTCTTATTTAAATTTTTCTTATGTTTTTCTTCACTGTCGGTGGTAATAAAAGTGAAATGAAGAAAAACATAAGAAATATTGAGAAAATTTGTGTTAGAATTATTAATCTTTCCTTTTCAACTCTTTTCAACTTTTCCTTTTTTTTCGGTCATATACAACAACATATGTTTATAAGAAAGACTGCTACCAAAATATACTAATATTACACACAAATACACACAAACACACACACACACACAAACACACACACCACACGTAGATGGGAGACGGTACAAGACACACACGATTAGTGGGGTCCGCGGAAATTCGTCAATTTCTCGGGACATTGAAGGAGTATAGAGGCTAGATCATAGTATTTGGCCTCTCGCAGTGTGTAGCTAGCAGGGTGCGACATTGCATAGTCATATCGTTAGCGATAGTGCGAAGATTTGGCGAAGAAACCAAAGTGGAGCTAGTGGCATCACCGGTGCATGTAAGTGTGCGACCTGACCGGGTGGGACGCCCCGCCGTGGAACTACCTGATTGTGCTGTTGACTGGTGGCTGTGATCAGTGGTACAGTGAATTAGTGAACTTACAGTGACTAGAGATTAGTGAACAACGATACAGTGACTGACTCCAGAGCTTTGTGTAGACAGAGAAGAACCGACCTCATCAATCTACCAGCACTTAGCGAATCACCTAGTGGGAGACAACGACGGATAACCATCGTCATCATACATCGTCCTTACTCATCTGGTTGTGTGAGCGGGAGGAGACTGGTATGTACCCCCTCTCTGGTCAATTAATCAGGTGTACAGATTGAGGTAAAATATTATCAAAATCTTGTTCAGGATATCATATATATTTAAAAATCTCAGGGTGGCTCATTTAGGCAGAGGTAACGCATAAGGGATATCTTGACACATACAAGCACGCCCGCCCACGTACGTATACATGCACACAAGCGTGCACACGCTAAAACAGACACACACACACACGCACACACGCACACACACACACACACACACACACGCACACACACACACACACACACAATCGTTCAGTCAGGGGAAAAGGCATTAACACCTGGGATCAGGACCTTACTATCCCCCCTCTTGATCCCCCCATCTGACCTGACCTGACCTGGTCGCCATCTCCGCCCCCCCACCCCCAGTCCCCTGCATCGCCCATACACACACTCTTCCCCTCCCCACTCTCTCCCTCTCCCACTCCCTCTCTCCCACTCTCTTTCTCTCCACTCTCTATCTCTCCCACTCTCTATCTCTCCCACTCTCTCTCTCTCCCACTATCTCTCTCCTGCTCTCTCTCTCTCTCTCTCTCTCTCTCTCTCTCTCTCTCTCTCTCTCTCTCTCTCTCTCTCTCTCTCTCTCTCTCTCTCTCTCTCTCTCTCTCTCCCTCTCCCTCTCCCTCCCTCTCTTTCCTTCCCCCTCCCTCTCTGCCCACACACACACACACACAAACACACACACACACACACACACACACACACACACACACACACACACACACACACACACACACACACACACATACACACACACACACACCTCCCCCCTCTCTCCCTCACCCGCTCTCTCCCTCACCCGCTCTCTCCCTCTCCATCTCTCTCCTCTCCTCTCTCTCCCTCTCTCCCTCCCGCCTCTCTCTCCATCTCCTCCTACCCACCCATTTATCTCTCCCTTTATCACTCCCTTTCTCTCTCTCTCTTTCTCTCTCTCTTCCTCTCTCTCTCCCCCTCCCCCATCCCGCTCTGCCCTCCTGACAAATCCTATCACAGCACAACTATAGGAACAGGGTCAAGCATGGCAGCCAGAGGTACCAGGGGAACAGGGAAGAGCCAAGGTGACGAAATGAAGGAAATGTTCACCCAGTTTCTGGAGGACATCAAGAGTGAGATGCAAGAAATGATGCAGGAAATGAAGAACGAAATAAGCAACCTGAAAAGAGAGCTGACAGCAGCAAATTAGGAGATTAGAGCCCTCAAAGAGAATGGTATTGAGGCTGAGAATCAGAAAACCATCCAGGGAGAAGGTGGTAATAGTTTTTTGGATGAGAATGCCACAATAAAAGCAACATTTGCGGAAATACTAAAAAAGAATAACTCTGAAGTAATGACTGCAGTGATGGAGGCGGCCATGAAAGCAGCCACCTCACAGGAGGCAGCACGCTCCACTAGCCAACTGCTGGAAAGGAACAGATCAGTGGTTGCTGTGGGTATTAAAGAGCAGGAAGGCTCTAATAGGACAGAGTGGAATGACAAGGACAAAGCAGCAGTGAATGAAATACTAAAGGCACTAGACATGGAAGGGGCTGAGCATAGCATTGAGAAGGTTTTCAGGCTAGGCTGGTACAACAAAGACCGAGACCGAATGATAAAGATAGTGTTTGCAAACGAGAGCACAAAGGAGAAGATCCTATTAAGGAAGAGCTCCCTGAAAAACATGGGAAAATTCAAAAATGTATTCCTCCAGAGAGACATGACAAGGGAGGAGAGAGCCGTGGCGGCAGAAGCAAGGAAGAGGCGCAGGGCGAGAGGGGAAAACCAGGAAGTCACAGCTCCCAACACAACACCCCCAGAGGCGAGGGGGGAACCCACAACCAGCTACCCAGTAACACCAGAAGGGAAGACAACCCCGCCTCCCTCCTCTGCATAGAAAACCCCCCTACCCCAAACCCTCCCTGCCCCCACTCAAATGTTCAGCCAAATCTCACTCTCCCCACACCCAATCCCCACCCTTCTACCCCTCCCCTCCTCCCGAGTCCTCCCTCCCCCCCTTTCCTTCCCGTCCTCCCTCCCCTTTCACCCCATACCCTCCCTGTCCCTCCCCTTCACTGGATCCCCCGCCCCTCATCCCAGTATCCTCTGAGACCCTGTTATCCACCTCACAGGTCCTCACACCCATGGAACAGCCTCCCCCACCAGCAGAACACTCACCAAGGAGGCGATTTGAGAAGAGACAGAAGAAAGTGAGCCTCAAAGCGATGTACACTAATATAGATGGAATTACAAATAAAGCAAATGAGCTTGGAGAACTGGTACTAGAGGAAAACCCAGACATAATAGCCCTCACAGAAACAAAGATCACGAAAACGATAACAAATGCAGTGTTCCCACAGGACTATTATGTCATGAGGAAAGAGAGGGAAGGAAGAGGAGGGGGTGGTGTAGCTCTGCTGGTAAGAAAAGGCTGGGATTTTGAGGATGGATATTCAGGGCTGTGAAGGTTTCAGTGACTACATAGCAGGTACTGTAACAAATGGAGGAAAAAAAAATTATAGTCGTAGTCATATATAATCCACCACCAAATGACAGAAGACCTAGACAGGAATATGATAGAAACAACATGGCCACCATTAACATAATAGAAAGAGCAGCTTCTGTTGCTAGCAGGAATAGATCTGGACTACTAATTATGGCAGACTTCAACCATGGGAAGATAGATTGGAAGAACAGAGACCCACATGGAGGACCAGAAACATGGAGAGCTAAGCTGCTGGACATGGCAACAAGAAACTTTCTAAGCCAGCACATCAAAGAACCAACAAGAATGAGAGGAGAAGATGAACCAGTAATGCTTGATTTGATATTTACCCTAAATGAGTGGGATATAAGGGAAGTTAAGATGGAAGTGCCCTTGGGAATGAGTGACCACAGTGTATTAAACTTTGAGTACCTGGTAGAGCTAGGACTTATCTCCCCCAAAAAAGAACTAGGAATCAAAAGGCTGGCATACCGAAAGGGAAATTATGAACAGATGAGAAGTTTCCTAAGTGAAATACCTTGGGACACAGACCTCAGAGATAAGTCTGTACAGGGTATGATGGACTATGTTACCCAAAAGTGTCAGGAGGCAGTAAACAGGTTCATCCCAGCTGTTATGGACCCGAGCCCAGTGTCCGCGCACGGAGCAGGGACGACCGCGCCATCTGTGGGTCAGCTCCCGAAACCCCCTCCAAATGGACGACGCCATCTAGTGAGGACGAGATGTACTGGCCACAAGGGCTGTTTCCCGTCCTAATCAGCTCGTGACGTAGCCGCTGCTGACCTCTGGTGAGGTGACGCTTAGACAGCAACGCCATCTATGGAGTGGATAGGTGGGCGTTTATGTCTAAGCCTGTAAGTGAGGTGCCCCAGAGTGTAACGTGTCTGATTACAGAGTCGACCTGGGACTGCTGTAATGGAAGTTGGATCAGTCTACCCAAGGCAGCCGTAGAATCTCCAAGTGTAAGCTGCAGAAGTTGAGTCACCCCCCGGATGAACACTGTTGTGTTAGCCTGCCTGTGATGTGGCAGTTGAGGATTTGTTGTACCCGGGGATGACTGGAGGAGAAGACTAGTCACTGGGGTGTTGTGGTGAGGAGAGTGATCTGTGAAGTCACACGAGGCTCCTGCCTAGGGTTCGCAACCCTAGTATCGGTCGTGGAGTGGCCTAACCTGCGGAACTGATTGGAACCTGCCAGCCACAAGCTGGATTTGTGGTTGACGGCCTCCACGACTGTGCACCCAGTGGGACTGTGATTTGGCTGGCCTGTGGCCGGGGTAGACTCGTCGAGGGAATCAAAGGATTCATCGTGAGGCCACAAGAGAACCAGGACCACTCGTCTTGAGCACCGTGAACGTCTTGAGTCTTCGGAGGAAGACAAGTGATTGTAAATAAGTGTAGTAATAACAAGTGTGAGACTGTTTATATATTTATTTAAGGTGGTGGTGCTAATATATACTTAATAGAGAGCAGTTTTATCCCTTCCCCTATAATTTACTTGCGTTACGGAGCACACCCCTTGAAAGCCACTACTAGCTTGGGGCCGGATACCCAAGCACTACTAACATCAGAGAAAGAACCCAGTTGCGACCCTAGAGGGCCGTAACATAATTGGCATCCCCAGCGGGATCCGACCCCTTGTCAAGTATGTTTGAAAGGGGTGGTGAAGTGGCGCAATCCCTGTAAATAATTCCCCCTGTGTGTGACTATTAGGACGTTATACGTCCAGTGCGGTGCTCGGTGTGATTCAATGCAATATTGTAGAGCGAAGTGCTCGCTGTGATTAAGTGCAATATTGTGTAGTGTGGTTCTCGGTGTGATTCAGTGCAATATTGTAGAGCGAGGTGCTTGCTGTGATTAAGTGCAATATTGTGTAGTGCGGTGCCCGGTGTAATTACGTGCAATATTGGCAAGTGCAGTGTTTGGTGCGATAAAGTGCAATATTGACGTAGAACAGTGCTTGGTGCGTTAAGTGCTAAAGGGAAAGCGGCGTGATAAGTGCTAGTGCTCCATCTCAGTGACAATGGCAGAAAAAGCGACCATCGACGATCTGGACGATGTTCAGGCTTTTCTGAACAGGGAGGACTGTCTTGCCAGTTTAAAATATCTGGGAAAACAGGAACTTGTACTGGTAAGTGCCTACCTGGAGATAAAGATACGTGCCAGTGATTCCCGTGTGGAGATCTTGTCAAAGGTTCACCGGCATTTGAAGGCCGAAGAAAAACAGGAAGGTGAGGCACAAAGTACAAAAGGAGGTGAGGAAATGGCTTCCACTGAAAAGGAAGATAAAGGCAGTGACATTGACAGCGATGTAGGTGAGCTGAATATAAGCTTGCTAACTGTCAAAATGCGTGCCTTGGAAATAAATCGTGAGATAGAATGGAAGAAATTAGAAATAGAACGAGAATTAAAAGATAAAGAAATGGAGATGAAAGATAAAGAATTGGCGATGAGGCGTTTAGAATTAGAAAGAGAAGAAAGAAGAGAAGAGCGAGAAAGAGAAGAGAAACGAGAGAGAGAAGAACGAGAAAGAGAAAGAGAAGAGCGAGAAAGGGAAGAGAAACGAGAAAGAGAAGAGCGAGAAAGAAAAGAGAAACGAGAAAGAGAAGAGCGAGAAAGAGAAGAGAAACGAGAAAGAGAAGAGCAAGAGAGAGAAGAAAAAGAAAAGGAGAGACAACATGAGCTAGAAGTATTGAGATTAGGCGGTGGTCGGAGGCAAAGAATGGAAACAAGTATTTTCGATCCGGTGAGGAACATCAAAATGGTCCCAAAATTCAACGAGAAGGAAGTGTCGAAGTTCTTCGCAGCCTTCGAGAAAGTCGCAGCCTCTTTGGAGTGGCCAAAGGAGAATTGGGCCATCATGATACAGTCCGTCTTGACTGGGAAGGCCCAAATCGCCTACTCCACGTTGTCCCTTGATGACTCCGGCGATTACGACAAAGTGAAGAAGGTAGTGCTCATGGCGTACCAATTGGTACCTGAGGCTTACAGGCAGAAGTTCAGGAACCTGAAAAAGACCTCAGAGCACACTTTCACCGAATTCGCCACCATCAAGGAGCGACTTTTCCAGGAATGGTGTGCCTCTCGGAAGATGGAGACCAAAGAAGACCTCGAGCAACTCATACTGTTAGAGGACTTCAAAGACTGTTTGTCTGGAGACCTGAAGACGTACTTAGAAGAGCAACAGGTGGAGACCTTGAGTGCGGCAGCCACCATGGCTGAAGAGTACATCCTAACGCATAGGCCTTCTGCTAAGTATGTCCCAAGGAATTACCCACGCCGGTTTGACAAACCTCGTCATGACGAAGAGGAGACCCCCGTCCCACAAAGCGCTAAGAAGACGCCCCCAAGTAGCCCTCGAAGGACCAGTCCTAGCAGTCTGAAACACCGGAGTCCGAGGAGGAATATGGTGTGCTGGACTTGTGGGCAGAAAGGGCATGTAGCTGCTATGTGCCGAGGCAGAAGAGGTAGCGGCGCTCGTAGGGAGGTGATGTTGATGAGCTGTGTGACACCACCAGTAGGAAGCCAGTCTATGACTAGTCAGGAAGGACCAAGATTGTTTTCCCCTCACACTTCAAGTGGGTATGTAACGAGTGATCATACTGGTAGATCAGTTGTAGTGCTCAGAGATAGTGGAGCAGCCCAGTCCCTGATCGTGAAAAACTCGTTACCCGAGGGAGTGAGTGTGGATGGGAGACCAAAGGTTGTCCTGGTTGAGTTTCCTAGGACGCAGTATGTAGCCCCCTTAATGGCGATACATCTCGACTCGCCTTACTTCAGCGGCACATGTGCGTTGGGAGTAGTTGATACCCTACCTATAGCTGGGATTGACGTGGTACTAGCCAACGACTTGGTGACAGATTGGAGCAACAATCATCCCAAGGTTGTGGACGAGTCAGCCGGAACAGCAAAGTCTGAGGTAACAGCAGGCAGTGGTATTGTACAGGTACAGACAGACCCAGAATTAAATATGTTTAATCCTTCCTCTCACCCGCAGATCGACAGCATTTTAGCAGAGTCTCCTGATTCTTCTCCCGACGAAGAACATGCGGTTACGGTGGCAGAAGCGACTGAGCAAGAAGAAAGGCCTCGTGTACGGACACCCACGGATACCCCAGAGCCTGGAGCGAAGGCGGATGAGTACTTGCGGTATGGCAAGATACAGCGTTCATTTAACCGGCCAGAGATTCCCCAGACGTCGGAGGTATGTGAGGTATGTACGAAAGTTCTAGTGCCCTCTTCGGTCCAAACCAGGCTAATGGATATAGCCGGTTATGGACATTACAGGCTCAGGAAGCTTATCCCTCTGTTGGCCATAGGTCTCTTAGCGGTATTTTGTTTTATTCTTATGTGTGTTCTCAGTAAGGACCAGTGGACGACCCGACGGATGGTGGCTCCCTTGAACATTGCGAAGAGACCCCAGGGATTGGAGACGTGCACTGTGAGTAGTGCAGTCGAAGAAGGGACCTGGAAGGTGATGGTAGATACAGGAGGTACGAGAGGTGATATTATGAGTGACTGTTTCCGACAGGTTGACACCCCCTGCATGATTGCCGAGCCTGGAGGTAGCATTATGTGGAACGTTGGTCGACCTGACGGTGGTAGAGCGGACACCATCGATGTACGAACTGCTCTGTTAGAACTAGGTGTGGACCTAGTAGAGGTGTATGCTGTAAGTACTGACTTACCCACTGTTGCTGTCACTCTAAATTATCAGACCCCTGTATTCCAGGTTCCCGTCTCCCTGAAGGACTACTGGACCGGTACCAGAAATGCCGTCTGCGACCAGCCATCATCGGTGCCACGACACAGGGAAGTGTCGAGTCGCCCAGATCGTGTCTATATCAATCCTTACTCGAGGCACGTGAGATTATGCCCCTGCTTGAAATCGCAGTGGAAGTGTGGAAGATTACATCAGGCAGGTCATTGCCTTCTATCTGCAAGTTTCCGTTGTGCCAGAGTTCCCCAGTAGTACAGTTCTGTGGACAAGACATCCTCGCCATTCCGGTTTATAATGTACGTGAGTCCGTGTGGAGTTATACCCAAGTACTAATTTGGTTTGTTTTTTTTCTTTTAGAAACCCAAACCAAATTCTTTTTGGTAGGGAGGTGTTACGGACCCGAGCCCAGCGTCCGAGCACGGAGCAGTGACGACCGCGCCATCTGTGGGTCAGCTCCCGAAACCCCCTCCAAATGGACGACGCCATCTAGTGAGGACGAGATATACTGGCCACAAGGGCTAGTTTCCCGTCCTAATCAGCTCGTGACATAGCCGCTGCTGACCTCTGGTGAGGTGACGCTTAGACAGCAACGCCATCTATGGAGTGGATAGGTGGGCGTTTGTGTCTAAGCCTGTAAGTGAGGTGCCCCAGAGTGTAACGTGTCTGATTACAGAGTCGACCTGGGACTGCTGTAATGGAAGTTGGATCAGTTTACCCAAGGCAGCCGTAGAATCTCCAAGTGTAAGCTGCAGAAGTTGAGTCACCCCCCGGATGAACACTGTTGTGTTAGCCTGCCTGTGACGTGGCAGTTGAGGATTTGTTGTACCCGGGGCTGACTGGAGGAGAAGACTAGTCACTGGGGTGTTGTGGTGAGGAGAGTGATCTGTGAAGTCACACGAGGCTCCTGCCTAGGGCTCGCAACCCCAGTATCGGTCGTGGAGTGGCCTAACCTGCGGAACTGATTGGAACCTGCCAGCTACAGGCTGGATTTGTGGTTGAAGGCCTCCACGACGTTGGCCTAACCTGCGGAACTAATTGGAACCTGCCAGCTACAAGCTGGATTTGTGGTTGACGGCCTCCACGACTGTGCACCCAGTGGGACTGTGATTTGGCTGGCTTGTGGCCGGGGTAGACTCGTCGAGGGAATCAAAGGATTCATCGTGAGGCCACAAGAGAACCAGGATCACTCGTCTTGAGCACCGTGAACGTCTTGAGTCTTCGGAGGAAGACAAGTGATTGTAAATAAGTGTAGTAATAATAAGTGTGAAACTGTTTATATATTTATTTATGGTGGTGGTGCTAATATATACTTAATAGAGAGCAGTTTTATCCCTTCCCCTTTAATTTACTTGCATTAGGGAGCACACCCCTTGAAAGCCACTACTAGCTTGAGGCCGGATACCCAAGCTCTACTAACATCAGAGATAGAACCCAGTTGCGACCCAATAGGGCCTTAACACCGGCCCAAAGGGAAAAATCCGAGAAGCAACAGAAGAATCCATGGTATAATAGGGCATGTATGGAAGCGAAGAAACTGAACAAAAGGGCGTGGAAGAACTTCCCGAATAACAGAACACCAGAAAGCAGAGAGAGATACCAGAGAACCAGGAATGAGTACGTCAGGGTGAGAAGAGAAGCAGAGAAAAGTTTTGAAAATGATATAGCAAACAAAGCCAAGACCGAACCAAAGCTACTC
>NC_091205.1:33125574-33127349 GCF_040958095.1 Procambarus clarkii
CTGTTTTTATTATATTTCAATGATGGGAACATCAGATCATTTGGGAATGCGTCGGACGAGGGAGCGAGGAATGGTGAAGAGGATGAGGGGACGGGAATGGGGGATGATGGGGGAGGACGAGGGGACAGAGGAGGAGGTAGTGATGGGGAGGACGAGGGGAAGGGGGAGTTGGGGATGGTCGGGATGAGGGGACAGGTGAATGGAGAATTGTGGGGAGGATGAGGGGGGACGGGAATGGGTGATGGTGGGGAGGACGAGGGGGACAGGGGAGGGGGGTAATGATGGGAAGGACGAGAGGAAGCGGTAGTTGGGGATGATGGGGACGAGGGGACAGGGGGATGGAGAATGGTGGTGAGGACAAGGGGACAGGGGAGTGGGGGATGGTGGGGAGGACGAGGGGATGGGGAAAGGGGGGAATGGTAGGGATGTAACACTGTAAAAGTGTTTGGTTTATTTGTATTTAATACATACATAGAGTACATGAGTCAGAGACAAGAATTTGAGAAGGCGCCAGTTTGTCCACCGGAAAGTCACACCTCTAAGAGTTAATGACCCCAAGTGACCTGAGGTCAAATCATGAGAATTTCACCTTACTTCTACTAATCTTATAATTGGAGCCTGGTAGCCTTCAAACATGCCAACGTTTAAGGAGTGGCTTGGTAGAGAGCCGGAGGCTATCTACTTGTGGGCGGAGTTAGTTACTAGGTTCCCCAATATATACTCGGAGAGCTATCGATTCGAGAGCATTAACAAGACAGACAGAACGGCAGTCAGCAGAGCAGAGAAGACGGCCCTAGCAGGGAGGCTGTCAGCCGGCAGGGCGGGACAGTCTCTGCTCAACTATAGACCCCCCCCCCCTCTATCCAGCTATAGGCAGACACTTGGTGAGTTGAACATTAAGGTGACTTGGTCGTGTTTTACAAGTGTTGTGTCATGATCAGGGGCAGTCAGTTGTAGTGGTCTCAGATTCTTGGAGGATGACTCACTTTACATATATAGATCTTGAACATTGCTTAAATTATGATACTTAGTATGTGAAATATAATTGAATTTATTATTTAAATTGCCTTTGTGTCCCCTAGAGTTGAGTTGAGGTGAGAAAGCCTCTGGGATTATTGGTTCCCTGATTTTACTGAGTACATGAAAGATGGGACATACTAAAAATGACCTTGATAACATCTTTTGAGAATTTTGTGATACAGACAAGTTCCATTCCTTGTCTTGTATGTAATGATCATGAATGGATGGCGGCAGCATTTCGTCTTCTACTATTTCCTATTTCTACTTCTACTATCTACTCTTCTACTTCTACCTATCTACACCTCTCCCTCCACCCCTCTCTAAACTCTCACTTTCAACTAATGACCCTCCTCGCTCCTCCCACCTCCCTACCTCTCACCCCAAACCCTCACTAATTACTCCACTATTCATTTCTTTCCTTTCGTTTTCTCTTATACGTTTGTGGCAGTGAAAAGTATTCTAGAGTTCTGTCTAGAGTTTCGGGTAGCTGATCCAGTTACGGCGCCTTGTAGTCGTAGCACCTAGGTAGTCAAATACCTAGGCTACAAGGTGTTGAACGAGAGAGGTTGCCTTAGGAACTCTGGAGGGTGCTCTAGAATAGTTAGCTAACTGAGGACGGGATAACGGACTAGAGAGAGCTGTTTCCCCCGGCCTCGTTAGTTAACTGGGGGGTGGAATAATGGACAAGATAGAGCTATTTCCCCCACCCCCGTTACAGGGAGAATGAGGGGATGGGTGAGTGGGAGATGGTGGGG
>NC_091205.1:33127849-33160349 GCF_040958095.1 Procambarus clarkii
CTGTACTCCATCCAGCAGCTTCCTCTCTTCTACACTAGGCTTTTGCGATGGCCCAATGCCCCTCTGGTTAGGCTGGCGCCTACCCTGGGTGTACCTATTCCCTGCTTTATTCGTATTGCCTTTCCTATACCACTCGCTCCTTCGTTCCCGACGAACATCTTCACTCCTCCATGAGATTCTCTTCCCTGCAGACGTCTTCTTCGGTTCGTGGTTGGGCTCATCCACCTCCCTGTGGCTCCCCTCACTACGGTGGTTCATCTTGCACCTACCACTATTCATCTGGCCGGCATAGGTGCACTGCGTCGTGGCTCCTCCACTCTGCCCCTCACCGCCGTTCGCTCATCCACTGAGCTTACTCTATTCACGTTTCTGTATGGAGGGAGTGCGGTCTGCAGCCTCCTCACCGCCCCAGGCGTTTGTACAGCTGCTCCTCGCCACTCCTCCACACGCATCATCAGGCTTAGTCGGAGGTCCCCGTCGGAGTTTTCCACAACCTCCGACGACCTCTCTGCACTCTCGCCCTCGTTGTCGTCGTCTCTGGCGACGTTTTCCCTGTCGAAGTCGGCTTCCTCACTATTATTTGGAGCGACTGATACCTCACCTGGCAGGGTTGTACCGCTGCTTGAAACATAGGCACTCCTGGCCCAATCGGGTTGTATCCTGCCTCCTCCGAGGTCATTACCCAGCACCATCTGTACATGCTCTAGGGGTAACTTAGGGGCTACAGCTACTATAGCTCTCTCGACTCCGTAGTCGGCAATCAGCTGTACTTCGTGAAGTGGCAACCTGTATTCCTCCCCCACACTGCGTATCCTCACCACTCCCACAGGTGAATCATTAAATTCCTTGGGGAGAATACTCCTGGTCACCATACTTATGTCAGCACCCGTATCTCGAAGCACGGCAACCTCCACTGGGTCTGACTTTCCAAACTTCACGTTGGCCTCGAAAACGAAGGGATGTTCACCCAACTTCATTTCCCAACCATTCACGTTGGGTCCACTATAATATGGGGTGTGAACAAACACTCTCTCCTCTTCCAACATTAATCCTACATTCCTTTGGTGCTCCTCACACTCGCGGGCATAATGTCCTCTCACGCCACAGTTGTAGCATCGGCTGCCTCTCCTGGGCGGCCACTCGCCAGTCACTCTGGCGGTACCACTTGCAGACGTCCCCTGGGTCCTCCTTGGACTCCCTGTCGTCGTGTCCGGGACTGCAGCATTTGCTCCCGAGTTAGGTCCACTGCTCACAGCTTGGGGCTTCCTCCCCGCGTCTCTTGAGCTCTTGAACCACGTTACTTCATCGGGCACACTACTCTTGGGAGAGTCCCCACTCGTCCTCGCTCCTCCTGAACTCCTAAAGTTCCCTCCCGACCTTGGGTAAGGCGAGTGTCTGGGTGGCCCCTCCCCCCTGATATGTAGTGCCTCCTCCAGCATGTCGGCTCGATCCGCTGCAGCCTTCAGGTCCTTAATACCTGCTTCTCTCACCCTTACTCGCAACTCAGGATGGAGCACTGACATAAACTTCTCCATCACTATCAGTCGTTTGATATCATCCACCGACTCCGCTTCCTCCGCCTTCAACCATCGTAGGAATTTCCGTTCCATATCCCTGGCGGTCTCGGCGTAAGTCTTTCCCGACGCTCTTGTACACTCTCTGAACCGCTTCCGGTACATCTCCGGAGTCAGCCGGAATGAGTGGAGAACCGCATTCTTAATCGCGTCATAACTAGTACACTCCTCTAGGTCCAGCATGTTATAGGCTTCCCGGGCCTCACCAGTCAACCTGCCCTGGACCAGAGCAGCCCAATCATCTTCCGGCCACTCCTTCAGAGTTGCTATCCGTTCAAAGTGTTCGAAGAACGCCTCAGCTTCTTGTGGTTCGAACGTAGAAGTCACGTTCCCTTACCTTGAGGTCATCCCGCCGTGCAGGTAGTGAGGGCAGACCACGTTCAACGCGACGCAATTCGACTTCTTTCTTTGCCTTTATCTCCTCCAGTCGCAGTTGTCTCTCTCCTTCTTCTCGCTGCAGCCGAGCTTCTCGCTCCTCTCGCTGCAGCTGCAGCCGTGCTTCTCGCTCCTCTCGCTGCAGCTGGGCTTCCAGTTGCATCTTCATTATTTCCAGTTGCAGGCTCCTCTTACTACAGCTGGACCTTCCACTGCTCCCATGTTCACTGTGAATTCTCTCCACACTGATAGGCGCTTGGGGTGGCCCTAGTCGGGACGGTTCACCTTGCGACGGCTCTCCTCGGGACGGCTCCTCTTGAGATGGCTCCTCTCCCGTCGCTTCCTCTCGAGCTGTGAGCTGTGCCATGATCTCTATCCTTCGCTCCGCTACCTTAGTCGTCCTCAACCTGATCCCAAAGTGGTTTGCCACTTGTTGGAGCTGGGCCTTGGTACACTCCTCCAAAATTCTCTCGTCCCTTGTGTCAATAAATCTCTTTACTTTGTCTTCCTCCATCTCTATATCATCAAGCATACACGACGGCACAGACAAGTTAGTAGGCACTAATTTCACCGTTTCAGTCCCTTAGCCGGTTGAGTAACAGTACCACCGAATTCACTGGCCACACTGTATTAGTACCCTGGCAACACTTGTCTTGAAATTTGGTCCACACTGTAGCTTGATCCACGCTTCCTGGCGAGGTTCCCAGTTCTTGGCTACCGGGGTTCGAATCCTGGCGAGGTCGCCAGTTCTCTTGTCACGTGGGGGTGGGCGGTCCGGGGCTCTGCTAACACTCGGCTGCTAGGGGCTCAAAGGCCCAAATACTCAGCCCCTCCGACTCCCTGGATTCACCGGAGTCTCCTTGGTCACACAAGATAGGACCAACAATGCCCACCTCCGCAGGTCTTTGCTTCCACCACAAAGGGGTGCCACTGATTCACCCTGGAAGCCCTTCAGTCAAACACGGGGAAACTGCTGTTAACAGTTCCGGCCTAGACCCGTGGGGGAGTGAAGGAAGACTCAGGCTTACCTATAACCATAACCTCCCTGAGTCTTGCCTGCCAGACAAAAAAAAAGGTTGCAGGAACTCCTTTCCCACCTGTCTTCTCTATCTTCCTCTTAGCAAGGTCGCCAGCTGGGTTATTATATCTGCACCCCAGCAATGCAGTTCAGTGGGTGTATTATATATCGTTTGTAGCCAGAAATGTATGCTCATAGAGAAATATCACAAATGGAGGCGCACTCAAACACAGTAATAAAATGTGTGGATTTACTGACGCAAATTACATGAACACACACACACAATCACAAGTAATACATGAATATGGAATATGGATGATGAGTCTGGAGATCGTCAGCCTCTTCTTCCACGACCTCCAACACTCCTTCAAATGGGCAGGAAGACCGGAGTCTCACACTCTCACAGGAGGGCCTCTTCACCACGTCGGCACCTCTTCTTCACTGTCCTGCCATCCATACACACTGTCCTCTCTGACAGTCCTGGACACAAGCTGCCTTGCAGCCTACTCTACTATTAAAGTAATAAAGTCTTGCTGCCACATACACGAGTAAATATTGTGGCCTAACTAGCCTACTCATACAAGGGGTAATGGGAGGGAAAATGATCTACCTTACACTCCTGGCTCACGACGCCTGTCCCTCGATGGTGTGAGGTTCCCACGCTTCCTTGGGTCGATCCTCGACGATCCAGGGCGTTCCACAGGTCCTCAGGTGTCGTGAAGCCTTCGCGTCGTCGCCGTTCCAATCCCTGAGATTCAGCTGCCCCAATCCTGGTTCATCGATGGGCGCTGAGCTAATCACTATCTTTCCCCACACTCGCCTCTCCCACAGGGCGTCGCTCCTTGTCCTAGGCACGGTGTCGTCCTTCCAAGATTCTCAGTGGATGTGACCCCAGTCACAGCTAGCTTGCTCGCCCACCTTCCAGACCTCAACGTCCAGCCAGCGGCGCCGCCCAGCGTCGTCGCCGACTATTTTCCAAGTTTGGGCACTTCTCTGCTCACTGAACTTGGTTCCTCTTTGCTTCCCAGAAGCGCAGGGTCTCCAATAACTATGGTGGGCAACGAAGGCCAGCTCAATCCACTGAACAAGGCTTGCAGAGCCTCCAATCCTTGAGAGCAGACCGAGGCGCGTCCTGTCGCTTCCACGGTCAGTACAACTCTGACGTTGGCGCCGCCCGGGGCACTCGGTGACGTCATGGCGGGCCCTGATTTGTCGCCCGCGACCTACGTCGGCCAATCCGCGATCGGCATAGTGTCCCTTCCACAAGGTCACATCTGCCGTAGGGGATACTGTTTCATTTTATAACAGGGCGCCAATTCTCCTTTATTTACAACTTATAATATAACCTCCTTCCATAAAATGGCAGCCGGTCTGGTCGCCACATATATCATTAGACTCCCTGAACCTCAGAGAATCAGTAGGGAGAGCTGATATGACTCTTTAAGCCGGCAAACGAAAGAAGGAGAGGGCACCGTAACAATGTAAAAATAATATGAATGTAAGAATAAGATGAATGTAAAAAATATGAATGTAAGAATCAGATGAATGTAAAAATAAGATCAATGCAAGAATATCATGAATGTAACACTAAGATGAATGTAAAAATAAGGAAAGAATAGTATGAATATAGAAATAGATTGGAATATGATGAATATAAGAAGTCTTTTGAATTCCTATGACCTGACGGCCGAGTGGATAGTGCTCGGGGTTCGAAGTCTTAAGTGTCCGGGTTCGATCCCCGGCCGAGGCGGAAACAAATGTACAGAGTTTTTTCACCTTGATTCACCAAGTAGTAAATAGGTACCCGGGAGTTAGACAGCTGCTACGGCCTGCTTCCTGAGAATGTGGGTGTGTGAAATTTAGGATTAAGGAATTGCCCGAAACGCTATGCGTGTTCTAGGGTGTACAAGAATGTAAGAACTCTTGTATACATAAATAAAAACAAAAAGAATAAGGTAAGAATGGGATGAATGTAAGAATAAGGTTATAATAGGAATAATGTAAGAATAAGAGGAGGGAAGGAGTAAGAGAAATATAAGAGTAAGAAGAAAGATACGAATAAGAAAAGGGTAGGAATAAAAAATCACATTTGTTAAGAAGGTTAGAACATTTAAGTATGTATGGTGAAAAGGAATAGTCAACAGCAACAAAGCCATTGTTAAAGTTCATGTTGGGTATGTTGTGTATCAGAGCCGATTCGACATGATGGTGAATACGTGTTCAATTTAAATTATAAACAAATACTTATTGTGTGTGTGTGTAAGTGGTTGAGTTTGTGCATGTTTCTGTATGTGTATGTTTGTGCTCACCTAATTGTGCTTCCGGGGGTTGAGCTTTGTCTCTTTGGTTCCGCCTCTCAACCGCCAATCTACTGGTGTACAGATTCCTGAGCCTACTGGGCTCTATCGTATCTACATTTGAAACTATGTATGGAGTCAGCCTCCACCACATAACTTCCTAGTGCATTCCATTTATTAACTACTCTGACACTGAAAAAATTCTTTCTAACGTCTCTGTGGCTCATCTGGGTACTAAGTTTCAACCTGTGTCCCCTTGTTCATGTCCTACCCGTGCTGAAGAGTTTGTCATTGTCCAAACTGTCAATTCCCCTGAGAATTTTGTAGGTGGTTATCATGTCTCCCCTTACTCTTCTGTTTTCCAGGGACGTGAGGTTCAGCTCCTTTAGCCTTTCCTCGTTGCTCATTCCTCTCAGTTCCGGAACGAGCCTGGTGACATACCACTGAATCTTCTCTAACTTTGTCTTGTGTTTAACTAGGTATGGACTCCAGCCTGTACTCACCTAATTGTGCTTGCGGGGGTTGAGCTCTGGCTCTTTGGTCCCGCCTCTCAACCGTCAATCAACAGGTGTACAGGTTCCTGAGCCTACTGAGCTCTATCATATCTACACTTGAAACTCTATATGGAATCAGCCTCCACCACATCACTTCCTAATGCATTCTATTTGTCAACCACTCTGGCACTAAAAAAGTTCTTTCTATATCTTTGTGGCTTTTGGGCACTCAGTTTCACCTGTGTCCCCCTAGTGCGTGTGCCCCTTGTGTTAAATAGCCTGTCTTTATCTACCCTATCAATTCTCTTGAGAATCTTAAATGTGGTGATCATGTTCCCCCTAACTCTTCTGTCTTCCAGCGAAGTGAGGTTTAATTCCCGTAGTCTCTCCTTGTAGCTCATACCTCTCAGCTCGGGTACTAGTCTGGTGGCAAACCTTTGAACCTTTTCCAGTTAAGTCTTATCCTTGACTAGATATGGACTCCATGCTGGGGCTGCATACTTTAGGATTGACCTAACATATGTGGTATACAGAGTATTGAATGATTCCTTACACAAATTTCTGAATGCCATTCTTATGTTGGCCAGCCTGGCATATGCCGCTGATGTTATCCTCTTGATATGGGCTGCAGGGAACAGGTCTGGCGTGATTTCTCTGACTCTTGGAGAATTTCATCTCCCAGATGATACCTTGTATCTGGCCTCCTGCTCCCTACACCTATCTTCATTACATTACATTTGATTGGGTTAAACTCTAACAACCATTTGTTCGACCATTCCTTCAGCTTGTTTAGGTCTTCTTGAAGCCTCAGGCAGTCCTCCTCGGTCATAATCCTTCTCATAATTTTGGCATCGTCAGCAAACATTGAGAGAAATGGATCTATACCCTCCGGGAGATCATTTACATATATCAGAAACAAGATAGGACCGAGTACAGACCCTGTGGAACTCCTCTGGTGACTTCACGCCAATCTGAGGTCTCACCCCTCACCGTAACTCTCTGCTACCTATTGCTTAGGTACTCCCTTATTCACTGGAGCACCTTACCAGCTACACCTGCCTGTCTCTCTAGCTTATGTACCAGCCTTTATGCGGTACTGTGTCAAAGGCTTTCCGACAATCCAAGAAAATGCAGTCCGCCCAGCCTTCTCTTTCTTGCTTAATCTTTGTCACCTGGTCGTAGAATTCTATTCAGCCAGTCAGGCAAGACTTACCCTCCCTGAACCCATGTTGGCGATTTGTCACGAAGTCTCTTCTCTCCAGATGTCTTTACTAGGTTTTTTCTCACGATCTTCTCCATCACCTTGCATAGTATACAAGTTAGGGACACTGGCCTGTAGTTCAGTACCTCCTGTCTATCCCCCTTTTTGTATATCGGGACTACATTAGCTGCTTTCCAGATTCTTTGCAGTTCTCCTGTTGCTAGTGATTTGTTGTACACTATGGAGAGTGGCAGACACTGGTTCTGCTCCTTCCTTTAGTATCCAAGGGGAGATTCCATCTGGACCTATAGCCTTTGACACATCCACTTCTAGCAAGAGCTTCCTTACATCCCCACTGGTAATCTCAAATTCTTCTAGTGGTTCCTGTTTAACTATTCCCTCTCTTATCTCTTGAACTTCCCCTTGCTCTATAGTGAATACCTCCTGGAATTCTTATTCAGTTCCTCACACACTTCCTTGTCGTTTGTAGTGACTCCGTCTGCACCAATCCTTAATTTCATTACCTGTTCCTTTACTGTTGTGTTTCTCCTGATGTGGCTGTGCAGTAATGTAGGATGTGTCTTTGCCTTGCTTGCGATGTCATTTTCGTATTGTCTTTCTGCCTCTCTTCTCAACATGAAATATTCATATCTGGCACTCTGGTATCTCTCTCTGCTCTCAATTGTCCTGTTATTTCTATAGTTTCTCCATGCCCTTTTACTTTGCTGCTGAGCTAGCCTACATCTCTGATTAAACCATGGGTTTCTCATCCTCATTTCATTGTTTTCCTTTTGGACTGGGACAAACTTGTTTGCTGTTTCCATGCACTTCTGCGTGATGTAGTCCATCATTTCTTGTGCCCACTTTCCCCTGAGCTTTGTTTTGTATGTTATGTCTGTTTGGAATTTTTTTATCTCCTCATAGTTTCCCTTTCGGAATACCAACCTTTTGTTTTCAGTACCCTTCCTCGAGTTCAATAACCCTTCTTCAATCAGATACTCAAACACTAGTACACTGTGGTCGTTCATTCCTTCTGGGGGCCTCGAATCAGATTTCCCTTATGTCGGTGTCGTTCAGAGTGAAGAGTCTCGCTGGTTCCTCATTTCCTCTCATCTTTGTGGGCTCCCTTACATGCTGGCTTAAAACGTTTCTTGTGCACCTCCATTAGTCTGGCTCTCCATGTTTCCTCATCTACATGTGGTTCCTTGTTCTCCTAGTTTATCCTTCCGTGATTGAAGTCCCCCATGATGAGCAGATGGGATCTATTTCTACAGGCAGAAGAGGTTGCCCTTTCAATTATTGTGTTAACTGCCATGTTATTGTTGTTATATTCTTGCCTGGGTCTTCTGTCATTGGTGGAGGGTTATATATCACTGCTACTATTACTTTAGGTCCTGCCATTGTCATGGTGCCTGTTATGTAGTATCTAAATCCCTCGCAGCCCAGGATAACTATCTCTTTGAAACTCCATTCCTTTCTCATTAGTAGGGCCACTCCACCTCCTCTCCTTATTCCCTCTCTTTCCTAATTACTGTGTAGTCCTGGGAAACACCACATTTGTTATGATTCCTGAGAGTTTTGTTTCTGTGAGTCTGATTACATCTGGGTTCACTTCTTGTGCTCTTTCTCTGAGTTCACTTGCCTTGCTTGTGATCCCATCTAGGTTTGAGTACATGACCCTGAAACTGACTCTCTTCTGTCCTTTCTCAGGTCCTATTGCTTCTCCTGAAGTAGGGAAACAGTGAGGGACAGAAATGGGAGGGCCTATGAAGGGGGACCTGGGGGATTTGGGGTGTGCAGGGGGCTAGGCAGATCTGGTACAGGAATGGTGGTGCAGGAGGATGGGCTTGGGAGGGAGGGGGGGGGTTAGGGGAGAAATGAGGGCTTGGGGGGGGGGGTTGAAAGCGGGGAAGGCTTGGGGGATGAGGGGAGGTTCTGGGGAAAATGGGAGGAGGGATGGCTTGAGGGGAATGGGGAGCAGAAGAGGAAGGAGGGCTAGGCGGGGGGGGGGGGGAAGGAGTGCTTAGAGAAACGAGGAAGAAGGGAAGGCTTAGAGGAGTGGGGGTGAAGGGAGGGCTCAAGGGGGTGGGGGATACTGGAGGGCTTGGGGAGAGAGAATGGAGGGCTTGGGGGTGGGGGAGAAGGGAGGGCTTGGGGTGGGGAGAAGGGGGATCCTGGGGAGGGGGAAGTGGGGGGAGGGTGCCATTGGTGGGCACCTTGGGCACCAGGGGTTGGGGCATGTAGGACATCTATGGGGTGGCAGATGGGGGTGGTGCTACTCTCACTACGTCTGTTGAGCTGCTTGTGGAGGGTTCCCCACTCCCCTCTGGGATTGTAGGGCTCGGGGTTGAGGCTCCCTGATTCCTTTCTCTCTCCCTGCGCTCCCTCCTTTCTCCTGCTGCCCTCATTAGCTCGTCCCTTGTCATATTCTCTACAGGAATACTTTTTAGAACTTCTGTACATATGCTAGTCTGCTCCTCCTTTCTACCAAGTCCCCTTTTGTTCTCTCACTTGTGAATACCACCTTTATCAGTCAGTCACTGTCCTTATTGCACTGTCCGATCCTGAAAACCTTTTCAATATTTGGTTCAGCCCTCTCCATCTTTACCCCCTTTTAATTTAACAGTTTGACGTTCTGGGTATGTTGCGCCTCACTCCCCTTGGTGGATTTGGGCATTCCGTGGGAGCGTAATTCTGAAATGTGTATACTCTTTTCAACTTTTTTACTTCAATTCTCGTCCTAGATTTTTCAATTTGGTATTATTGTGTTCGCAATAGAATTCTCTACAGGACTAAAAGCATATAAAGTCCAAATGCCTGGCGTACCATTCGCAACAAACAGATAAAGTGAGAGCGTGTTACCCGGGAGCACGGCTCAAGAGCGATAAAATGTGTACACTCTTTTCACTTTGGTCACCACAGTTCTCGTCCTAGGTCTTTCATTTTGGTATCAATGTGTTCGCAATAGCATTCCCAATAGGAGTATATGCATATAATGTCAAAAACAGCGGCGCGCTCCACCCGCCGACCAGATGAAAGTTACCAGAAAGAGAGCACTAGGAGTCGTTACCGCTAAAGTGTTCAGATCTCATTAACCTCATTTTTGTCCTTATCTCTCCTCTCCACTGGACTTGTTTCTGTTTGTTCCTTAATGCCTACTATTATGCCTAATTAATGCCTATTATTACGTGTGTGTGTGTGTGTGTGTGTGTACTCACCTAATTGTACTTGCGGGGTTGAGCTTTGTCTCTTGGTCCCGCCTCTCAACTGTCCGCCATCTCAACTTGAGATGTGTGTGTGGGTGTGTGTGTGTGTACGTGTGTGTGTGTGTGTGTGTGCGTGTGTGTGCGTGTGTATGTGTGTGTGTCTGTATGTTTTTGGTGTGTTTTGTTTGTGTTTGATGTGTGGTGTTTGTATGTATTTGGTGTGTGCATGTGTTTGGTGTGTTTGATAATTTTGTGTACATATTTTGTGTGTGTTTAGTATGTGTGTGTGTGTGTTTGGAATATTTTTGTGTGTTTAGTGTGTTTGTTTATGTTGATGTTTGTTTGTGAGTTTTTTGTTTGTTTGTGTTTGGCGAAATGGAGTTTTTGTGATCGTTATGTTTGTATTTATTATGAGCACTTATGTTTAGTGTGTTTGTGTGAGTGTTTGTTTGTGTTTTGTGTGTGTTTGTGTGTGTTTGGTGTGTTTGTGTGTTTGTGTCTTTGTGTGTTTGGTGTGTTTGTATGTTTTTGGAAAGTTTGGGTACGTATTTGATGTGTTTATGTGTGTGTTTAGTATGTTTCTGGGATTGGAATGTATTTGTGTTATCTTCAGGTTATCTTGAGATGATTTCGGGGCTTTAGTGTCCCCGCGGCCCGGTCCTCGACCAGGCCTCCACCCCCAGGAAGCAGCCCGTGACAGCTGACTAACTCCCAGGTACCTTATTTACTGTTAGGTAACAGGGGCATTCAGGGTGAAAGAAACTTTGCCCATTTGTTTCTGCCTCGTGCGGGAATCGAACCCGCGCCACAGAATTACGAGTCCTGCGCGCTATCCACCAGGCTACGAGGCCCCCTATTGTGTTTTGGTGTGTTTGTGTTTGTTTGTGTTTGTTTGTGTGTGTTTGTGTGTTTTTGTGTCTGGCATATTTGTGTGCTTGGTGTTTATGTGTGTGTGTTTGTGTTTATGTGTGTTGTACGTTTGGTGTGTTTGTCTGTGTGTGTTTGGTATGTTTTGGTGTGGGTTTGGTATGTTTATGTGTTGTGTGTGTGTTTGTTGTGTTTTTGTCTGTGCTGAAATGTTTTTGTGTGTGGTATGTTTGTCTGTGTGGTGTGTGTTGGTGTGTGTGTGTAATTACCTAAGTGTAATTACCTACCTTGAGGTGCTTCCTTACCTTGAGGTGCTTCCGGGGCTTAGTGTCCCCGCGGCCCGGTCGTCGACCAGGCCTCCGTGTAGTTAAGTGTAGCACCTACACTTCCTAAGTGTAGTTACAGGATGAGAGCTACGCTCGTGGTGTCCCGTCTTCCCAGCACTCTTTGTCATACAACGCTTTGAAACTACTGACGGTCTTGGCCTTCACCACCTTCTCACCTAACTTGTTCCAACCGTCTACCACTCTGTTTGCGAAAGTGATTTTTCTCATATTTATTCGGCATCTGTGTTTAGCTAGTTTAAATCTGTGACCTCTTGTTCTTAAAGTTCCAGGTCTCAGGAAATCTTCCCTATCGATTTTATCAATTCCTGTTACTATTTTGAATGTAGTGATCGTATCACCTCTTTTTCTTCTGTCTTCTAGTTTTGGCATATATAATGCCTCTAACCTCTCCTCGTAGCTCTTGCCCTTCAGTTCTGGGAGCCACTTAGTAGCATGTCTTTGCACCTTTTCCAGTTTGTTGATATGCTTCTTAAGATATGGGCACCACACAACCGCTGCATATTCTAGCTTTGGCCTAACAAAAGTCGTGAACAATTTCTATTGTATATCGCCATCCACATTTAGAAGCAATTCTGAAGTTAGAAAGCGTGGCATAGGCTCCTCGCACAATATTCTTTATGTTGTCCTCAGGTGATAGTTTTCTATCTAGAACCACCCCTAGATCTCTTTCTTTATCAGAATTCTTTAAAGATTTCTCACATAATATATAGGTTGTGTGAGGTCTATGTTCTCCTATTCCACATTCCATAACATGGCATTTATTAACATTAAATTCCATTTGCCAAGTGGTGCTCCATATACTTATTTTGTCCAGGTCATCTTGAAGGGTATGACAATCATCTAAGTTTCTTATCCTTCCTGGATAGGATAAGAAACTTGATCTTAGAAAATTGATCTTAGCATCATCAGCAAACATGTTTATATAATTCTGCATACCAACTGGTAGATCATTTATGTAGACAATAAACATCACTGGTGCAAGAACTGAACTCTGTGGTACTCCACTTGTGACATTTCTCCAGTCCGATACATTGCCTCTGATCACTGCCCTCATTTTTCTATCAGTCAGAAAATTTTTCATCCATGTTAGAAGCTTACCTGTCACCCCTCCAATGTTTTCCCGTTACCAGATCAACCTCTTATGTGGAACTCTGTCGAAAGCCTTTTTTAGGTCCAGATAGATGCAGTCAACCCAACCATCTCTTTCCTGTAATATCTCTGTTGCTAAATCATAGAAACTGAGTAAATTCGATACACAGGATCTTCCAGATCGAAAACCATACTGTCTGTTTGATATTATATCATTTCTCTCCAGGTGTTCTACCCATTTAGTTTTAATTCTTTTTTCCAAAACTTTGACTATTACACTTGTCAATGATACCGGTCTATAATTAAGGGGGTCTTTCCTGCTTCCACTTTTGTAGATTGGAACTCTGTTAGCCTTTTTCCACACATCAGCTACAATTCCTGTAAACAGGGATGCCTGAAAAATCAGTTGAAGTGGAATGCTGAGCTCAGGTGCACATTCTCTCAAAACCCATGGTGAAACTCCATCTGGACCAACTGCTTTGTTCTTATTTAACTCCTTGAGCATTTTTTCCACTTCGTCTCTAGACACCTCTATGTGCTTTATGGTTGTTCTCTGGAATTCTTATTGTATCTGGTTCCCTGAAGATTTCATTTTGTACAAACACACTTTGGAACTTTTCGTTTAATGTTTCACACATTTCCTTTTCATTTTCCGTGAATCTATTTCCCATTTTCAACCTCTGAATATTATCCTTTACCTGCAATTTGTTGTTTATGAATTTATAGAATAGACCTGGTTCTGTTTTACATTTGTCTGCAATCCCTTTTTCAAAATTTCTTTCTGCCTCTCTCCTCACTGCCGTGTAGTTGTTTCTCGCATCTTTGTATCGCTGGTATGTTTCGGGGTTTGGCCTCTTCCTATATTGATTCCATTATTGTGTCTTTTGGTCTCTGGCCGTCTCGCAATTTCTGTTGAACCAATCCTGTTTCCTAGTTCTGCATCTCTGTTTTGGTATAAATTTTTTTGTGCCTTTATCATATATGTCACAAAACTTGACATACATCTCATTCACTTCCTTGCCTAGCAACAAGTCTGTCCAATTATACTCACTAAAAAAATTTCTAAGGTTGCCATAACGTCCTCTCCTAAAGTCATTTTTTTCAATTGCATCAACCTTCATATTTTCTTCCAGATTATAACGTATTGCACACTTTATTCCAAAAAGACATAGTCACTTTTACCTACGGGAGGAAGGTACTGAATGTCAAATATTTCTTCCTCCTTCCTGGTAAATATCAAATCTAGCATGGAAGGAACGTCCCCTTCCCTCATCCTCGTAGCTTGTTTAACATGTTGATACAAGAATGATTCCAGGATGAGGTCAGCAATTTTACAGGTCCAAAAATCTTCTGTTTTAGCTTCATATGCTTCCCAGTCTATGGATTTCAAGTTGAAGTCGCCGACTATCAACAGTCGTGATCTATCGTTATCCGCTCTCGCTATGATCTCTCTCATTATTGTTATAAGACCTTCTCGTTTACTATCTAGCTCCTCCTTTGACCATATGCTGCTTGGCGGTGGTCTATATGCATTTATGATCATTAGTTTGTCATCCTCATGGCAGATCTCTAGTGCTATTATGTCAACTTCTTGTGGATTGGCAGTCATTATTTCGTTCACCTTTAAGTGTTCTTTCACCAGCACAGCAACGCCACCGCCTTTCCTAATTTTTCTGTCCCGTCTCCAAATTGAGTAGCCCCTTGGGAATATGACCTCATTTAAAATATCCATCTTCAAGGTTTGTCTCCGTGAGAGCAACAATGTCTGGTGTCTGCAGCTGTATTACATCACTTAACTCCAGTATCTTCGATCTTACTCCATCTATGTTGGTGTACCAATCTTCAGGAACTTGTTCCCCCTCTTCTTATTTTTCACTCCCCCTCTCTCTAATGATTTTGTTGGTTTGGCTTTATGTACTTTACTGGTCTGCCTACCCCTATCACTCTGTAGAAAAAAAATGATTTCTTCTTCAATCCTGCTCTTATTTAAACGTTTTGCCTTTTGTGTGTGTGTGTGTGTGTGTGTGTGTTTGGTATGTGTATATGTGTTTGGAAAGCATGTGTTTGTTTGGTATGTTTTGTGTGTTCGTTTGGTATCTTAGTGTGTGTGAGTGTTTATTATGTGCGTTTGTGCTTGATGTGTATGAGTGAGTGTTTGTGTATGTTTGGTATGTTAGTGTGTATGGTGCATGTTTGTGTGTATGGCGTGGGTTTGGTGGGTGTGTTGTGTGTTCTTGGTGTGTTTATGCCCCATGGTGTTTGAGATTCTGTAGTGTGTGTGTGTGTGTGTGGAAAGTACTATTAGGTAAATTATTATTTTAACACTGTTGTTGTGTTAGTTATTAACATTATTATAAACACTGTTGGTGTGTATGAGAGGTTCTGTCAGTGAAATGTGAGCCAACTTGAGGTCAGAAATGGTGTGTGTGGGTTGACCCAGGCCAGGAGCCAGCCAGATTTCCCTTCGCTGCCAGTGCTACAACATGTCATCATGCTGCTCGTCCAGTCTCCTGCCCACGCGTCTCTTTCTGTCTCTCGCCTTATCTCTCAGTCTCTTTCTGTCTGCCTCTTTCTATCTGTCTCTCTTTCTCTTTGACTCTTTCTCTCTGTCTCTGCCTCTCTGTCTCAGCTTTACCTGTGATGTCCAAAGTGGTTTGGAAAGAATGGGGGGAGGGTAGAGGAATAGGGAGGTAAAATTCAGGAAGAAGTGGAGGTTTGAAAGTTCGATGGCCTGTCCACCATGGATTTGCGTATGTGTGTCGTTTGTTTGGGTGTGTGATATGTTGGGTTGTCAGTACATTGGCTGGGTGGCTAGTGTTTGTGTCCTAGCTGGTGTTTGTAAAACCTAGAGCCGTTGGACTTGGCTGTAGAAGATTAGTCCTAGGAGATTAGAGCCTCTGCCTCTGCATCTCTGTCTCTGCTTGTCTGCCTCTGCATCTCTGCCTCTGCTTGTCTGCCTCTGCCTCTGCTTCTGCCTTTCTACCTCTGACTCTCTATCTCTGCCTCTCTGTCTTTGCCTCTCTGACTCTGCCTCTCTGTCTCTGTCTATCTGTCTCTTCCTCTCTGTCTCTGCTTCTATGTCTCTACCTTTTCGTCTCTGACTCTGTCTCTGTTTCTGCCTATCTGTCTCTTCTCTCTCTCTCTCTCTCTGCCTCTATGTCTTTCCTTTTTGTCTTTGCCTCTCTGCTTCTCTGTCTGTGCATTTTTGCCTCTCTGTCTGCCTCTTTGTCTCTGCCTGTCTGTCTCTTCCTCTCGGTCTCTGCCTCTCTGTCTTTGCGTCTCTGTCTCTGCCTCTCAGTCTGTTTCTGCCTCTTTGCCTCTCAGTCTCTGCCTCTGTGTCTCTGTGTCACTGTCTCAAAACACACATGTATAAAACGTAATTTAAAACGTGAGTAAAACAATCAAATGTCATTTTTAAAACATTTTGAAAATAAGAAAATTTTTGTGTGGTGCTGCTTCCTGTTGTCTCTTCTGCTGGGGGAATGACGTACCTACCTTTGAAGTGATTTGAGGAGTGGGGTAATGTATATATGTAAAATATGAGAAAATCAGTAGGAACCATTAAGAACTCGAACTTGCACACTGGGTATTCCCAAGCACACGCAGTAGATCACTACACTATAACATAATAAAAATTATGCAACCTAGGATTCAAATGAATCCTCTAGGGGGTCATGTGGCTTCCACTGAAGCCTAAATTGAGACAGGGCAATTGTGTTCATATAAACTCGAAGTTGATGTTCACTGACACACCTTCACAAATATTATGCATGTTACACTGGAAGTTAATCATTCCTTTACGCTCTTCACATCATGAAAATAGAACTTCGTAATGGTCAGAAAAAACATTATTATTAGATGATTCGAAAGTGGCTAGACTCATAAAAAAAATCTTTGTCACTGCCAATGAAACAACCATATCAATTTCTACTACTCGTTTTCTACAGGTTGCTTTGCAAGCATATCAACAGAGCCTTGAGATGCCAACATGTGATGTATCCATAGGAAGTTAAATTCAAATCGGTTTTCTTTAGCAGCTAAGACATTCATTCGAATATCACTGACTATTTTGTTGTGTTTATATCCTGGGGCCTGTTCCCTTATATGATTGTTACTTAATGTTGTTAATAAATAAAGGTTCTCCTACAGATGCATATAAGAAGCTCATGAAATAAATGTGCCTCTAGGAGCAGGTTTCAACATAGATGAGGAAGGATTACAGCTCTTCCTTGCACTTTCACCAGGTTCGTTATTTGATAGTTCCCCTATGTGATAGTTCCAAAGTACATTCTCATTAAATAAATTATTTTATAGGAGCAGGCTTCTGATGAGGTGAGGTAGGATAACAGCTCATGCTGCAGTTTCACTTGTTTTGACATCCCTTATGAACCCTAGTCAAAGTTATTAGGAGAGAGAGAGAGAGAGAGAGAGAGAGAGAGAGCGAGAGCGAGAGAGAGAGAGAGAGAGAGAGAGAGAGAGAGAGAGAGAGAGAGAGAGAGGAGAGAGAGAGAGAGAGAGAGAGAGAGAGAGGAGAGAGAAGAGAGAGAGAGAGAGAGAGAGAGAGAGAGAGAGAGAGAGAGAGAGAGAGAAGAGAGAGAGAGAGGAGAGAGAGAGAGAGAGAGAGGAGAGAGAGAGAGAGAGAGAGAGAGAGCGAGAGAGAGAGAGAGAGAGGAGCGAGAGAGAGGGAGAGAGAGAGAGCGAGAGAGAGAGGAGAGAGAGAGAGAGAGAGAGAGAGAGAGAGAGAGAGAGAGAGAGAGAGCGAGAGAGAGAGAGAGAGAGGAGAGCGAGAGAGAGAGAGAGAGAGAGAGAGAGGAGAGAGAGAGAGAGAGAGAGAGAGAGAGAGAGAGAGAGAGAGAGAGAGAGAGAGAGAGAGAGCGAGAGAGCGAGAGAGAGAGAGAGAGAGAGAGAGAGAGAGAGAGAGGAGAGAGAGAGAGAGAGAGAGAGAGAGAGAGAGAGAGAGAGGAGAGAGCGAGAGCGAGAGAGAGAGAGGAGAGAGAGAGAGAGAGAGAGAGAGAGAGAGAGAGAGAGAGAGAGAGAGAGAGAGAGAGAGAGAGAGAGAGAGAGAGAGAGAGAGTGAGAGAGAGAGAGAGAGAGAGAGCGAGAGAGAGCGAGAGAGAGAGAGAGAGAGAGAGAGAGAGAGAGAGAGAGAGAGAGAGAGAGAGAGAGAGAGCGAGAGCGAGAGGAGGAGAGAGAGAGAGAGAGAGAGAGAGAGAGAGAGAGAGAGAGAGAGAGAGAGAGAGAGAGAGAGAGGGAGAGGAGAGGAGAGAGAGAGAGAGAGAGAGAGAGAGAGAGAGAGAGAGAGAGAGAGGAGAGAGAGAGAGAGAGAGAGAGAGAGAGAGAGAGCGAGAGAGAGAGAGAGAGAGAGAGGAAGGAGAGAAGAGAGAGAGAGAGAGAGAGAGAGAGAGAGAGAGAGGAGAGAGAGAGAGAGAGAGAGAGGAGAGAGAGGGAGAGAGAGAGAGAGGAGAGAGAGAGGAGAGAGAGAGGGAGAGATGAGGAGAGAGAGAGAGAGAGAGAGAGAGAGAGAGAGAGGAGAGAGAGAGGAGGAGAGAGAGAGAGAGAGAGAGAGAGAGAGAGAGAGAGAGAGAGAGAGAGAGAGAGAGAGAGAGAGAGAGAGAGAGAGAGAGAGAGAGAGAGAGAGAGAGAGAGAGAGAGAGAGAGAGAGAGAGAGAGAGAGAGAGAGAGAGAGAGAGAGAGAGAGAGAGAGAGAGAGAGAGAGAGAGAGAGTGTGAGAGAGAGAGAGAGAACACCAACAACATCCCGTCTAACTTACCTGTTGCTGAAGGACGAACACCCACACCAGGACCAGCCAGGCTGCAGCCCTCATTATACTGGTGATGATTCTTCACAACGCTACGTTGCCAGCCCCGAGAGGCTCTCAGATTCAACCAACGTGAAGACTTCTTACCAACTATTGCTGCAGCGGCTTGCCTTTGGCAACAGGCAGACCTGAGGTGGTTCAACGCTTCTGTTTGAGACACGCGATTCTTGCCTATTGGTAGACCAGCCCGTCAGCAATCCTTATATATATAAAAATATGAGTATGGACGATTACCTGCGCCTTTGTAATACACACCTTACATATAACCCGACCAACCAATGTAGTAATCATTTTTATTTTGATGGAGCACATATTGTTATTTTATTTTTTGTATGTTAGCCTACGGCTTGGAATATGTAATCAAAATCACTGCACATATGTCCGAGAAAATTGGAACCAATTCTCAATTTGAATATTTCATTTTCCGGCATTCTTGTTCGCACAGAACACACCAAACTCATTACACAAGTAAAATTTTCTTATTTTTACTCACCACTTCGTTGGACTGTGACGTCATCCAGTAGAGCATGTAGGTTACCATTTTATGGTAACTCAAACTATAGCTTTGGATTTACAAACATATTTAACACAATCACAATTTCTCCAGATATACCAATTTATAACATCTCCAGATTATCTCCTGGATAAATTGCTGACTTTCTGACAAAACATTTTACACATTTAACATACTATTTTGATCAGTAATACACAGATTGTGTCTCCAATTTCTCTCACAGATTATTCCATCCAGCTGTGTTCAACGTCTTGATGCAACCTTTCATGATAAAGACGATGTGAGGTGCATTAGAAAGTCGAATATGAGCTTGAGTCTACTCAATATAATTTCTCATTATCCAAGACGTATAGTTCTAATGATAGGTTACACTTCAAGCTAAATGTCTAGATTTACAAATAAAGCTTTCACCTAAAAGCTAAATATCTCGTCTTATTGTAATGATGTTATTGGGATGAGAGTTAACAGGATTAGCAACAGGATTCAGAGTTTAAATTGCTCAATACTGGGGGGAGAGATTACATAACACACTATTGGGGTGAGAGTTTACATAGTGCACTACTGGGGTGACAGTTTCAATGGTGCACTATTGAGGTGATAGTTTACTCGGTGCAGTATTGTATTGAGTTTATGTGGTGCACCCCAAGGGGAGAAAGTCTATGGAGCGTGCTTGTTGGGTGAGAGATTATATATCGCACTAGTGGGGTTGAGAGTTTACGTTTTCACTACTTGGGTGAGAGTTTAAATGTTGCACTACTGGGGTGAGCGTTCGCATGGTACACTACTGGGGTGAGCGTTCGCATGGTACACTACTGGGGTGAGCGTTCGCATGATACACTACTGGGGTGAGCGTTCGCATGGTACACTACTGGGGTGAGCGTTCACATGATACACTACTGGGGTGAGCGTTCGCATGGTACACTACTGGGGTGAGCGTTCGCATGATACACTACTGGGGTGAGCGTTCGCATGGTACACTACTGGGGTGAGCGTTCGCATGATACACTACTGGGGTGAGCGTTCGCATGGTACACTACTGGGGTGAGCGTTCGCATGGTACACTACTGGGGTGAGCGTTCGCATGGTACACTACTGGGGTGAGCGTTCGCATGGTACACTACTGGGGTGAGCGTTCGCATGGTACACTACTGGGGTGAGCGTTTAGATGGTCCACTACTGGGTGAAAGTTTATATGGTGCACTAATGTGGAGAGAGATTACATGGTGTACTACTAAGTGAGAGTTTACATGGTGCACTATTAGGTGAGAATTTATATGGCGCACTACTAGGTGAGAGTTTACATGGTACACTACTGGGGTAAGATTTCCCATTGTGCACTACTGGGGTGAGAGTTCCTATTTGCACTACTGGGGTGAGAGTTCCCTTTGTGCACTATGGGGTGAGAGTTCCTATTGTGCACTACTAGGGTGAGCGTTCCCATCGTTCACTACTTGGGTAAGAGTTCCTATTGTGCAATACTGGGGTGAAAGTTTCTATTGTGCACAACTGGGGTGAAAGTTCCTATTGTGCACTACTGGGGCGAGGGTTCCCATTGTGCACTACTGTAGTGACAGTTCCTGTTGTGCACTACTGGGATGAAAGGTCCTATTGTGCACTAATGGGGTGAAAGTTCCTATTGTGCATTACTGGGGTGAGAATTCCCATTGTGCTCTACTGGAGTGAGAGTTCCTATTGTGCACAACTGGGGTGAGAGTTCCCATTGTGCACAACTTGTGTGAGAGTTCTATTGTGCATTTATTGTGAGAGAGTTCCTATTGTGCACTTCTGGAGTGAGAGTTCCCATTGTGCACTACAGGGGTGAGAGTTCCCATTGTGCATTTCTGGGATGAGAGTTCAAATTGTGCACTAGTTGGGATGAGAGTTCCCATTGTGCACTGGTTGGTTGAGAGTTCCCATTGTGCACTACTGTAGATAGGAGTTCCTATTTGCACTACTGGAATTAAAAGTTCCCATTGTACACTACTAGGGTGAGAGTTCTAATTGTGCACTGCTGTGGTGAGAGTTCCTATTATGCACTACTAGGATTGAAAGTTCCCATTGTGCTCTATTGGGGTGAGAGTTTCTATTGTGCACTAATGGGGGGAGAGTTCCCATTGTGCAACTGGGGTAAGAGTTCATATTGTGCACGACTGGGGTGAGAGTTCCCATTGTGCACTACTGGGGTAAGAGTTCCCATTGTGCACTACTGGGGTGAGAGTTCCTATTGTGCACTACTGGGGTGAGAGTTCCTATTGTGCACTACTGGGGTGAGAGTTCCTATTGTGCACTACTGGGTTGAAAGATCCCATTGTGCACTAATGGTGTAAGAGTTCCTTTTGTGCACTACATGGGGTGAGAGTTCCTATTGTGAACTCCTGTCGTGAAAGTTCCCATTGTGCACAACTTGGGCATAATTATTTTATCAAATCACCTCACTTTGTGGGGCCACGTGAGCAACACAAATGCGAAGAAACCTGAATGGTCCCCAGGCATATATGCAACTGAAAACTCCATTCTGGCTTGTTCGCATTTCTGTTGCTCACGTGGCCTCGCAAAATGAGGTGATTTGATGAAATAACTATGCCTAAGATTACTATCAAAGTGCCGTCGGGATGATGGGCAAATAGCCTCGGCTACCATCATCTTTTGTACGGTCACTGATGGTCGAGTGGTTAAAGTCTCCTGTACACCAGTTGCATAGTGCTCCAAGCAGTATGGGTTCGAGTCACTTCTGGGTTGTGGAGTTTTCACTTCTTATTTAAATTTTTCTTATGTTTTTCTTCACTGTCGGTGGTAATAAAAGTGAAATGAAGAAAAACATAAGAAATATTGAGAAAATTTGTGTTAGAATTATTAATCTTTCCTTTTCAACTCTTTTCAACTTTTCCTTTTTTTTCGGTCATATACAACAACATATGTTTATAAGAAAGACTGCTACCAAAATATACTAATATACACACAAATACACACAAACACACACACACACACACACAAACACACACACACACACGTAGATGGGAGACGGTACAAGACACACACGATTAGTGGGGTCCGCGGAAATTCGTCAATTTCTCGGGACATTGAAGGAGTATAGAGGCTAGATCATAGTATTTGGCCTCTCGCAGTGTGTAGCTAGCAGGGTGCGACATTGCATAGTCATATCGTTAGCGATAGTGCGAAGATTTGGCGAAGAAACCAAAGTGGAGCTAGTGGCATCACCGGTGCATGTAAGTGTGCGACCTGACCGGGTGGGACGCCCCGCCGTGGAACTACCTGATTGTGCTGTTGACTGGTGGCTGTGATCAGTGGTACAGTGAATTAGTGAACTTACAGTGACTAGAGATTAGTGAACAACGATACAGTGACTGACTCCAGAGCTTTGTGTAGACAGAGAAGAACCGACCTCATCAATCTACCAGCACTTAGCGAATCACCTAGTGGGAGACAACGACGGATAACCATCGTCATCATACATCGTCCTTACTCATCTGGTTGTGTGAGCGGGAGGAGACTGGTATGTACCCCCTCTCTGGTCAATTAATCAGGTGTACAGATTGAGGTAAAATATTATCAAAATCTTGTTCAGGATATCATATATATTTAAAAATCTCAGGGTGGCTCATTTAGGCAGAGGTAACGCATAAGGGATATCTTGACACATACAAGCACGCCCGCCCACGTACGTATACATGCACACAAGCGTGCACACGCTAAAACAGACACACACACACACGCACACACGCACACACACACACACACACGCACACACACACACACACACACACACAACCGTTCAGTAAGGGGAAAAGGCATTAACACCTGGGATCAGGACCTTACTATCCCCCCTCTTGATCCCCCATCTGACCTGACCTGACTGGTCGCCATCTCCGCCCCCCCACCACAGTCCCCTGCATCGCCCATACACACACTCTTCCCCTCCCCACTCTCTCCCTCTCCCACTCCCTCTCTCCCACTCTCTTTCTCTCCCACTCTCTATCTCTCCCACTCTCTATCTCTCCCACTCTCCTCTCTCCCACTATCTCTCTCCTGCTCTCTCTCTCTCTCTCTCTCTCTCTCTCTCTCTCTCTCTCTCTCTCTCTCTCTCTCTCTCTCTCTCTCTCTCTCTCTCTCTCTCTCTCTCTCTCTCTCTCTCTCTCTCTCTCTCCCTCTCCCTCTCCCTCCCTCTCTTTCCTTCCCCCTCCCTCTCTGCCCACACACACACACACACAACACACACACACACACACACACACACACACACACACAACACACACACACACACACACACACCACACACACATACACACACACACACACCTCCCCCCCTCTCTCCCTCACCCGCTCTCTCCCTCTCCATCTCTCTCCCTCTCCTCTCTCTCCCTCTCTCCCTCCCGCCTCTCTCTCCATCTCCTCCTACCCACCCATTTATCTCTCCCTTTATCACTCCCTTTCTCTCTCTCTCTTTCTCTCTCTCTTCCTCTCTCTCTCCCCCTCCCCCATCCCGCTCTGCCCTCCTGACAAATCCTATCACAGCACAACTATAGGAACAGGGTCAAGCATGGCAGCCAGAGGTACCAGGGGAACAGGGAAGAGCCAAGGTGACGAAATGAAGGAAATGTTCACCCAGTTTCTGGAGGACATCAAGAGTGAGATGCAAGAAATGATGCAGGAAATGAAGAACGAAATAAGCAACCTGAAAAGAGAGCTGACAGCAGCAAATTAGGAGATTAGAGCCCTCAAAGAGAATGGTATTGAGGCTGAGAATCAGAAAACCATCCAGGGAGAAGGTGGTAATAGTTTTTTGGATGAGAATGCCACAATAAAAGCAACATTTGCGGAAATACTAAAAAAGAATAACTCTGAAGTAATGACTGCAGTGATGGAGGCGGCCATGAAAGCAGCCACCTCACAGGAGGCAGCACGCTCCACTAGCCAACTGCTGGAAAGGAACAGATCAGTGGTTGCTGTGGGTATTAAAGAGCAGGAAGGCTCTAATAGGACAGAGTGGAATGACAAGGACAAAGCAGCAGTGAATGAACTACTAAAGGCACTAGACATGGAAGGGGCTGAGCATAGCATTGAGAAGGTTTTCAGGCTAGGCTGGTACAACAAAGACCGAGACCGAATGATAAAGATAGTGTTTGCAAACGAGAGCACAAAGGAGAAGATCCTATTAAGGAAGAGCTCCCTGAAAAACATGGGAAAATTCAAAAATGTATTCCTCCAGAGAGACATGACAAGGGAGGAGAGAGCCGTGGCGGCAGAAGCAAGGAAGAGGCGCAGGGCGAGAGGGGAAAACCAGGAAGTCACAGCTCCCAACACAACACCCCCAGAGGCGAGGGGGGAACCCACAACCAGCTACCCAGTAACACCAGAAGGGAAGACAACCCCGCCTCCCTCCTCTGCATAGAAAACCCCCCTACCCCAAACCCTCCCTGCCCCCACTCAAATGTTCAGCCAAATCTCACTCTCCCCACACCCAATCCCCACCCTTCTACCCCTCCCCTCCTCCCGAGTCCTCCCTCCCCCCTTTCCTTCCCGTCCTCCCTCCCCTTTCCCCCGTCCTCCCTCCCCTTTCACCCATACCCTCCCTGTCCCTCCCCTTCACTGGATCCCCCGCCCCTCATCCCAGTATCCTCTGAGACCCTGTTATCCACCTCACAGGTCCTCACACCCATGGAACAGCCTCCCCCACCAGCAGAACACTCACCAAGGAGGCGATTTGAGAAGAGACAGAAGAAAGTGAGCCTCAAAGCGATGTACACTAATATAGATGGAATTACAAATAAAGCAAATGAGCTTGGAGAACTGGTACTAGAGGAAAACCCAGACATAATAGCCCTCACAGAAACAAAGATCACGAAAACGATAACAAATGCAGTGTTCCCACAGGACTATTATGTCATGAGGAAAGAGAGGGAAGGAAGAGGAGGGGGTGGTGTAGCTCTGCTGGTAAGAAAAGGCTGGGATTTTGAGGATGGATATTCAGGGCTGTGAAGGTTTCAGTGACTACATAGCAGGTACTGTAACAAATGGAGGAAAAAAAAATTATAGTCGTAGTCATATATAATCCACCACCAAATGACAGAAGACCTAGACAGGAATATGATAGAAACAACATGGCCACCATTAACATAATAGAAAGAGCAGCTTCTGTTGCTAGCAGGAATAGATCTGGACTACTAATTATGGCAGACTTCAACCATGGGAAGATAGATTGGAAGAACAGAGACCCACATGGAGGACCAGAAACATGGAGAGCTAAGCTGCTGGACATGGCAACAAGAAACTTTCTAAGCCAGCACATCAAAGAACCAACAAGAATGAGAGGAGAAGATGAACCAGTAATGCTTGATTTGATATTTACCCTAAATGAGTGGGATATAAGGGAAGTTAAGATGGAAGTGCCCTTGGGAATGAGTGACCACAGTGTATTAAACTTTGAGTACCTGGTAGAGCTAGGACTTATCTCCCCCAAAAAAGAACTAGGAATCAAAAGGCTGGCATACCGAAAGGGAAATTATGAACAGATGAGAAGTTTCCTAAGTGAAATACCTTGGGACACAGACCTCAGAGATAAGTCTGTACAGGGTATGATGGACTATGTTACCCAAAAGTGTCAGGAGGCAGTAAACAGGTTCATCCCAGCTGTTATGGACCCGAGCCCAGTGTCCGCGCACGGAGCAGGGACGACCGCGCCATCTGTGGGTCAGCTCCCGAAACCCCTCCAAATGGACGACGCCATCTAGTGAGGACGAGATGTACTGGCCACAAGGGCTGTTTCCCGTCCTAATCAGCTCGTGACGTAGCCGCTGCTGACCTCTGGTGAGGTGACGCTTAGACAGCAACGCCATCTATGGAGTGGATAGGTGGGCGTTTATGTCTAAGCCTGTAAGTGAGGTGCCCCAGAGTGTAACGTGTCTGATTACAGAGTCGACCTGGGACTGCTGTAATGGAAGTTGGATCAGTCTACCCAAGGCAGCCGTAGAATCTCCAAGTGTAAGCTGCAGAAGTTGAGTCACCCCCCGGATGAACACTGTTGTGTTAGCCTGCCTGTGATGTGGCAGTTGAGGATTTGTTGTACCCGGGGATGACTGGAGGAGAAGACTAGTCACTGGGGTGTTGTGGTGAGGAGAGTGATCTGTGAAGTCACACGAGGCTCCTGCCTAGGGTTCGCAACCCTAGTATCGGTCGTGGAGTGGCCTAACCTGCGGAACTGATTGGAACCTGCCAGCCACAAGCTGGATTTGTGGTTGACGGCCTCCACGACTGTGCACCCAGTGGGACTGTGATTTGGCTGGCCTGTGGCCGGGGTAGACTCGTCGAGGGAATCAAAGGATTCATCGTGAGGCCACAAGAGAACCAGGACCACTCGTCTTGAGCACCGTGAACGTCTTGAGTCTTCGGAGGAAGACAAGTGATTGTAAATAAGTGTAGTAATAACAAGTGTGAGACTGTTTATATATTTATTTAAGGTGGTGGTGCTAATATATACTTAATAGAGAGCAGTTTTATCCCTTCCCCTATAATTTACTTGCGTTACGGAGCACACCCCTTGAAAGCCACTACTAGCTTGGGGCCGGATACCCAAGCACTACTAACATCAGAGAAAGAACCCAGTTGCGACCCTAGAGGGCCGTAACATAATTGGCATCCCCAGCGGGATCCGACCCCTTGTCAAGTATGTTTGAAAGGGGTGGTGAAGTGGCGCAATCCCTGTAAATAATTCCCCCTGTGTGTGACTATTAGGACGTTATACGTCCAGTGCGGTGCTCGGTGTGATTCAATGCAATATTGTAGAGCGAAGTGCTCGCTGTGATTAAGTGCAATATTGTGTAGTGTGGTTCTCGGTGTGATTCAGTGCAATATTGTAGAGCGAGGTGCTTGCTGTGATTAAGTGCAATATTGTGTAGTGCGGTGCCCGGTGTAATTACGTGCAATATTGGCAAGTGCAGTGTTTGGTGCGATAAAGTGCAATATTGACGTAGAACAGTGCTTGGTGCGTTAAGTGCTAAAGGGAAAGCGGCGTGATAAGTGCTAGTGCTCCATCTCAGTGACAATGGCAGAAAAAGCGACCATCGACGATCTGGACGATGTTCAGGCTTTTCTGAACAGGGAGGACTGTCTTGCCAGTTTAAAATATCTGGGAAAACAGGAACTTGTACTGGTAAGTGCCTACCTGGAGATAAAGATACGTGCCAGTGATTCCCGTGTGGAGATCTTGTCAAAGGTTCACCGGCATTTGAAGGCCGAAGAAAAACAGGAAGGTGAGGCACAAAGTACAAAAGGAGGTGAGGAAATGGCTTCCACTGAAAAGGAAGATAAAGGCAGTGACATTGACAGCGATGTAGGTGAGCTGAATATAAGCTTGCTAACTGTCAAAATGCGTGCCTTGGAAATAAATCGTGAGATAGAATGGAAGAAATTAGAAATAGAACGAGAATTAAAAGATAAAGAAATGGAGATGAAAGATAAAGAATTGGCGATGAGGCGTTTAGAATTAGAAAGAGAAGAAAAAGAGAAGAGCGAGAAAGAGAAGAGAAACGAGAGAGAGAAGAACGAGAAAGAGAAAGAGAAGAGCGAGAAAGGGAAGAGAAACGAGAAAGAGAAGAGCGAGAAAGAAAAGAGAAACGAGAAAGAGAAGAGCGAGAAAGAGAAGAGAAACGAGAAAGAGAAGAGCAAGAGAGAGAAGAAAAAAAAAGGAGAGACAACATGAGCTAGAAGTATTGAGATTAGGCGGTGGTCGGAGGCAAAGAATGGAAACAAGTATTTTCGATCCGGTGAGGAACATCAAAATGGTCCCAAAATTCAACGAGAAGGAAGTGTCGAAGTTCTTCGCAGCCTTCGAGAAAGTCGCAGCCTCTTTGGAGTGGCCAAAGGAGAATTGGGCCATCATGATACAGTCCGTCTTGACTGGGAAGGCCCAAATCGCCTACTCCACGTTGTCCCTTGATGACTCCGGCGATTACGACAAAGTGAAGAAGGTAGTGCTCATGGCGTACCAATTGGTACCTGAGGCTTACAGGCAGAAGTTCAGGAACCTGAAAAAGACCTCAGAGCACACTTTCACCGAATTCGCCACCATCAAGGAGCGACTTTTCCAGGAATGGTGTGCCTCTCGGAAGATGGAGACCAAAGAAGACCTCGAGCAACTCATACTGTTAGAGGACTTCAAAGACTGTTTGTCTGGAGACCTGAAGACGTACTTAGAAGAGCAACAGGTGGAGACCTTGAGTGCGGCAGCCACCATGGCTGAAGAGTACATCCTAACGCATAGGCCTTCTGCTAAGTATGTCCCAAGGAATTACCCACGCCGGTTTGACAAACCTCGTCATGACGAAGAGGAGACCCCCGTCCCACAAAGCGCTAAGAAGACGCCCCCAAGTAGCCCTCGAAGGACCAGTCCTAGCAGTCTGAAACACCGGAGTCCGAGGAGGAATATGGTGTGCTGGACTTGTGGGCAGAAAGGGCATGTAGCTGCTATGTGCCGAGGCAGAAGAGGTAGCGGCGCTCGTAGGGAGGTGATGTTGATGAGCTGTGTGACACCACCAGTAGGAAGCCAGTCTATGACTAGTCAGGAAGGACCAAGATTGTTTTCCCCTCACACTTCAAGTGGGTATGTAACGAGTGATCATACTGGTAGATCAGTTGTAGTGCTCAGAGATAGTGGAGCAGCCCAGTCCCTGATCGTGAAAAACTCGTTACCCGAGGGAGTGAGTGTGGATGGGAGACCAAAGGTTGTCCTGGTTGAGTTTCCTAGGACGCAGTATGTAGCCCCCTTAATGGCGATACATCTCGACTCGCCTTACTTCAGCGGCACATGTGCGTTGGGAGTAGTTGATACCCTACCTATAGCTGGGATTGACGTGGTACTAGCCAACGACTTGGTGACAGATTGGAGCAACAATCATCCCAAGGTTGTGGACGAGTCAGCCGGAACAGCAAAGTCTGAGGTAACAGCAGGCAGTGGTATTGTACAGGTACAGACAGACCCAGAATTAAATATGTTTAATCCTTCCTCTCACCCGCAGATCGACAGCATTTTAGCAGAGTCTCCTGATTCTTCTCCCGACGAAGAACATGCGGTTACGGTGGCAGAAGCGACTGAGCAAGAAGAAAGGCCTCGTGTACGGACACCCACGGATACCCCAGAGCCTGGAGCGAAGGCGGATGAGTACTTGCGGTATGGCAAGATACAGCGTTCATTTAACCGGCCAGAGATTCCCCAGACGTCGGAGGTATGTGAGGTATGTACGAAAGTTCTAGTGCCCTCTTCGGTCCAAACCAGGCTAATGGATATAGCCGGTTATGGACATTACAGGCTCAGGAAGCTTATCCCTCTGTTGGCCATAGGTCTCTTAGCGGTATTTTGTTTTATTCTTATGTGTGTTCTCAGTAAGGACCAGTGGACGACCCGACGGATGGTGGCTCCCTTGAACATTGCGAAGAGACCCCAGGGATTGGAGACGTGCACTGTGAGTAGTGCAGTCGAAGAAGGGACCTGGAAGGTGATGGTAGATACAGGAGGTACGAGAGGTGATATTATGAGTGACTGTTTCCGACAGGTTGACACCCCCTGCATGATTGCCGAGCCTGGAGGTAGCATTATGTGGAACGTTGGTCGACCTGACGGTGGTAGAGCGGACACCATCGATGTACGAACTGCTCTGTTAGAACTAGGTGTGGACCTAGTAGAGGTGTATGCTGTAAGTACTGACTTACCCACTGTTGCTGTCACTCTAAATTATCAGACCCCTGTATTCCAGGTTCCCGTCTCCCTGAAGGACTACTGGACCGGTACCAGAAATGCCGTCTGCGACCAGCCATCATCGGTGCCACGACACAGGGAAGTGTCGAGTCGCCCCAGATCGTGTCTATATCAATCCTTACTCGAGGCACGTGAGATTATGCCCCTGCTTGAAATCGCAGTGGAAGTGTGGAAGATTACATCAGGCAGGTCATTGCCTTCTATCTGCAAGTTTCCGTTGTGCCAGAGTTCCCCAGTAGTACAGTTCTGTGGACAAGACATCCTCGCCATTCCGGTTTATAATGTACGTGAGTCCGTGTGGAGTTATACCCAAGTACTAATTTGGTTTGTTTTTTTTCTTTTAGAAACCCAAACCAAATTCTTTTTGGTAGGGAGGTGTTACGGACCCGAGCCCAGCGTCCGAGCACGGAGCAGTGACGACCGCGCCATCTGTGGGTCAGCTCCCGAAACCCCCTCCAAATGGACGACGCCATCTAGTGAGGACGAGATATACTGGCCACAAGGGCTAGTTTCCCGTCCTAATCAGCTCGTGACATAGCCGCTGCTGACCTCTGGTGAGGTGACGCTTAGACAGCAACGCCATCTATGGAGTGGATAGGTGGGCGTTTGTGTCTAAGCCTGTAAGTGAGGTGCCCCAGAGTGTAACGTGTCTGATTACAGAGTCGACCTGGGACTGCTGTAATGGAAGTTGGATCAGTTTACCCAAGGCAGCCGTAGAATCTCCAAGTGTAAGCTGCAGAAGTTGAGTCACCCCCCGGATGAACACTGTTGTGTTAGCCTGCCTGTGACGTGGCAGTTGAGGATTTGTTGTACCCGGGGCTGACTGGAGGAGAAGACTAGTCACTGGGGTGTTGTGGTGAGGAGAGTGATCTGTGAAGTCACACGAGGCTCCTGCCTAGGGCTCGCAACCCCAGTATCGGTCGTGGAGTGGCCTAACCTGCGGAACTGATTGGAACCTGCCAGCTACAGGCTGGATTTGTGGTTGAAGGCCTCCACGACGTTGGCCTAACCTGCGGAACTAATTGGAACCTGCCAGCTACAAGCTGGATTTGTGGTTGACGGCCTCCACGACTGTGCACCCAGTGGGACTGTGATTTGGCTGGCTTGTGGCCGGGGTAGACTCGTCGAGGGAATCAAAGGATTCATCGTGAGGCCACAAGAGAACCAGGATCACTCGTCTTGAGCACCGTGAACGTCTTGAGTCTTCGGAGGAAGACAAGTGATTGTAAATAAGTGTAGTAATAATAAGTGTGAAACTGTTTATATATTTATTTATGGTGGTGGTGCTAATATATACTTAATAGAGAGCAGTTTTATCCCTTCCCCTTTAATTTACTTGCATTAGGGAGCACACCCCTTGAAAGCCACTACTAGCTTGAGGCCGGATACCCAAGCTCTACTAACATCAGAGATAGAACCCAGTTGCGACCCAATAGGGCCTTAACACCGGCCCAAAGGGAAAAATCCGAGAAGCAACAGAAGAATCCATGGTATAATAGGGCATGTATGGAAGCGAAGAAACTGAACAAAAGGGCGTGGAAGAACTTCCCGAATAACAGAACACCAGAAAGCAGAGAGAGATACCAGAGAACCAGGAATGAGTACGTCAGGGTGAGAAGAGAAGCAGAGAAAAGTTTTGAAAATGATATAGCAAACAAAGCCAAGACCGAACCAAAGCTACTCCACAGTCACATCAGAAGGAAAACAACAGTGAAAGAACAGGTATGGAAACTTCGAACAGGCGAGGACAGGTATACAGAGAAGGACAGAGAGGTGTGTGAAGAACTCAACAAGAGGTTCCAGGAGGTCTTCACTATAGAACAAGGTGAGGTCACTGTGCTAGGAGAAATGGAGGTAAACCAGGCGGCCTTGGAAGAGTTCGAAATTACGAGAGAGGAGGTCAAGAGACACCTGCTGGATCTGGATGTTAGAAAGGCTGTTGGTCCAGATGGGATCTCACCAGGGGTACTGAAAGAGTGTGCAGAGGCACTTTGCTTGCCACTCTCCATAGTGTATAGTAAGTCACTGGAGATGGGAGACCTACCAGAAATATGGAAGACGGCGAATGTGGTTCCAATATACAAAAAGGGCGACAGGCAAGAGGCACTGAACTACAGGCCAGTGTCCTTGACTTGTATACCATGCAAGGTGATGGAGAAGATCGTGAGAAAAAACCTGGTAACACATCTGGAGAGAAAGGACTTCGTGACATATCGCCAACATGGGTTCAGGGAGGGTAAATCTTGCCTTACAGGCTTGATAGAATTCTACGATCAGGTGACAAAGATTAAGCAAGAAAGAGAGGGCTGGGCGGACTGCATTTTCTTGGATTGTCAGAAAACCTTTGACACAGTACCGCATAAGAGGCTGGTACATAAGCTGGAGAGACAGGCAGGTGTAGCTGGTAAGGTGCTCCAGTGGATAAGGGAGTATCTAAGCAATAGGAAGCAGAGAGTTATGGTGAGGGGTGAGACCTCCGATTGGCGTGAAGTCACCAGTGGAGTCCCACAGGGCTCTGTACTCGGTCCTATCTTGTTTCTGATATATGTAAATGATCTCCCGGAGGGTATCGATTCATTTCTCTCGATGTTTGTGGACAATGCTAAAATTATGAGAAGTATTAGAACAGATGAGGACTGTTTGAGGCTTCAAGAAGACCTAGACTAGCTGAAGGAATGGTCGAACAAATGGTTGTTAGAGTTTAACCCAACCAAATGTAATGTAATGAAGATAGGTGTAGGGAGCAGGAGGCCAGATACTAGGTATCATCTGGGAGAGGAAATTCTTCAGGAGTCAGAGAAGGAAAAAGACTTGGGGGTTGATATCACGCCAGACCTGTCTCCTGCAGCACATATCAAGAGGATATCATCAGCGGCATATGCCAGGCTGGCCAACATACGAACAGCATTCAGAAACTTGTGTAAAGAATCAT
>NC_091205.1:33162849-33226702 GCF_040958095.1 Procambarus clarkii
GAGGGAGCGAGGAATGGTGAAGAGGATGAGGGACGGGAATGGGGGATGATGGGGGAGGACGAGGGGACAGAGGAGGAGGTAGTGATGGGGAGGACGAGGGGAAGGGGGAGTTGGGGATGGTCGGGATGAGGGGACAGGTGAATGGAGAATTGTGGGGAGGATGAGGGGGGACGGAATGGGTGATGGTGGGGAGGACGAGGGGGACAGGGGAGGGGGGTAATGATGGGAAGGACGAGAGGAAGCGGTAGTTGGGGATGATGGGGACGAGGGGACAGGGGGATGGAGAATGGTGGTGAGGACAAGGGGACAGGGGAGTGGGGGATGGTGGGGAGGACGAGGGGATGGGGAAAGGGGGGAATGGTAGGGATGTAACACTGTAAAAGTGTTTGGTTTATTTGTATTTAATACATACATAGAGTACATGAGTCAGAGACAAGAATTTGAGAAGGCGCCAGTTTGTCCACCGGAAAGTCACACCTCTAAGAGTTAATGACCCCAAGTGACCTGAGGTCAAATCATGAGAATTTCACCTTACTTCTACTAATCTTATAATTGGAGCCTGGTAGCCTTCAAACATGCCAACGTTTAAGGAGTGGCTTGGTAGAGAGCCGGAGGCTATCTACTTGTGGGCGGAGTTAGTTACTAGGTTCCCCAATATATACTCGGAGAGCTATCGATTTGAGAGCATTAACAAGACAGACAGAACGGCAATCAGCAGAGCAGAGAAGACGGCCCTAGCAGGGAGGCTGTCAGCCGGCAGGGCGGGACAGTCTCTGCTCAACTATAGACCCCCCCCCCCCCTCTATCCAGCTATAGGCAGACACTTGGTGAGTTGAACATTAAGGTGACTTGGTCGTGTTTTACAAGTGTTGTGTCATGATCAGGGGCAGTCAGTTGTAGTGGTCTCAGATTCTTGGAGGATGACTCACTTTACATATATAGATCTTGAACATTGCTTAAATTATGATACTTAGTATGTGAAATATAATTGAATTTATTATTTAAATTGCCTTTGTGTCCCCTAGAGTTGAGTTGAGGTGAGAAGCCTCTGGGATTATTCGTTCCCTGATTTTACTGAGTACATGAAAGATGGGACATACTAAAATGACCTTGATAACATCTTTTGAGAATTTTGTGATACAGACAAGTGTCCATTCCTTGTCTTGTATGTAATGATCATGAATGGATGGCGGCAGCATTTCGTCTTCTACTATTTCCTATTTCTACTTCTACTATCTACTCTTCTACTTCTACCTATCTACACCTCTCCCTCCACCCCTCTCTAAACTCTCACTTTCAACTAATGACCCTCCTCGCTCCTCCCACCTCCCTACCTCTCACCCCAAACCCTCACTAATTACTCCACTATTCATTTCTTTCCTTTCGTTTTCTCTTATACGTTTGTGGCAGTGAAAAGTATTCTAGAGTTCTGTCTAGAGTTTCGGGTAGCTGATCCAGTTACGGCGCCTTGTAGTCGTAGCACCTAGGTAGTCAAATACCTAGGCTACAAGGTGTTGAACGAGAGAGGTTGCCTTAGGAACTCTGGAGGGTGCTCTAGAATAGTTAGCTAACTGAGGACGGGATAACGGACTAGAGGAGAGCTTGTTTCCCCCGGCCTCGTTAGTTAACTGGGGGTGGAATAATGGACAAGATAGAGCTATTTCCCCACCCCCCGTTACAGGGAGAATGAGGGGATGGGTGAGTGGGAGATGGTGGGGAGGACAAGGGGGGGTGGTTAGGAGGACCAGGAATGGAGGAATGGGGGTGGGTGGGGGAGGACAAAGGAACGGGGGCGGGGGAAAAATGGTTGGGAATACCGAGGGACGGGGAAGTGGGGAATGGTTGGGAGGACAAAAGGACGGGTGTGTGAGGAATGGTTGGGAGGACGAAGGAACGAAACAGGGGGGAGGGGAGTGGTGGGGGGGGATTGAGAGTCAGGGGAAGGTTGCTGTGGCTCAGCAAAGCACATGCGTTGCTGAGCTACAGCAACATGTGGTCGGGTACAGCTAGTTAGATTATAAAACTTGAAAGTGTAATTACTATTTCTAAAAAAAAAAAAATCACTAAAACAAACTGTAAACAAATTAGACACAGGTATATATGAGTAACATTTAAATTGTCAACATGCTATTGTAAATTACAAACTTCAATACTGAAAACAAACTTCATTGTAAGGTTTGGAGAAATATAAAAAATGTTCTATTGTGCAAGTCCTTAACAGCTGGAAAAACAAATATTTCTTGCTACTCTGAACTTCAAATTTACTAATAACACCCTAGGAACACAATTAATACACAAAAGAATTACAAAAGAATATCCCTATCCTTCCTCCTCGCCCTCCTCCTCCTCCTCCTTCCTCCTCGACCTCCTATTCCTTCCTTCTCGCCCTCCTCGTTCCTCCTCCTTCCTAGCCCTCTTCCTCCTTCCTCCTCGCTTGCCTCCTCATTCCTCCTCGTCCTTCCTCCTCGCCCTCCTCCTTACCTCCTCCTCCTCCCCCTCCTCCTTCCTACTTCCTCCTCGACCTCTTCCTTTCTCCTCGACTTCACCCTCTTACCTAGATCTCTTCCTCCTTCCTTCTCGCTCTCCTTCTCCTCCTCCTTCCTCCTCGACCTCCTATTCCTTCCTTCTCGCCCTCCTATTCCTTCCTCCTCGCCCTCCTCGCTCTCCTCCTTCCTCTTCGCCCTCCTCGCCCTCCTCCTTCCTTCTCGCCCTCCTCCTTACTCCTCACCCGCCGCCTTCTCCCTCTCCCTCCTCTCCCTCCTCGCCCTACTACTCCTCCTTCCTCCTCGCCCTCCTCCACCTTCCTCCTCGCTCTCATAGCTCGTCATCTTCTTCCTCCTCGCCCTACTCCTCCTCCTCCTTCATCATGCAGCCTCCTCCTTCCTACTCGCTCTCCTTCTCCTTTCTCCTCGCCCTCCTCCTCCTTGTTCTCCTCCTCCTTCCTCCTGCTCCTTCCTCCTCGCCCTACTCCTCCTTCCTCCTCGCCCTCCTCCTCCTTCCTCCTCGCTCTCCTCCTTCCTCCTCGCCCTCATTCTTCCTCGCCCTCATTCCTCCTCGCCCTACTCCTCCTCCTCCCTTCTCCTCGCCCTTCTCCTCCTCAGTCTCCTCTTTAACTTCCTCCTCTACCTCATCCTCCTTCCGCCTCGACCTCCTCCTTCCTCCTTGATATCCTTCTCCTTCCTCCTCGACCTCATCCTCTTACCTGGAATTCTTCCTCCTTCCTCCTCGACCTCTTCCGAAGAATATGAATAAAAATGACGAATTAACCTTTATTATGACCGTGTTTCTTTTTACTAAGTGTAGAAATATACTTTTATATTTCTATATTTATATAAATAACAACAATAAAAAACTACGTTTATGAAACATTTAAGGTTGCCACAAGGTTTCAATTTTTTTTTTGCCAACGTTTCGTGCAATACGTTTCAGAAACTTATTTACAGCCACACAAAATTACGCATCTAATGCGTGAAAACAAACGTTGCCCATACTTTCCAACACTTTCCAGATACGTTGTGGCAACCTAAAATTGTTTCCTAGGGACACCGTTCCTAGGACAAGGAGCAACGCCTTGAGGAAGGGGCGAGTGTGTGAAATAGTGATTAGCTCAGTGCCCATTGAAGAACCAGGATTGGGATAGCTGAATCTCAGGGATTGGAACGGCGATGACGCAAAGGCTTCATGACACCTGAGGACCTGTGGAACGTTCCTGGATCGTCAAGGATCGACTCGGGAAGCGTGGGAACCTCACACCATCGAGGGACAGGCGTCGTGAGCCAGGAATGTAAAGGTAGATCACTTTCCCTTCCATTACCCCTTGTGTGAGTAGGCTAGATAGGCCACAATATTCACTTATGTATGTGGCAATAGGACATTAATACTTTAGTAGTAGAATAGGCTGCAGGGCAGCTTGTGTCCAAGACTGTTGGAGAGGACAGTGTGTATGGACGGCAGGACAGTGAAGAAGAGGTGCCGACGTGGTGAAGAGGCCCTCCTGTGAGAGTGTGTGTGACTCCTGTCTTTCTGCCCAGTTGAAGGAGTGTTGGAGGTCGTGGAAGAAGAGTTGCTGACGATCTCCAGATTTATTATCCTTATTTTCATATTCATGTATTACTTGTGATTGTGTGTGTGTTCATGTAATTTGTGTCAGTAAAGTCACACATTTTATCATTGTGTTTAAGTGTGCCTCCATTATAATATTTCTCTATGAGCATACACGAAGGTTATCATAGTACCACCTAGGGAACACCACGTTCTCTATAAAAGTTCTTATTGCCTGGAGAGTGGTAAAAACAGTACAGACTTATATAGAAGTGTACCCTTAGCCATCCGATCAGTATCAGTGCCTGAATGGTGGCAACTAGTAACGTAGTGGCTAGAGAGAGGTAAAGCCACACAGACCTTCTTGAGAGAGTACCCTGGGCCGACAGTCTAATAGCAGATCTATGGGAGTAGCAACCTTCTGGCAACAAACAATATATAATACACCCACTGAACTGCATCGCTGGGGTGCAGTTATAATAACCCAGATGGCGACCTTGTTAAGAAGAAGATAAAGAAGACAGGCGGGAAAGGAGTTCCTGCAACCTTTTTGTCTGGCAGGCAAGACTCAGGGAGGTTATTGTTATAAGGTAAGCCTGATCGAATCTTCTTTCACTCCTCCACGGGTCTAGGCTGGAACTGTTAACAGCAGTTTCCCCGTGTTTGACTGAAGGGCTTCCAGGGTGAATCAGTGGCACTCCCCCTTTTGTGGTGGAAGCAAAGATCTGCGGTCGTAGGCATTGTTGGTCCTCTCCTGTGTGACCAAGGAGACCCCGGTGAATCCCGGGAGTCGGAGAGGCTGAGTATTCGGCCTTTTGAGCCCCTAGCAGCTGAGTGCTAGCAGAGCCCCGGCCTACCCCCTCGTGACAAGAACTGGCGACCTGGCCAGGATTCGAGCCACGGTAGCCAAGAACTGGAAACTTTGCCTGGAAGCGTGGATCAGGCTACAGTGTTGCCATGGTATGGTAATCAAGCTACAGTGTGGCCCAAATTTCATGACAAGTGTTGCCAGGGTACTAATACAGTGTGGCCAGTGAATTCAGTGGTACTGTTACCCAACCAGCTAAGGGACTGAAACGGTGAAATTAGTGCCTACTAACTTGTCTGTGCTGTCGTGTATGCTCGATGATATAGAGATGGAGGAGGACAAAATAAAGAAATTTATTGACACAAGGGACGAGAGAATTTTGGAAGAGTGTACCAAGGCCCAGCTCCAACAAGTGGTAAACCCCTTTGGGATCAGGTTGAGGACGACTAAGGTTGCGGAGCGAAGGATAGAGATCATGGCACAGCTCACAGCTCGAGAGGAGGCGACGGGAGAGCAGCCATCTCAAGGAGAGCCGTCCCAAGAAGAGCCTTCGCAAGGTGAACCGTCCCGACTAGAGCCACCCCAAGCGCCTACCAGTGTGGAGAGAGTTCACAGTGAACATGGGAGCAGTGGAAAGTCCAGCTGTAGTAAGAGGAGCCTACAACTGGAAATAATGAAGATGCAACTGGAAGCCCAGCTGCGGCGAGAGGAAAAAGAAGCACAAATGCGGCGAGAAGAAGGAGAGAGACAACTGCTACTGAAGGAGATAAAGGCAAAGAAAGAAGTCGAATTGCGTCGCATTGAGCGTGGTCTGCCCTCACTACCTGCACGGCGGGATGACCTCAAGGTAAGGGAACGTGACTGACCTACGTTTGAACCACAAGAAGCTGAGGCTTTCTTCGAACACTTTGAACGAATAGCGACTCTGAAGGAGTGGCCGGAAGATGATTGGGCTGCTCTGGTCCAGGGCAGGTTGACCGGTGAGGCCCGGGAAGCCTACAACATGCTGGACCTAGAGGAGTGTACTAGTTACGACGCAATTAAGAATGCGGTGCTCCACTCAATCCGGCTGACTCCGGAGATGTACCGGAAGCGGTTCAGAGAGTGTACAAGAGCGTCGGGGAAGTCTTACACCGAGATCGCCAGGGATATGGAACGGAAATTCCTACGATGGTTGAAAGCGGAGGAAGCGGAGTCGGCGGATGATATTAAACGACTGATAGTGATGGAGAAGTTTATGTCAGTGCTCCATCCTGAGTTGCGAGTAAGGGTGAGAGAAGCAGGTATTAAGGACCTGAAGGCTGCAGCGGACCGAGCCGACATGCTGGAGGAGGCACTACATCTCAGGAGGGAGGGGCCGCCCAGACACTCGCCTTACCCCAGGTCGGGAGGGAACTTTGGGAGTTCAGGAGGAGCGAGGACGGGTGGGGACTCTCCCAAGAGTAGTGTGCCCAATGAAGTAACCCGGTTCAAGAGCTCAAGGGATGCGGGAAGGAAGCCCCAAGCTGTGAGCAGTGGACCTGGTTCGAGAGCAAGTGCTGCAGCCAAGGACACGACGACAGGGAGTCCAAGGAGGACCCAGGGGACGTCTGCAAGTGGTACCGCCAGGGGGACTGGCGAGTGGCCGCCCAGGGGAGGCAGCCGATGCTTCAACTGTGGTGTGAGAGGACATTATGCCCGCGAGTGTGAGGAGCACCAAAGGAATATAGTACTAATGTTGGAAGAGGAGAGAGTGCTTGTTCACACCCCATATTATAGTGGACCCAACGTGAATGGTTGGGAAATGAAGTTGGGTGAACATCCCTTCGTTTTCGGGGACAACGTGAAGTTTGGAAAGTCAGACCCGGTGGAGGTTGCCGTTCTTCGAGATACGGGTGCTGACATATGTATGGTGACCAGGAGTATTCTCCCCAGGGAATTTAATGATTCACCCGTGGGAGTGGTGAGGATACGCGGTGTTGGGGAGGAATACAGGTTGCCAATTCACGAAGTACAGCTGATTGCCGACTGCGGAGTTGAGAAAGCTATTGTAGCTGTAGCCCCTAAGTTACCCCTAGAGCATGTACAGATGGTACTGGGTAATGACCTCGGAGGAGGCAGGATACAACCCGATTGGTCCAGGAGTGCCTGTGTTTCAAGCAGCGGTACAACCCTGCCAGGTGAGGTATCAGTCGCTCCAGATGGTAATGAGAAAGCCGACTTCGCCAGGGGAAACGGCGACAACGAGCGCGAGAGTGCAGAGAGGTCGTCGGAGGTCGTGGAAAACCCCGACGAGGACCTCTGACTAAGCCTGATGATGCGTGTGGAGGAGTGGCGAGGAGCAGCAGTACAAACGCCTGGGACGGTGAAGAGGCTGCACACTGCACTCCCTCCACACAGAAACGTGAATAAAGTAAGCTCAGTGGATGAGCGAACGGCAGTGAGGGGCAGAGTGGAGGAGCCACGACGCAGTGCACCCTATGCCAGATAGATGAATAGTGGTAAGTGCAAGATGATGTTTCAGAAGTAGAAGCAAGATCATAGCGTAGTAAGAACTCTGTTTAGTGTTTGCAGGTTATAGTTGTGTGTGTGTAAACTAAAAGTCTTTGAAAATGTAATAAGTTATTACGAAACGCGTTCAAGTGTCGCGTCAGACTAGAAATAAAAATGAATTTTGGAGATTTGATTTTTCAATTACCATCAACAGTGAAAAGAAACATAAGAAATATTGAGAAAATTCGTGTTAGAAGTATTAATCTTACTTTTTTTTAATTATATATATATATATATATATATATATATATATATATATATATATATATATATATATATATATATATATATATATATATATATATATATATATATATAATGTCGTACCTAGTAGCCAGAACGCACTTCTCAGCCTACTATGCAAGGCCTGATTTGCCTAATAAGCCAAGTTTTCACGAATTAATATATTTTCTAAATTTTTTTTCTTATGAAATGATAAAGCTACCCATTTCATTATGTATGAGGTCAATTTTTTTTATTGGAGTTAAAATTAACGTAGATATATGACCGAACCTAACCAACCCTACCTAACCTAACCTAACCTATCTTTATAGGTTAGGTTAGGTTAGGTAGCCGAAAAAGTTAGGTTAGGTTAGGTTAGGTAGGTTAGGTAGTCGAAAAACAATTAATTCATGAAAACTTGGCTTATTAGGCAAATCGGGCCTTGCATAGTAGGCTGAGAAGTGCGTTCTGGCTACTAGGTACGACATATATATATATATATATATATATATATATATATATATATATATATATATATATATATATATATATATATATATATATATATATATATATATATATGAGACACAAGATGAGTATAGGGTGCATAATAAATGAACTAAACTAACTAAACTGGTCGACAAACAGCACTGTTTAAAATAGCAGACATGGGTTGACATTTAGGGGTAAGGTAGGTTACAGGGAGTTAATTAGGTAGTGCTTAGTTTTTATCTAAGTTTTTATCTTTTTAATATATATATATATATATATATATATATATATATATATATATATATATATATGTTGTACCTAGTAGCCAGAACGTCGTACTCGGCCTGCTATGCAAGGCCCGATTTGCCTAATAAGCAAAGTTTTCCTGAATTAATATACTTTCTCTAATTTTTTTCTTATGAAATGATAAAGCTAACCATTTCATTATGTGTGAGGTCAATTTTTTTTATTTCAGATAAATTAACGTAAATATATGCCGAATCTAACTAACAGTACCTAACCTAACCTAACCTATCTTTATAGGTTAGGTTAAGTTAGGTAGCTGAAAAAAGTTAGGTTAGGTTAGGTAGGTTGGGTAGTCGAAAAACAATTAATTCATGAAAACTTGGCTTATTAGGCAAATTGGGCCTTGCATAGTAGGCTGAGAAGTACGTTCTGGCTACTAGGTATGGCATATATATATATGTATATATATAACTGAAAACTCACACCCCAGAAGTGACTCGAACCCATACTCCCAGAAGCAACGCAACTGGTATGTACAAGACGCCTTAATCCACTTGACCATCACGACCGGACATAATGAGGTGATAGCCGAGGCTATTTGAACCACCCCACCGCCGGCACTCGGATAGTAATCTTGGGCATAGCATTTTACCAAATCACCTCATTCTTTGGGGCACACGTGAGGAACACAAATGCGAACAAGCCTGAATGGTCCCCAGGACAATATGCAACTGAAAACTCACACCCCAGAAGTGACTCGAACCCATACTCCCAGAAACAACGCAACTGGTATGTACAAGACGCCTTAATTCACTTGACCATCACGACCGGACATAATGAGGTGATAGCCGAGGCTATTTGAACCACCCCACCGCCGGCACTCGGATAGTAATCTTGGGCATAGCATTTTACCAAATCACCTCATTCTTTGGGGCACACGTGAGGAACACAAATGCGAACAAGCCTGAATGGTCCCCAGGACAATATCCAACTGAAAACTCACACCCCAGAAGTGACTCGAACCCATACTCCCAGAAGCAACGCAACTGGTATGTACAAGACGCCTTAATCCACTTAACCATCACGACCGGACATAATGAGGTGATAGCCGAGGCTATTTGAACCACCCCACCGCCGGCACTCGGATAGTAATCTTGGGCATTGCATTTTACCAAATCACCTCATTCTTTGGGGCACACGTGAGGAACACAAATGCGAACAAGCCTGAATGGTCCCCTGGAGAATATGCAACTGAAAACTCACACCCCAGAAGTGACTCGAACCCATACTCCCAGAAGCAACGCAACTGGTATGTACAAGACGCCTTAATCCACTTGACCATCACGACCGGACATAATGAGGTGATAGCCGAGGCTATTTGAACCACCCCACCGCCGGCACTCGGATAGTAATCTTGGGCATAGCATTTTACCAAATCACCTCATTCTTTGGAGCACACGTGAGGAACACAAATGCGAACAAGCCTGAATGGTCCCCAGGACAATATGCAACTGAAAACTCACACCCCAGAAGTGACTCGAACCCATACTCCCAGAAACAACGCAACTGGTATGTACAAGACGCCTTAATCCACTTGACCATCACGACCGGACATAATGAGGTGATAGCCGAGGCTATTTGAACCACCCCACCACCGGCACTCGGATAGTAATCTTGGGCATAGCATTTTACCAAATCACCTCATTCTTTGGGGCACACGTGAGGAACACAAATGCGAACAAGCCTGAATGGTCCCCAGGACAATATGCAACTGAAAACTCACACCCCAGAAGTGACTCGAACCCATACTCCCAGAAGCAACGCAACTGGTATGTACAAGACGCCTTAATCCACTTGACCATCACGACCGGACATAATGAGGTGATAGCCGAGGCTATTTGAACCACCCCACCGCCGGCACTCGGATAGTAATCTTGGGCATAGCATTTTACCAAATCACCTCATTCTTTGGGGCACACGTGAGGAACACAAATGCGAACAAGCCTGAATGGTCCCCAGGACAATATGCAACTGAAAACTCACACCCCAGAAGTGACTCGAACCCATACTCCCAGAAACAACGCAACTGGTATGTACAAGACGCCTTAATTCACTTGACCATCACGACCGGACATAATGAGGTGATAGCCGAGGCTATTTGAACCACCCCACCGCCGGCACTCGGATAGTAATCTTGGGCATAGCATTTTACCAAATCACCTCATTCTTTGGGGCACACGTGAGGAACACAAATGCGAACAAGCCTGAATGGTCCCCAGGACAATATCCAACTGAAAACTCACACCCCAGAAGTGACTCGAACCCATACTCCCAGAAGCAACGCAACTGGTATGTACAAGACGCCTTAATCCACTTAACCATCACGACCGGACATAATGAGGTGATAGCCGAGGCTATTTGAACCACCCCACCGCCGGCACTCGGATAGTAATCTTGGGCATTGCATTTTACCAAATCACCTCATTCTTTGGGGCACACGTGAGGAACACAAATGCGAACAAGCCTGAATGGTCCCCTGGAGAATATGCAACTGAAAACTCACACCCCAGAAGTGACTCGAACCCATACTCCCAGAAGCAACGCAACTGGTATGTACAAGACGCCTTAATCCACTTGACCATCATGACCGGACATAATGAGGTGATAGCCGAGGCTATTTGAACCACCCCACCGCCGGCACTCGGATAGTAATCTTGGGCATAGCATTTTACCAAATCACCTCATTCTTTGGAGCACACGTGAGGAACACAAATGCGAACAAGCCTGAATGGTCCCCAGGACAATATGCAACTGAAAACTCACACCCCAGAAGTGACTCGAACCCATACTCCCAGAAACAACGCAACTGGTATGTACAAGACGCCTTAATCCACTTGACCATCACGACCGGACATAATGAGGTGATAGCCGAGGCTATTTGAACCACCCCACCACCGGCACTCGGATAGTAATCTTGGGCATAGCATTTTACCAAATCACCTCATTCTTTGGGGCACACGTGAGGAACACAAATGCGAACAAGCCTGAATGGTCCCCAGGACAATATGCAACTGAAAACTCACACCCCAGAAGTGACTCGAACCCATACTCCCAGAAGCAACGCAACTGGTATGTACAAGACGCCTTAATCCACTTGACCATCACGACCGGACATAATGAGGTGATAGCCGAGGCTATTTGAACCACCCCACCGCCGGCACTCGGATAGTTATCTTGGGCATAGCATTTTACCAAATCACCTCATTCTTTGGGGCACACGTGAGGAACACAAATGCGAACAAGCCTGAATGGTCCCCAGGAGAATATGCAACTGAAAACTCACACCCCAGAAGTGACTCGAACCCATACTCCCAGAAGCAACGCAACTGGTATGTACAAGACGCCTTAATCCACTTGACCATCACGACCGGACATAATGAGGTGATAGCCGAGGCTATTTGAACCACCCCACCGCCGGCACTCGGATAGTAATCTTGGGCATAGCATTTTACCAAATCACCTCATTCTTTGGGGCACACGTGAGGAACACAAATGCGAACAAGCCTGAATGGTCCCCAGGACAATATGCAACTGAAAACTCACACCCCAGAAGTGACTCGAACCCATACTCCCAGAAGCAACGCAACTGGTATGTACAAGACGCCTTAATCCACTTGACCATCACGACCGGACATAATGAGGTGATAGCCGAAGCTATTTGAACCACCCCACCGCTGGCACTCGGATAGTAATCTTGGGCATAGCATTTTACCAAATCACCTCATTCTTTGGGGCACACGTGAGGAACACAAATGCGAACAAGCCTGAATGGTCCCCAGGACAATATGCAACTGAAAACTCACACCCCAGAAGTGACTCGAACCCATACTCCCAGAAGCAACGCAACTGGTATGTACAAGACGCCTTAATCCACTTGACCATCACGACCGGACATAATGAGGTGATAGCCGAGGCTATTTGAACCACCCCACCGCCGGCACTCGGATAGTAATCTTGGGCATAGCATTTTACCAAATCACCTCATTCTTTGGGGCACACGTGAGGAACACAAATGCGAACAAGCCTGAATGGTCCCCAGGACAATATCCAACTGAAAACTCACACCCCAGAAGTGACTCGAACCCATACTCCCAGAAGCAACGCAACTGGTATGTACAAGACGCCTTAATCCACTTGACCATCCCGATCGGACATAATGAGGTGATAGCCGAGTCTATTTGAACCACCCCACCGCCGGCACTCGGATAGTAATCTTGGGCATAGCATTTTACCAAATCACCTCATTCTTTGGGGCACACGTGAGGAACACAAATGCGAACAAGCCTGAATGGTCCCCAGGACAATATGCAACTGAAAACTCACACCCCAGAAGTGACTCGAACCCATACTCCCAGAAGCAACGCAACTGGTATGTACAAGACGCCTTAATCCACTTGACCATCACGACCGGACATAATGAGGTGATAGCCGAGGCTATTTGAACCACCCCACCGCCGGCACTCGGATAGTAATCTTGGGCATAGCATTTTACCAAATCACCTCATTCTTTGGGGCACACGTGAGGAACACAAATGCGAACAAGCCTGAATGGTCCCCAGGACAATATGCAACTGAAAACTCACACCCCAGAAGTGACTCGAACCCATACTCCCAGAAGCAACGCAACTGGTATGTACAAGACGCCTTAATCCACTTGACCATCACGACCGGACATAATGAGGTGATAGCCGAGGCTATTTGAACCACCCCACCGCCGGCACTCGGATAGTAATCTTGGGCATAGCATTTTACCAAATCACCTCATTCTTTGGGGCACACGTGAGGAACACAAATGCGAACAAGCCTGAATGGTCCCCAGGACAATATGCAACTGAAAACTCACACCCCAGAAGTGACTCGAACCCATACTCCCAGAAGCAACGCAACTGGTATGTACTGGTATGTCGTGATGGTCAAGTGGATTAAGGCGTCTTGTACATACCAGTTGCGTTGCTTCTGGGAGTATGGGTTCGAGTCACTTCTGGGGTGTGAGTTTTCAGTTGCATATTGTCCTGGGGACCATTCAGGCTTGTTCGCATATATATATATATATATATATATATATATATATATATATATATATATATATATATATATATATGTGTGTGTGTGTGTGTGTGTAAATCACGAAAGTAAACACGTGATTAAAAATGTGACAATGTCAGACCACGGAGGAAAAATGAAACAGGAATTTCCTTAAGTACTTTCGTATATTAATACATCTTCAGAAGGAGTGAAGATTCCTGCTGAAGATGTATAAATATACGAAAGTACTTAAGGAAATTCCTGTTTCATTTTTCCTCCATGGTCTGACATTGTCATATATATATATATATATATATATATATATATATATATATATATATATATATATATATATATATATATATATATATATATATATATATATATATATGTGTGTGACACAAGATGGGTATAGGGTGCATAAGAAATGAACTAAACTAACTAAACTGGTCGACAAACATCACTGTTTAAAATATCAGACATGGGTAGACATTTAGTGGTAAGGTAGGTTACAGGGAGTTAATTAGGTAGTGCTTAGTTTTTATCTTTTTAATATATATTTATTGTGACGATAATCTCTTTCTAGAGAGATTGAGCCTGCTCTTCCCTACATAAAGTTACGTCAATTCTACAAGTATAAGATGCTACATTCAAGATACGTCACCGGTAGCACAAAACATTTTGACCAGGAGGCAAAATGTACCCAAGAACCCCCCCCCCCCCCCCTATTCCACAAACCCTCCATGCCGGCTCGTCATCAACTAGCAAACTACCCATCCCTGCCTGCCTGCTCCTGATTGGTGACTCGCCGACTGCGCACATACACACTGCACCTCAGCGCCATCTACCTGAGTCGACGTCTGAGCCTGACCAGCCATCAAGTTCATAATATTCTTTGTGCTCTTAGAGTTAACCTCTCTCTCTGGCATACTAAGCTCTCTGGCTTTCGTATACTAAGGGAGGTCTCGGCTAAAGCCAATATTCTCAGCACCATTTCACCATTATATTACTTAATCTATTGTGTTTTTGCATTTATCTTTGTCATTTTATTGCACCTGTCATTTACCCGAGATTTGTCTTTATTTTCATTTATGTTTAAAGTAAATATATTAAAGTTTCATTATTCATACTTTGTGTTTTACGTGTTCCTCCCTCTAACTTACCACAGACAACAGGCAAGCAGTCTATCTTTTTTTTGTAAGTGTGACCAGGCATTGACACCTGCCATTGGAGGACTGCCGAACATCTATACTCCAACACTTTCCCGTCACATTTAGTGGGGGCCTGTCCACGGAGCTTCACTCAGGTACTAGTACCAGAACGTCAATTTGTGGTAAGCGTACTTTGCTTTGCTAAAGTTGCTTTTCAATATTATCATTAATTTTTATATTTGTATGGTGCTGTGTGTATTGTGCATTCCGAGAGTAGCATATGGTGAGTGTGGGATAACTTTGGATTATGTGGTGACTGTAGGCCTCAGTCATTCTCTTAATTGGTCATCTCTCCCTCTGTGTTATTACTCGTGTTTACCACCTTTTGTCCCTAGGATATTTCTCATATTATCGGCAGATCATCATTGTGGTACCCTGGTACTTTGGTTTGTCTTCGGGTTAAAGCACCCTATCTTCTGCAATCCGACCAAAGGAGGATAAGAGGGCCATAGTTCCTCTAGCACGGACTACGTTGCTGAGTTGGGATCTCAGCAGCAGTTCTCGTCACCAGTTGACACTCGCACCCCTACACGTCGGTCAGAGATGATGATATTTACTTAGGTAGGGAATTAGCTTTCTTTTTACAGAGCACAAAGTTCGCTAATTCTGTAAGTATCATATTAATTTAGTGGGAAACCCTTGCTTATGTCCTATAGAGACTCGGCAAGGTATGCCTACATTCTTGGACTACCTAATTCACTTTTTGAGCAATTATGTTTCATTTGTTTTAGAAACTCAGTTTCATTTATTTAGTAGGATTTTCTTGCCCTTATTCTCTTAAATTGAGTACCGGGTACAAGATTTCCTGCAACTTTGATTGACTAATCATTTACCATCCTATAATTTCGTTAATTGTTAAAGATTAAAATTCCACAGGATAGTTACCAGTGGCCACGTTATCCTGTTTCTGACATTTACCATATCACAACTATATTCGTTGTACATTTATTTGCTATCTTTCACCATGTTTCGTCTCCAACCTTTCCGTAACGATCCAGCAGGTGAAATAGGGACCTTATGTCGTGCCAAGAGGACTGAATTACAAACTCTTGCACACGAGTATCAACTAGATGTCCCCCATGGAGCCAACAAAAATGAATTACATAACCTAATTATGGATCACCTCTTAGATGAAGGGACAATTGACTCTGAAACTCACGAAACATATTCTGTTGCAGATAAACATGAATTGGCAACTATGAAAATCAAACTAGAACTTGCAAAACTTGAGAGGGAGCGGCAGCAAGAAGCTATCCACATGAGAGAAAGAGAGGCTACACTGGCGAAAGAAGCTCTACAAATGAGGAAAGAAGAAGCTGCAATCAGGAAAGAAGAACAAGAACAAGAACGGGCCACCTCACGTTCCTTGAGGTGGCCCTCAAGGAACGTGAGACTACAATTCTCCGTGAGCGTGAGCGAGTACAGCTTGAAGCAAAACAACACCACCTGGAGATACAACGCGAGCATGACAAACAACAAGCGGATATGGTTATAGAATGTCGTCAACGAGAACTCACGTTGGAAACTACACACCTCATTCAACGCCAGCAAGCTACCGTCAGTCTTCCAGTAAGTTTCAATGTCTCCCATGCAAGTAAGTTAATGCCACCATTCGTTGAGACAGAGATTGATGTCTTTTTTACCACCTTTGAGACCCGAGCTAATCAACTTAGCTGGCCTGCTGACCAATGGTCCACCCTTCTCAGAGTGCATCTCACAGGTAGAGCTGCAGTTACTCTCAGTACCTTAGCGTCTGAGAATGACTACCAGACCCTGAAGCATGCAGTGTTGGACGCCTACCTTCTCTCCACCGAAAGCTACAGACGAAAATTCCGTGATCATCTTAAGGCAAGTACCACCACCTTTCTAGAATTTGCCAATACCAAGAAAAGATATTTCATGAAATGGCTGGAAGTAGCACATGTCTCTACATTTGCAGAACTCGTCAACCTCATTCTAGTTGAGGAATTCTTGAGACGTGTTCCCCCTTCCGTCCGTTTATATCTAGCAGATAAAGAAGAAACCGACAACATCAAATGTGCGAAGTCGGCTGACACCTACAGCCTCATCCATCGGCTGACACCATCACCACCTCCCAGTAAGAAGTCTTGGTACAGTTACGGTAAAGTGAGTACAGATCAAGCGAGCTCACAATTGTATTGTAAGTATTGCAAACTCTATGGACATACCATAGATAGATGTGTGAAGGCTCAATACAAGAGCAATGAATCTACTAAACCCAAACAGACTCCTCCTAAGTCCGGTAAGCCTGTGATGAATGTTGGTGTTCATGTTAATGATATTTCTCTCTTCAGTAAACACCTGTATCCTGGAACTGTCTCAACCAACGGTACAGATTTGGAGAGACGTTTCAAATTGAAGATCTTGAAGGACACAGCGGCTCTTCAGTCAATTATATTGAAATCGGCTGTGCCTAACATCACCTATACCGGGGAAACAGTCCTTATCACTGACCTCACTGCTACCACTCCATATCCACTCGCCAGAGTACACCTGGATTGTCCTTTCGTGACCAGTGAAGTCCAAGTCGCCATCAGTGAAAAGCCTTTTCCCATGCCTGGAGTGCAACTTCTCCTGGGCAACGACTTGGCAGAAGATCTGCAACCGTCCAACCTGATCATCACGGACAAACCCCAGGTGTGTACCTCTGTAATGGATAATCCCATCTTTGAATATGTTCCAGCAGAGGTCCAAGAAAGTGATAAAGTTTCTCCTCCGGTTTTGGTGACCACCTGTGCAAAAGGTGCACGCCCGCAACCAGCTGATTCTACTTCTACCGCTGTCCCTCAAGACCCTCAGAATCTACCTCCTAATCTTACCAGTTTGGAGTTCCGTAAGTTACAGAGGGAAGATCAATCATTAACACCATTATTCTTCCAGGCTGAGACTCAACCTGACAGTATCCCTGGGTTCTTCCTAGAGAATCAGTTGCTCTACCGCAGATACAGACCCCGTAAGCTGAAGGAGGATGACGATTGGGCCAATGTCGAACAACTAGTGATTCCCACCAGCATACGGCCCGATATTCTACACCTGGTCCACGGAGCTCTTTCTCACTATGGTTTTAACAAAACCTACCACGGAATTAGACAAGATTACTACTGGCCAGGTATGGTAAAAGACGTTAAAAAGTACGTACAACAGTGTCATACATGTCAGATGGCAGGTAAACCTAACATCTCTATTCCCCAGGCTCCACTAAAACCCATCCAGGTGCCTGCGGAACCTTTCCACAGACTCATCATAGACTGTGTTGGTCCTTTACCCCGGACCAGTTCTGGCAACGCCTATATATTAACTATCATGTGTCCTACCACCAGATTCACCATAGCAGTTCCAGTAAAGAACATTACGGCTGCTATTGTGGTGAAACACCTATTGAAGATCTTCACCCAGTATGGATTTCCAAGAGAGGTTCAAAGCGACTGTGGCACCAACTTCACCAGTGATCTCTTCATGAAGACACTGAAGGAGTTCAACATCACACAAGTATTGTCCAGCCCCTATCATCCTGCTTCACAGGGTTCTCTTGAACGTAGTCATCAGACTATTAAAGCACTCCTAAAGAAATTCTGCAATGGCACCTTGAAGGACTGGGATAAACAACTTGATCTCAATATGTGCATTTTCAGAAGTCTCCCCGATGAGTCTCTAGGAGTATCTCCTTATGAGACGCTCTACGGACGTAAGTGCCGTACTCCTCTCAAAGCTTTCAAAGACTCTCTACGAAAAGCCACTTTCAGTGACCTTCAGAATGTGCCCAGTTTCTTCAAAACTTAAAACACATTCTAGAGAGAGTACGTAAATTTGCTAATGACAATCTATTGAAAGCCCAGGAGAGGATGAAGATTCATTTTGAGCAAAGCAGCAAATTAAGGAAATTTAAACCAGGAGACTTCGTGTTGGCATATTTTCCTATCCCAGATTCTCCATTGCAAAATAAGTTTTCAGGACCATACCGCATCAAGGAGTGCAGAAACAACCACAACTACGTTCTTGAGACTCCAGATAGGCGGCGGAAGACCCAGTTGTGCCACGTCAACCTCCTGAAGCAGTATCAAGGTATTCCCCCCACTGTGTTGGTATCAGTCTCCACATTTAAAGGTCCATACCTCCACAGTGAAACCTTCCCTGCTTCTCCCGAAAGCACTAACACTGAGTTGGTGCTTTCCAAATCGGAAATCCTACCTGATCTTCATCCCAATTTACAGGACTATAATAGTGCTCCTTTGCCATGTTCTAATCCTATTCTCGCCTAGCCAGATATCACGAAGCCTTTCATCCTCCATGTCGACGCCAGTGGTACCGGCAGCGGGGGTGTCCTGATGCAACAACGAGGCGAGGAGATTCTACCTGTTAGCTACTACAGCTACAAGGAACTACAGCACGATCGAAAGGGAGCAACTCTCCATCGTCCTGAACTTGCAGCACTTCGAATCGTACCTGCAAGATGCTCGGTCTACCACCATCTACTCGGACCACAATCCCCTATGCTTCCTGCAACAAGCCCAATTCAACAATCAACGGCTTCTACGATGGGCTTTATATCTGCAGAATTTCAACCTGGAGATCTCTACATCAAGGGTTCTGACAACATCATAGCAGACGCCCTCTCCAGAGTCTATGAGGTTGAGGCATCTCCACCTACCACTCTACCACCTGAAGATGTAACTTCACCCGGAACCGCAGGCTTCAGAGGAGAGTTGTGACGATAATCTCTTTCAAGACAGATTGAGCCTGCTCTTCCCTACCTAAAGTTACGTCAAGTCTACAAGTATAAGATGCTACATTCAAGAAACCTCCACCGGTAGCACAAAACATTTTGACCAGGAGGCAAAACGTACCCTAAAACCTCCCCTACTCTACACACCCTCCACGCCGGCTCGTCGTCAACCAGCCAACTACCCATCCCAGCCTGCCTGCTCCTCATTGGTGACTCGCCGACCGCGCACCTGCACACTGCACCTCAGCGCCATCTACCTGAGTCGACGTCTGAGCCTTGACCAGCCATCAACTTCAGAATATTCTTTGTGCTCTTAGAGTTGACATCTCTCTCTGGCATACTAAGCTCTCTGGCTTTTGTATACTAAGGGAGGTCTCAGCCATAGCCAATATTCTCAGCACCATTTCACCATTATACTATTTAATCTATTGTGTTTTTGCATTTGTCTTTGTTATTTAATTGCACTATTCATTTACCCGAGATTTGTCTTTTTTTCATTTATGTTTAAAGTAAATATATTAAAGTTTCATTGTTCATACTTCGTGTTTTACGTGTTCCTCCCTCTCACTTACCACAGACAACAGGCAAGCAGTCTATCTTTTTTTTTGTAAGTGTGACCAGGCATTGACACCTGCCACTGGAGGACTGCCGAACATCTACAGTCCAACACTTTCTCGTCACAACACATGATGAAGTCAAGTTGTTTATCCCAGTCTTTCATGGCTTCATTGCAAAATTTCTTTAGGAGTGATTTAATCGTTTGGTGACTACGTTCAAGAGAACCCTGTGAAGCAGGATGATAGGGGCTGGACAATACTTGAGTGATGTTGAACTCTTCCAGCGTCTTCTTGAAGAGATCACTGGTGAAGTTGGTGCCACAGTCACTTTGAACCTCCCTTGGAAATCCGTATTGGTTAAAGATCTTCAATAGTTGTTTTACCATCGTAGCAGCCGTAATATTCTTTACAGGAACTGCTATGGGGAATCTGGTGGTTGGACACAGGATGGTTAGTATATAAGCGTTGCCAGAACTGGTCCGGGGTAAAGGACCAACACAGTCAATGATGAGTCTGTGGAAAGGGTCTGCAGGCACCAGGATGGGAATTAAAGGAGCTTTGGGAATCGGGATGTTACGTTTCTCTGCCATCTGACATATATGACACTATTGCACGTAACTTTTGACGTTTTTAACCATACCTGGCCAGTAGTAGTCTTGTCTGATTCCGTGACAGGTTTTGTTAAAACCATAGTGAGAAAGTGCTCCATGGGCCAGGTGTAGAATATCGGGCCGTAGGCTGGTGGGAACCACTAGTTGCTCGACATCTGCCCAATCGTCATCCTCCGTCAGCTTACTGGGTCTGTACCTGCGGTAGAGCAACTGATTCTCTAGGAAGAACCCAGGGATAATGTCAGGTTGAGTCTCAGCCTGGAAGAATAATGGTGTTAATGAAGGATCCTCCCTCTGTAACTTACGGAACTCCAACATAGTAAGATTCTGTGGTAGGTTCTGATGGTCTTTAGGGACAGCGGTTGCAGTAGAGTCAGCTGGTTGCGAGCGTGCAGCTTGTGCACGGGTAGTCACCAAAACCGGAGGGGAAACTTTATCACTTTCTTGAACCTCTGCTGGAACATACTTTAAGATGGCGTTGTCCACTACAGAGTCACATACCTGGGGTTTGTCCATGATGAACAGGTTGAAAGGTTGCAGATCTTCGGCCAAGTCATTGCCCAGGAGAAGTTGCACTCCAGACATGGGAAAAGGCTTTTCACTGATGGCGACTTGGACTTCACCGGTCACGAAAGGACAATCCAGGTGGACTCTGGCGAGTGGATACGGAGTGGTAGCAGTGAGGTCAGTGATAAGGACGGTTTTCCCGGTGTAGGTGATGTTAGGCACATCCGATTTCAATATTATTGACTGAAGAGCCGCTGTGTCCCTCAAGATCTTCAATTTGAAACGTCCCTCCGAATCTGTACTGTTGGCAGAGACTAGTTCCAGGATACAGGTGTTTGCTGAAGAGAGAAAGATCATTAACAGGAACACCAACATTCATCACAGGCTTACCGGACTTTGGAGGAGTCGGTTTAGGTTTAGGAGTTTCACTATAGCCTTTGTATTGAGCTTTTCCACATTTATCTATGGTATGTCCATACAGCTTGCAATACTTACAATGCAATTGGGAGGTCGCTTGATCGGTACTCACTTTGTCATAACTATACCAAGACTTCTTACTGGAAGGTGGGTCTGATGTTAGCCGGTGTATGAGGCTGTAGGTGTCAACCGACTTCGCACATCTGATGTAGTCGGTTTCTTCTTTGTCTGCTAAATATAAACGGATGGAAGGGTGAGCACGTCTAAAGAATTCCTCAGCTAGAATGAGGTTGACGAGTTCTGAAAATGTTGAGACATGTGCTGCTTCCAGCCATTTCATGAAATATCTTTTCTTTGTATTGCCAATTTCTAAAAAGGTGGTGGTACTTGCCTTTAGATAATCACGGAATTTTCGTCTGTAGCTATCGGTGGAGAGAAGGTAGGCATCTAAAACTGCTTGCTTCAGGGTCTGGTAGTCATTCTCAGACGCTAATGTACTGAGAGTAACCGCAGCTCTACCTGTGAGATGCACTCTGAGAAGGGTTGACCATTGATCTTCAGGCCAGCTAAGTTTTTTAGCTAGGGTATCAAAAGTGCTGAAAAACACATCGATCTCTGTCTCAACGAATGGTGGCATTAACTTACTTGCATGGGAGACATTGAAGCTTACGGGAAGACTAGCGGTAGCTTGTTGGCGCTGAGTGTGGTGTGTAGTTTCCAAGGTGAGTTCTTGTCGACGACATGCTAAAACACTCTCAGCTTGCTGTTTATCGTGCTCACGTTGCATCTCCAGGTGAAGTTATCTTGCTTCAAGCAGTTCTCTCTCCCGCTCACGCTGTAGGGCAGCCTCACGTTCTCTTAGGGTCGCCTCGCGTTCCTGTTCTTCTTTCTTTAGGGCAGCCTCCTCTTTCTTTAGGGCAGCCTCTCGTTCTCTTCGTTGTAGAGCTTCTTTCTCATATGCAGCTTGTTCTTGCAGTTGTTCCCGCTCGATTTTCGCTAGTTCGAGCTTCAACTTCATAGCTGCCAGAGCATGTTTATCTGCAATAGAATAGTTTTCGTGTGCTTCAGAGTCTATAATTCCTTCTTCTAAGAGGTAATCCAAGATAAGATTGTGTAAGTCATTTTTGTTGGCTCCAGGGGGAGCATCTAGTTGATACTCGTTTGCAAGAGTTTGTAATTCGGTCCTCCTGGCACGACTTAAGTTCCCTACTTCACTTGCTGGATCGTTACGAAATGCTGAGAGACGAAACATTTTGAAATAGCAAATAAGTGTACAACGAATATACTGGTGATATTGTAAGTGTCAATAACAGGATGACGTGGCAACTGGTAACTATCCTGTGGAAATTTAATCGTTAACAATTAACGTTAATATTAAATTGGCAAATGATTAGTCAATCAAAATCGCAGGAAATCTTGTACCCGGTACTCAATGTTAAAGAATAAAGGCAAGAAAATCCTACTAAATAAATGAAACCGATAGTTTCGAAAACAAATGAAACTTGTAATTGTTTCAAAAGTGAACAGTCCAAGAATGTAGGGATACCTTGCAGAGTCTCTATAGGACAGAAGCAAGGGGTTTTCCTGCTCTAATTATATGATACTTACAGAATTAGCGTTCCTTGTGCTCTAAAAAAAGAGACTAATTCCCTACCTGAGTAAATATCATCATCTCTGACCGACGTATTGGGGTGCGAGTGTCAACTGGTGACGAGAACTGCTGTTGAGGTCCCAACTCAACAGCGTAGTCCGTGCTAGAGGAAATATGACCCTCTGTATCCTCCTGTGGTCGGATTGCAGAAGATAGAGTGCTTTGGCAGGAAGACAAACCGAAGTACCAGGGTACCAAAAATGATGATCTGCTGTAATTTGGGAAATATCCTAGGGGCAAAAAAGGTGGAATACATGAGTAATAACATAGGAGGGATGACCAATTAAGAGAATGACTGAGGCCTCCAGTCACCACGTAATCCACAGTTATCCAACACTCACATTATGCTACCCTCGGAAAGCACAAAATACACAGCACAATATAAATATTAAAAGTAATGAAAATATTGAAAAGCAACTGTATCAAAGCCAAGTACACTTACCACAAATTGATGTTTTAGTACTAGTACCTGAGTGAGGCTCCTTGGAAAGGCCTCCATTAAATGTGATGGAAAAAAGAAGTGTAGGTGTTCGGCAGACCTCCCAATGGCTGGTGTCAATGCCTATCGCATTTAAGAAAAAAAAATGACTGCATAGCTGTTGTGTCCTGTGGTAAAGTAAGGCAAAACACATAGTATGAACAATGAAACTTTAATTCAATTTAAAACAAATTAAGAATAAGACAATTCCTTGGCTATGTACAGTGCAAACTCAAAAGATTACAAAAATCACATATAATAATAAAGTGGTGACGTTACTCTAAAATGGATAAAGACAAAATGAAATTAACAGGTGCTGAGAATAAAGCGCTGGCTGAGAACATCCATTAATAGACAGAGCGTATATCAGATGGTTGTTTCAGCTTGAGAGCAAAGAATATTCTAACTCCAATGGCTGGTGCAGGCCCAGACATCGGCTAGGTAGATGGTGCTGAGGTGCAGAAGTGCAGTGGTGCAGACGTCGATTCACCAATCAGAAGCGGGCTAGCTGGAAATGCTAGTTTGGTGATCGGCGACGAGGGAGGGGGGAGGGTGGAGAGCGAGTGTGATACGTTTGCGCCTGGCAAAACGTAGTTGACTAAATATGTACTACACTTGCTTGTAGTATCTAGATATTGTAGATGTACTGAAGTAACATGACGATAGGAAAGAGCAGGCCAAATCTCTCTTGAAGGAGATTATCGTAACAATATATATATATATATATATATATATATATATATATATATATATATATATATATATATATATATATGTCGTACCTAATAGCCAGAACGCACTTCTCAGCCTACTATTCAAGGCCCGATTTGCCTAATAAGCCAAGTTTTCATGAATTAATGTTTTTTCGTCTACCTAACCTACCTAACCTAACCTAACCTAGCTTTTTTTGGCTACCTAACCTAACCTTACCTATAAATATAGGTTAGGTTAGGTTAGGTAGGGTTGGTTAGGTTCGGTCATATATCTACGTTAATTTTAACTCCAATAAAAAAAAATTGACCTCATACATAGAGAAAAGGGTTGCTTTATCATTTCATAAGAAAAAAATTATAGTAAATATATTAATTCAGGAAAACTTGGCTTATTAGGCAAATCGGGCCTTGAATAGTAGGCTGAGAAGTGAGTTCTGGCTACTAGGTACGACATATATATATATATATATATATATATATATATATATATATATATATATATATATATATATATATATATATATATATATATATATATATATATATATATATATATAATGTCGTACCTAGTAGCCAGAACGTACTTCTGAGCCTACTATGCAAGGCCCGATTTGCCTAATTAGCCAAGTTTTCATGAAATAATTGTTTTTCGATTACCTAACCTACCTAACCTAACCTAACCTAACTTTTTCGGCAACCTAACCTAACCTAACCTATAAAGATAGGTTAGGTAGGGTTGGTTAGGTTCGGTCATATATCTACGTTAATTTTAGCTCCAATAAAAAAAAATTGACCTCATTCATAATGAAATGGGTAGCTTTATCATTTCATAAGAAAAAAATTAGAGAAAATATATTAATTTAGGAAAACTTGGCTTATTAGGCAAATCGGGCCTTGCATAGTAGGCTGAGAAGTGCGTTCTGGCTACTAGGTACGACATATATATATATATATATATATATATATATGTCGTACCTAGTAGCCAGAACGCACTTCTCAGCCTACTATGCAAGGCGCGATTTGCCTAATAAGCCAAGTTTTCATGAATTAATTGTTTTTCCACTACCTAACCTACCTAACCTAACCTAACCTAACTTTTTCTGCTACCTAACCTAACCTAACCTATCTCTATAGGTTAGGTTAGGTTAGGTAGGGTTGGTTAGGTTCGGTCATATAACTACGTTAATTTTAACTCCAATAAAAAAAATTGACCTCATACATAATGAAATGGGTAGCTTTATCATTTCATAAGAAAAAAATTAGAGAAAATATATTAATTCAGAAAAACTTGGCTTATTAGGCAAATCGGGCCATGCATAGTAGGCAGAGAAGTGCGTTCTGGCTACTAGGTACGACATATATATATATATATATATATATATATATATATATATATATATATATATATATATATATATATATATATATATATATATATATTATATATATATACTTTACAAGAGTTCTTACTTTCTTGTAAAGAAAGACCTGCCACGTGCATGCATAGCGTTTCGGGCTGGTCCTTAATCTTAATTTTCCCTGAAATACGACCCGCCAAATCTTTAACAACCAGGTAAGGTTCGGGCCCGACAGCCAGGGGGTGCGGAGGTACCCACCTGTGCCTGGCGTGCATGGTGGTTGGACACTCGTCGTTGTTGACGTGGCTTGCACGATGGGGGGGGGGGACCTTCTCTCCGTTTTGTGGGGGGAGGGGGGGAAAGGGTGCATAGAACCACTTTTTGGTCTTTGTTTGGGGGACGGGCTGTTCTTCTATTAAGACTACTCGATAGCTCAGTCGATAGAGCTTCGGACTCACGCTTTGAATCCACATTTTGAGTCTCCAGGAGCTTAGGTGAATGAAAGATTTATATCCCAGCTTGTCCTCCAAACAAAGACCCAAAAGTGATTCCATGCACCCGCCAAACCCCCTGTTTATGAATGAAAAACGGCTTACAAACCGTTTTTTCACACTCACAACTGTTGACGTTCGAACACTTCCAGAACAAGTGCTTCACTGACGAATTTTGTTCGAACCATAACGCTGTAAATGCTTTACCCACGTACTACAAATACAAATAATCCCCAACAGAATCTAAACACCTAACCTAACCATTTCTATATATGCACAATATGCTAATATATTATAATATTAATTTATATTTCGGAAAATGTCCGTTTTGAATGAACAGCATGTTAAAATTTATGAATGCGTCTGTGGGGTCGACCGCTGGGTGTAAATGGACTTGAGTCGAGGACGGGTTATATATCCACGGAAGTGTGGAGGACAGTTTATGATAGATGGCATTATGGTACACGATATTATGAAAGTATTATGATAAATGGTGTTATGATATTATGATAGATAGAAGCAGCAAGGTTCAATAATTTTCATGTTAATTTATGAGTCAATTATGGGATACTGAGAAGCAAGTGTTCAAAGTTCATTCTCAACTCACAATCGGGAATCCCGGATTCGAAGCCTGGGTGGGAAAGAAACGTTACCTTTCTTGGGCACGTTACCTTTCACCTAATGCCACTGTTGTTCACCTAACAGTATATAGGTATCCGGGAGTTAGCCAACTGTTGCGTGGTTGCATCTTGGTCGCATTTCTTGGGGAAGGTCAGAAGTTTGACATCAGTGGTACCTCGATATAAGTATAACGTATTACATTCCAAATTATTGTTAAAGATACAACCTGCAGCGATTAAACAAATATAGTCAAATCTAGTATAAAACATTAGGCATCAAGTGATTCAATGGCTCTCGTAGTGTAGTGGTTATCACGTCTGCTTTACACGCAGAAGGTCCCAGGTTCGAGCCCTAGCGGGAGCAGTTCTTTATTAAATTGCTTTTCAGCCCTCTCCGTCTGGTAGATAGAGAGGATGAAACTAATGCAAATTCCATAATTCGATTAAAATGTAACTCAAACCTCTCAAAACGTTATACTTATGGAACACGGAAAAATTTCAGACGTTTAGTGAAAAAATTAGTTTCTTAAAATTATAAATTAGTTAACTTAGATGACTTTGTATTTAATTAAGAAGTGGAACATAGAGGGTGGTGCTGAACATGATTAAGGAGCGAGTTAGCCATGTGGGATGCAGAGATGATAATCTGTGATAGTCACACCTTCACCCCACACAGCAGGGCGTCGGGGACCAAACCCTGTCTTAGCAAATCAGAATTGTAGAACTCTGAGGATTAGGAATATTTTTATTACAGTCCCATAGTGCGCTGTGCTAACATGTATACAGGACCATGGTGCGCTGCGCTAACATATATACAGGTCCATGGTTCGCTACGCTAACATGTATACAGGTCCATGGTGCGCTGCGCTAACTTATATACAGGTCCATGGTTCGCTACGCTAACATGTATACAGGTCTATGATGCGCTGCGCTAGCTTGTATACAGGACCATGGTGCGCTGCGCTAACTTATATACAGGTCCATGGTTCGCTACGCTAACATGTATACAGGTCCATGGTGCTCTGCGCTAACATGTATTCAGGTCCATGGTGGGCTGCACTTATAATAATCAATAATGCATTTTGTTGGGGACAGGTAGCCAATGAATATATATACTCTTTAGGCTGATATCGAGATCCTCCCTAGGATGCAACCCCATGACAGTTACCTACCTCCCGGGTACCTATTTACTGCTAGGTGAGCAGATCCATTAGGTGACAGGTAACGTGCCCAACCATTTCAATCCCACCCGGGATTCCCGATTGTAAATCAAGAACGAATTCATGTGATTATGAGCAATTTAGATTCTTTACGTAGCAGGAATTGTCCGGGCGGTAGAGTAATCTTGTGTATTCTCTTATGCATTTAAAAGAGCCTCCCTGAGTCTGAGTCCGAAGCCAAATAGTTTCTTCTGGTTACGTGTGTGTGTGGGGTGGGGGGGAGGGGGGGAGTGGGGGTGGAGAGGGTTATTATGATGGTTGAGCCGGGGGGGGTGGGGGTGGAGAGGGTTATTATGATGGTTGAGCCGGGGGGGGGGGGTGAATGGGTGAGTGTAGATGGATAGGTGAATCACACGCTAAGTGAGCACATCCAATACCCTAACCCTTATCAACTTACTAAAACCGGAAATTGTTTCCATTATGGCAGTTTACTGCCTGAAAGAATCAGACATGGCACCTGCCTCTTCTATATGTGTCTGGAGGGGTCAGAGCTCTGGTGCGGTTTATGACATCATAACACCGGACTCAACATAACAGAGAGCAAGTGTAGCCGGGAGTAGAGAGAGGACGGCTTGTACACACAAGACAGACAGGCACTCGCGTGACCACAGGTAAGGCAGGGTTGGGGAGGTTTCTCTACATTTTATTGCCGAGGAAAATGGAACAGCTTTCAGATCTTCTCTAGTCACATAATATCAAGGTTTATGTTGGTGTACATGTGTACTTAACTACTTGTGCTTCCCTAAGACTTCGTGCTTACTTGTACTTTCCAAACAGTATTTACCCAGCTGTACTTGCCTTGCTCTTCCTACAATCAAAGGCAGATCTGAATCAATCAATCAGTGTTTGCAGTCTGCCTCCACCACGCAACAATCAGTGTTTGGAGTCTGCCTGTACGTCTGATTTTCCTAAATAGTTCATTCAAATGTTATAATAGAGCAACTTTTAATGAGCGAGAGAGAGAGAGAGAGAGAGAGAGCAAAACAAATTCATACCCTGGAAACACAAACCGTAACTGTCTCTATTTTCTGCTTGTTACAACTTGTAATTAAGTTGTTACATCTTGGCTTAACGTGTTTATGACGTATTAGAACGTAGTTACAACTTGCTATATTGGTTGTTATAACTGGTTAGGAGGTGTTAAAACTTGTTCGAACGTTGTACCAACGTCGTAGTTTCGGTGTGTGTTTGGCGGGTATACTCTTGCAAGGAGAAATTGTAACATGTCGGCCTTGTATTAGACCAATTAATTCAGCTCACGGGAATGTGTGATTCATACAGATTACAGAGAATTTCAATGTTATTGGTCTTGAATCACATGAGTAGGGTATGCCAGAACACTGGACATTGTTATTGGTTCTCAGTCTTACGAGACCAATGTTATGGGTTTTGAGTCATACAAGAATAATGCTATTGGTTCTGTATCATACTTGAGCTTTCTACCCTAAGCAACTCTACAAACATCTAGAAACTTACACTATTTCATGTCAAGCATTACACTTTACCGAAATTTTTGGACAGATTAAATTACCATTTAACAAACAGTTAATAACTTCCATGACTTTGGGGCTCTTGGTTATTGTTCATTTAACAATAAAATTCAATATATCTGAGGCAGCATGAAAGGACAAATTTTCAATTTATTCCATCCAAACATCAGGCAAGCAGAGGACGACCTACTTATAATAACACAACATACTTAGTCATACAGACCCACATACTCGACACAAATTCAAGGTCATGTAGGGCCATAAACCCCCACACAGTCAAGGTTAAACAATGATTACAGAAACCTTGATTACACAAGGCCTTGTGTAATCGAGGTCAAACAAATTAACACAAACGTGTGGGTCAAGTAGACCCACACACCGCCCGTAACACGGGTGGCACGTGAACAAGGGGACACAGGTGGAAACTGAGTACTCAAGTGAGCCACAGGGACGTTAGAAAGATATTTTTTCAATGTCAGAGTAGTTAACAGATAAAATGCATTAGGCAGTGATGTGATGGAGGCTGACTCCATACACAGTTTCAAATGTAGATATGATAGAGCCCAGTAGGCTCAGGAATCTGGACAATAGTTGATTGACGGTTGAGAGGCGGAACCAAAGAGCCAGAGCTCAACCCCCGCAAACACAACTAGGTGAGTACACAGTCAAGCTCATACAGACCCACACAAAGTGGCGGAGAACAACTCAAACTCCTCAGTTTACCTGAGGGACCAACGTCTCACTAGGCCACGACGTGTACAGGAAGCCGTCGGCTTGTCAAGGGTCCCCCCATTTGACCTGATGATTTTATGCAGTTTCTTTCACCCTGATGCTCCTGTTCACCTAGCAGTAAATAGGTACATGGGAGTTAGACAGCTGCTACGGGCTGCTTCCTGGGGATGTGTACTCACCTATTTGTACTCACCTATTTGTGCTTGCGGGGGTTGAGCTTTGGCTTTTTGGTCCCGCCTCTCAACTGTCAATCAACTGGTGTACAGATTCCTGAGCCTACTGGGCTCTATCATATCTACATTTGAAACTGTGTATAGAGTCAGCCTCCACCACATCACTGCCTAATGCATTCCATCCGTTAACTACTCTGACACTGAAAAAGTTCCTTCTAACGTCTCTGTGGCTCATGTGGGTACTCAGTTTCCACCTGTGTCCCCTTGTTCGTGTCCCACCAGTGTTGAATAATTTATCCTTGTTTACCCGGTCGACTTCTCTGAGGATTTTGTAGGTTGTGATCATGTCTCCCCTTACTCTTCTGTCTTCCAGTGTCGTAAGGTGCATTTCCCGCAGCCTTTCCTCGTAACTCATGCCTCTTAGTTCTGGGACTAGTCTAGTGGCATACCTTTGGACTTTTTCCAGCTTCGTCTTGTGCTTGACAAGGTACGGGCTCCATGCTGGGGCCAGATACTCCAGGATTGGTCGTACATATGTAGTGTACAAGATTCTGAATGATTCCTTACATAGGTTCCTGAACGCTGTTCTGATGTTAGCCAGCCTCGCATATGCCGCAGACGTTATTCTTTTTATGTGGGCTTCAGGAGACAGGTTTGGTGTGATATCAACTCCTAGATCTTTCTCTCTGTCCGTTTCATTAAGTACTTCATCTCCTATTCTGTATCCTGTGTCTGGCCTCCTGTTTCCACTGCCTAGTTTCATTACTTTGCATATACTCGGGTTGAACTTCAACAGCCATTTGTTGGACCATTCACTCAGTCTGTCTAGGTCGTCTTGTAGCCTCCTACTATCGTCCTCAGTTTCAATCCTCCTCATAATTTTTGCATCATCGGCAAACATTGAGAGAAACGATTCTATACCCTCTGGGAGATCATTTACATATATCAGAAACAGTATAGGTCCAAGGACTGACCCCTGCGGGACTCCACTCGTAACGTCTCGCCAATCTGAGACCTCACCCCCCCCTCACACAGTCTCATTGTCTCCTGTTGCTTTGGTACTCCTTTATCCAATGGAGTACCTTCCCTTTCACTCCATCCTGCATCTCCAGCTTTTTCACTAGCCTTTTGTGTGGCACTGTATCAAAGGCTTTCTGACAATCCAAAAATATGCAGTCTGCCCACCCTTCTCTTTCTTGCCTTATTTTTGTCGCCTGGTCGTAGAATTCAAGTAACCCTGTGAGGCAGGACCTGCCATCCCTGAACCCATGTTGATGCTGTGTTACAAAGTTCTTTCGCTCCAGGTGCTCCACTAGCTTTCTTCGCCCAATCTGCTCCATCAGCTTGCATGGTATGCAGGTTAGGGACACTGGCCTGTAATTCAGTGCCTCCTGTCTATCCCCTTTCTTGTATATCAGGACTACGTTAGCTGCTTTCCAAATTTCTGGCAGGCAAATACACACACACACTTCTATGTGTGTGAAAAAATTAGTAGTTACGGTGCGGGCTGTAGTAACAGTTGAATGATTGTCAGTTGAGAGGAAGGCCGAAAGAGCAGAGCTCAATCCCCGCAAGCACAACTAGGTGAATACAATTAGGTGAATACACAGGGGAACCTCACGGCTGAGTGGACAGCGCTCCGATGTCGTAATCCTAATGGCTCGTGTTCGATTTCCGGCGGAGACGGAAACAAATGGGCAGAGTTTCTTTCACCCTGATGTACCTGTTCACCTAGCAGTATAGAGATACCTGGGAGCTCGACAGCTGTTACGGGCTGCTTCTTTGAGATGTGTGTTAGAGAGAAATATATGTAGTAGACATAATAGAGGAAAAATATATTGGTCAGAGAGGCGGGGTCCAAGAGTTAATAGTTCGATTCTGCAGGCACAAATAGTAAACACACACACACAATATTAACCATGTGACTGTCAGATCTTCATGATAATTCAACCAACTGCGAACCACTTAGTTTGTTGAAAGGGAGCAGTAGAGAAACAGAAGTACTTACATCGCATCAGGCTTGGATACCCATGTGCATGGGAAACAGGCTTACAGGTTCCGGAAGATGAGAGGAAATGTCAGCACTGTGGAGAAATGCCCGACAGACCACTGGAACATTATCTAACACAGTGCACAGTTACATACCCATTATGATTTCAACTTAGATTCATCAGAACAGAAGTTGTTAAACACATATGGCAAAATCTTACTGAAGCGACCATACGAGTCATAAATACTCATACTCCGCCCAAGTAAAACAGAAACAAGCAACACTTAGTGGGCCAGCCAGAGGCTTAGGGCCCGCGCAGGAATATCCCTGAAAAAAAACATGACTGGTTGACGTCACATTTGACTAGATATCATTAAATTCTCTCAGCGCTTGTTTCCTTTCAGCAAAAAAATAGTTTGTATGTGGCTACAGAATCAATTATCTCCTATATCACAAATCTATGTAATTTAAAGGTGTAATACACAGAAAATACGAAACATTACATTATAATGCACGTAGTCCATAAACACCAAAGTATTATAAGTCGCAAGTCAGGATAATTCTGGCGGACAACTGGCAACTATATTCGTAATCTCTGGCAACAGCTGGAGCAAATTACAAACGAGTCAGCCACCAGGAGAACAGTTTGTCTAGTGCAGCTGAGGAGTGAGGGTGTTGGACCGCTCTGCTCCTTCATTTATCAGTGAAATTCTTTTCGCTTAAGGACAGGAGAGTTTCTGTAACAGAATCACACATTAGATCATCTCAAAGGTATTGCTTTTTAACGATGTCACGTGAAATGTGATGTTTACTTGATGTCCAATGTTTAATGGTTTGTTTTGATGTGTATTGAATACTAACATTTGAACATAAACGTCTGTGTATAATAGTGACGTGAGAAGGTGTTTTACCGTTAGGACTATTATTTGTGTGTATGTACGGGATGTTTAGGAATTTAAACCAACGTTTTCCATGTATTTGCGTGCGCACACGCGCCAACTCGTCCTCTCAACGTAAAAAACGCAACCTATATGTTATGTAGCGTAACCTACTGTGACAAGTAACGGCCTACAAATTACTTTTTTTATGCATCGGATTTGATAGGTTAGGTTGCTTGGGTTTGTACGTTTCTAGTTAGGTGGTGTATTTTTGGAGGAGGCAAATCGAGAAAATGGGCTGCTGTGGAGGTAGACCACATATGAACCATGTTGAGTGCATGTATCAACGATATGCTCTTGTTTGTGTTTAATGAGTACTGTTTAATTTGGTCTTGTTTGTTTGTCTCGCACAGAAATATGATTTCCTTGATCTGTTATTCCGTCGGGTTTGAATATTTAGGGAAACTTGTGTGCAATATATACACACAAGGTCTGAAGTAGGTAGAATATAATTGTTAAGTGTTTACTGATTGCTGGACTTGATTTTTTGAGCTGTAGCTCCTTGCTGATGTCCAGTATTCTGTTATGTCGATTATTTCAGTGAAATAATCGACAGGTATAACGGCAACAGAAGAATGGACATCAGCGAGGCGCTTCACATCAAAAAATAAGGGCCAGCAATAGGCAACCAGTTAACACAATTACATTCTACCCACTTCAAGACCCCGAGCCAACACAGAGACAGGATAAAATGACTTAGGAACATAAGCAGCCACGAGAACATAAGCTGCCCATGTTGATGCATTTAATACCCTTTGTACTTTGAAAAAACTGGTTGACACTGGACAAATTAAAAGTTTATTTTTTCCAAAGTGTCAATCGGGAGAACAGAGTGAGAAACAAAGGGTTTAGTGAACAACTTTAGGGTTGTTCCCTTCCAGCCAAACTACCAAGCTGTTGATGTGCATGATTCATGAAGCTTAATAGTCTGTCCTCCATGCACTCAACCGAGGGAGCCGGGTTCATTCATCGGGTAAGGCAGAAATGATTGGGCACGTTTCATTTCACCTGATGCCTCGGTTCGTCAAGAAGTGAATAGCTACCTGGTAGTTTAGCAACTGTTGTGGGTAGTTGTAGGTAGGTTGCATCATGGGTAAAGGTCAGTAGTTGGTCTCGAGGGACGTTGTTGTTGTTTTCTACACTCGGCTTAAAGGAATAAAGTTCCAAGTAGCACGGGCTATGATGAACCCTGTAGTGGACTTACCTGACACAGAAGCGGGGCTGTAACTCGAGCTACAAGGACGGCAATAGGCCTATATTTACAGGCTTACTGTCCCCCACAATAAGCATTATTGGAATCTGACGGGTGAGTAGGAGGGGCCGGGGTGAGGAGCCAGGTATACACGGTCGGCGGCCCGCCCTCTCCACCATTCACAACGTTAATTCCTCCGAATCTAACCTAACCGAGGACTCACGAATAGAAAACGGGTTATCACGTCAATTTTGCAAGTCGCTATGATTTTTAGTAACTCGGTTTTTTGGCTTTATGGGTTTTATTCGTCAAAATACTAGATGGTATTGGAGAGGCCAGGATGTGAGACGCCCAGCTCGTTATGAACTGGACACGCACTCTTCTTGTCTTCACAAAATACACGATTTTGTGTGTTATTAATTCTCTAAAAGATGTCTTTAATGAAGGAACACCTGGGCACGCCTTGTGTGGAATGACTCGAATACCGTACTGAATATTCATCATCCTTGTAGGGAGGGAGGTTGGTTGGTTGGTAGGTAATGGAGCCAGTAACCATCCTTCTAACATTATAATACTAATAGCAGCTATTTGGTCCAACATACAAAAATACTGTTGCAGCTGTTATGATCCCAGGCAACCGAAAAACGAGTCTCCCCTTTGAGAATTATTCTATCAAGCCTGACCTGACTAGGAAGTCGGAGATATACAGACATGAAGATTCATATGTAAAAATAATTGGGTAAATTTTACAGAGAGTTTAAAAATATGGGCAGGGAAAAAGAAAATAGATAAATGACTGGTTATGAGATGTGGATAATTTGCTGGAGGTGTGAGGCTCGCTTCGGGAGGGCTCTGACCCCACTTTAGTACCAGACATCGTGAGGGGAAGCTGCACTCCGTGTGAGCTCCTGTCAGGGAGGAACCCCTAGTGATATACCTTCAAGAGAAAGGAAGTGTGCAGACGTTCCAGCTGTGGAATCGAGCTGGGAACGTGAGGTCTCAAGTCCTGGATGGCAAGGAGAGTTTGTTAAGCCGCCCAGAGACATTATCGTGGGCCGTGGGAGCGCCCTGATCAGACTCTGTCAGAGGGAGAGCGCCCTCGACTAGACAATCTGTGGTAAGCACGATTTTAAGCCAGTTTATAGTGATTACTTGTAGTTGGTCGTGTGCCCAGCGACAGTAGCGAATGTTCATTGATAAGTTAGACATGTTTTGGTAAGGCAAAAGGCCTCAAATAAGACAGTGAAGAGGGAGGAACGTCCTGGAGGACGGAGCGACGTCCATCTCCTCTGAGCGCTGGCAGATGACTGAGGGACCCCAGCTCCTGGTGGGGTAGCTGCCTCGAGGGCCGCATGGACCAGCCCAAACGGGGGAGTCCACTCTCACAGTATGACGAGATCAGAGATATGTTAGGTGCAAACATATTGTGTGGATTATTTTGTTTATCTGTTTAAGAGGGAAACATTTTTATTGGCGTGTCAATGGGTTGCAGGTTTGTCTTTGGAAGAAGTTGCTGAGAACTTCGAAGCCAGCAGAGAAGGAGTAGTTGAAGAGACTCAAAGGCTGTTGAAGGAGTAGTGTACTCTGAGGAAGAGTAGCCCCACAGTGAAGAGTAGGTCCTCGAGCTGTGAGGAAAAGCAGTGAAGAGGAGTGTCACGTCCTTCTGTAATACCAGTGGCGAAACTCCAGTTCTGTTCGAGGAAACTTCATGGTGTAGCAGCCAGGAGAGCTGTGGAGGACCCTAGTAGAAGTGGTGAAGCACCATAGTTGCTCAAGGAAGACTTCATGGAGTAGCAGCCTGGAGGAGCTGCGGAGGATCCTGGTAGATAAACCCGGAAGAACCTGAAGATATCAGGGTAGTGAACTTCCAGAGGTGGAAGGGAAGTTCTAGTTGATTACTTGTAGGGAGTTGGTAGAGTGTTTTGTTGTCATTAGCGTGCAAGACGCAGTGAAAGGTGAGTGACAGTTTGACATGTTTGTGCCAAGGAGTATTTATACTGAAGTATAGGGATACAGTCGTAGGCTGGATTACCTGCAGAGATATACATATGTGTTCTAGGACTAATAGGGTGATCGATTGATCATTGTTGTATATCAAGGAACATTTATACTAATATTTATGTTATTGCAGCCATACACTGGTTTTCCTTGTATGTGTATATATATGTATTCTCTTGCTGATAGTGCAACATTGTGTTATAAGACTTGACCTACTTGGAGGTTGGTAGTATTAGGTGGTGAATCAGGAGATTGGATACCACTGGATAAGCAGATGATAGAGTTCTGATGGTGTTGGAGTGCAACCTGACTGAAATAGTATAGAGTGTAGGATTCATTATTATTATTATATGTGTGTATGTATTGTATATGTGCTTTGTCCAGTAAATGTATTCAAATTTGCTGGTGTTTGCCCTTGTCCTAGTGAAGCTTCCCAGGAAGTAGGAAAGGAGAGAGAGAGAAAGAACCAAGAACCACAGCTGTGGACAGGGTAGAATGGAAAACTAATAAGTCAAAGGGGATTGAGGAGATCATATCACATGAGGAGAGAGTGGGGAGTCACAGCGGCTCGAGTGGGTGTGTGCATGTGACAACGAGGCTAAGTATTGGAGCCGCATCCCCTAAACGTGTGACGTTGAGCCCTTCTCAAAGAGCCAGAAGTGCCCAGGGTGATCTCCTGGTAAAGTATAAGCACTCTACCGAGTTTTGGGTTGGGTTGTCCATAAAGAAGGATCAACGACACCACCCAACCCACAACATAATACAGCCAACAATGTTCATGTTTTGTAGTATTAGTCTTGTCGAGGGCACGAATAAAAAGCCCAAAACCAAACTTAAACATTCCTAAGCCTAGTGTAGCATATACATGTACAATATTACGCCTAAGATAGCGTATCTTAGGTCGATGATTGCTTGGTGAAGTCAGGTTAAATTCCTCGGCTACTTTTACGTTTTTAAGTAAGCCATTTGGGCTAATTCAGTAATTTAAAACGTGTACTTTTGGGTTCAAAGGTCCATTCTTGTACGTTTGAACAAATTGGTGTTGTAACTACTGTCATGACTGGAGGAGGGCTCGGGGGCAGGAGTAGGATCCCACACCTCACCATATTTCCACCGCTCTACGTCATTGCTATACTCTAAGTAAATCCAACCCAACAACTCTTTGAGTTTAGTTTACCTAAAGTTCAGTGGCTCTTGCCTGTCATCCTTTATGTATATTGGGACTACATTTGTTGTCTTCCATATTTCTGGTAGGTCTCCAGTGGCCTACCATACTCTATGGGGAGTGGCAAGCAAAGTACTTCTGCACACTCTTTCTGTAACCATGGCGAGATTCCGTCCGGACCAACAGCCTTTCTCACGTCTAGATCCAACAAATTCCTCTTAACCACATGTATGGTAATTTCGAACCCTTCTAAGGCCGCCTGGTTTACTGCCACCTCTCCTAGCGCAAGGACTTTACTTCATTCTATTGTGAATACCTCGTGGAATCTCTTGAGTTCTTCACACACACCTGTCATTCTCTGTGTATCTGTCCTCACCCGTTCTAAGTTTCATCACCTGTTTTTTCACTGTTGTTTTTCTCCTGATATGACTGTGGAGCAGCTTTGTTTCGGTCTTGGCTTTATTTGCTATATCATTTTCATACTTTTTCTCTGCTTCTCTTCTCACACTGACATACTCATTCCTGGCTCTCTGGTATATCACTGCTTTCTGATGTTCTGTAATTTCGGAAGTTCTTCTACCCCCTTTTGATCACTTCCTATGCTTCCATACATGTCCTATTATTAAATCATGGATTCTTCTTTTGCTTCTCAATTATTTACTTTTGGGCCGGAATAAACCTGTTTACTGCTTCCTGACACTTCTGGGTGACATAGTTCATCATGTCATGTACGGACTTCATTCTGAATTCTGTGTCCCATGGTATATCCTTTAGGAATGTTCTCATCTCATAATTTCCCTTTGGCACGTCAGCCACTTGCTTTCTAGTTCTTTTTGGAGGGAGATTACTCCTTGCTCTACCAGGTACTCAAAAATCAATACAATGTGATCACTCATTCCTATGGGAAATGTGTGTGTGTTCAGCCTATTCTCTTGATTTGCCACATCGTACACAATACAAAGAGTTAACCTGCCAAGAACGAGCTGCCACAGGACTGGCTGACACAGGACGGAGGTGTTGGAGGAAGTTCGTCATTGTCTGGCTCTGTTACTCGGAAGGCCCAGTGAGTCCCTCCACACGCAGTCACTTACCCAGTCATCTACCTACTTGCGTCTGCCTAATGCTGGTTCCGGAGATCAATGTCCTTACAGCCAACCGGTCTCTAACCAGGCCTCCTAGTTAATGGTTTGGTCAACTAGGATGTTAGGCGCCACTGCAGACAGTCTATATATTGATCAATTCTTTTCTCTTCTTGGGAATGAATAAATGGCCTTTCTTACTTGTAGTGCACAAGGAAGCATTAACTGGTATTGTGGAGGTGATGCTGAGGTAAGTTATCGTCTGGGGAGTGATGCTGAGGTAAGTTATCGTCTGGTGAATGATGCTGAGGAAGGTGGTGGTCTGGGGAGTGATGCTGAGGACGGTGGTGGTCTGGTGAGTGATGCTGAGGACGGTGGTGGTCTGGTGAGTGATGCTGAGGAAGGTGGTGGTCTGGTGAGTGATGCTGAGGACGGGGGTGGTCCGGTGAGTGATGCTGAGGACGGTGGTGGTCTGGTGAGTGATGCTGAGGACGGTGGTGGTCTGGTGAGTGATGCTGAGGACGGTGGTGGTCTGGTGAGTGATGCTGAGGACGGGGGTGGTCTGGTGAGTGATGCTGAGGACGGTGGTGGTCTGGTGAGTGATGCTGAGGACGGTGGTGGTCTGGTTAGTGATGCTGAGGAAGGTGGTGGTCTGGTGAGTGATGCTGAGGACGGTGGTGGTCTGGTGAGTGATGCTGAGGACGGTGGTGGTCTGGTGAGTGATGCTGAGGACGGTGGTGGTCTGGTGAGTGATGCTGAGGACGGGGGTGGTCTGGTGAGTGATGCTGAGGACGGGGGTGGTCTGGTGAGTGATGCTGAGGAAGTCGACCTCCACAGTCGGTGTGTCTGGGGTCGGCCTCCAACACCTGAACTCGTCAGCTCTGGCAGCAAGCAGACCAGCCAGTCCGCTCAATTAATCGGTCGCTTAATTTTACGTCATCTTATTCAACGTCACAAATGCAACCAATTAACATGAAATAACGGTTTATAAAAATATCCGTTTTCTATGCATCGGAGTCGATGGTTTAGATGGGTTGCTTGAATTCGTACGTTTCTGGTAAAGTAAAATTTTAGTTTTTACATTAGCAAATCAAGAAAACGGGCTGAGCAGCCGTAGGGTAAACACAGTCCTATCGTCAAAACACGGCGTCGGGTTCACAGTTAAGTCAAATTGTGAATTATTAAAATCTGCATAAGTCAGCATTTGATATAGTATACTTAACGACGTTCTAAACTCGCAATGTACTTATTCACTTTCAATCACTATTGCTCTCTCTAAATCTACTTCACTATACCAAACCTAACCTAAACCAACACAATATAGTATTAATCTATTTCCGAAATAAAATTTATTATACAATTTTCAGTAGGTTAGCTGCTATACAAGTCAAATGCTGACTTTAACTTCGTCATATATCAATATGACTTTCAGCTTGGTCTAGAGCAGGGGTGGGGTGGGCTCTTGGCACGCAAACGACATTTTTCCGGCACGCGAAGCCCAAAGCTCACCATAAAAAAATAATTAAATATATATTCAACTTCGCTGAATTGTATATAAAATGCAATTTTATTAAGTTGAGCGATACCAAATAAAATGCAATAAAGAAACAAACACTGATAACTGTTTAAGTATTAAGAATGAAACAAACATGGCATGTTCACCAACTCGTCCTTCTAATAGCACATCGCATTTAACGTATACTTTACATAAAGCCAAAAACTGTCATACAAGAAAATGATAGCTGCTCACGAAATTGACGTAATATTCCGTTTTCTGTTCGCGGTTCCTCTGGCAAGTTAGAATAAGACACTTTAGTACAATAGTTTTTTGACGTTAGAAACCCTCGTGAGAACGGGCTGACTTCTCAGCCATGTGTCTCTGCGATACACTGATTCACAAGTTTTGTCCCGTTTTGCTGGGCCACTCGCCAGGCGGCCACACGTCGACTGACTTCTGCACCATTACTGTAGGAAGGTGCATAATTGTAGTAACTTGATTTGCTTATCCACGAAACGAATTTCATAAAACCTGGGAGGTGTATTCAGTGTAGAAATTTGACATCATTTATTAACCCTTAACATAATATGTAAGAAAGGAGTTGCTGTTTTATGTTAAATAAATACTAAAATATAATTATCAAATACCTTGGTTAACCCTACTAAAAAAATTTTTATGGCGGGTCTACTAGAAAATGTTACATTGCCACGTCACCAATATTAAATTCACCCAAGAATAATATTAATAAATAATCTTTAAAACAGCAGTCTGTGGAATACGATGAATATTAAAAATCACTTTCCTGTGATCAACAGAATCATCTATAAACAAATATATTAAATAAACTAACTCCTCTCGAAATAAAAACCGAACCGTTCTGGACGCGTCCGGAGCAGGAAGGGAGGCGGAGAAGCCATTGTACAGAGACAACGCCATCAAGGTTGACTTCCCGTGAGGCGCACGCAGCGTAGTACTACATATTCCGGCACGTGAAATTGTGACGGCATGACATATTAGTAGCAACTTGACTAGTTTATCACGTTACACGCGACGACACCATAACCACATGGTCAACGAGGAGACAGTTTACATGATTCAGATGTGTCTATTGCTTGTTAACCAGGCTGCATTCTACAAAGACAGCTAAGCTTGTCCGTATCCATAATATTAACCATTCTTGAAATCGTAGAATAGCCAGTAGTAACAAATTTATCAGTCAATTAATTTTGATTTGGTAGAACATATAGAAATATTCAAATTTGATCTTTAACAATCCAAGTTTGTAAAGGAGGCTACTAGTGGGATGAAATTGAAAATATACAGTACGCTCTCTAAAGAAATAATTTAATATCAAATTAAATTTAACTTATTTAATAAATAAATAAATGAATAACTAAACTGAATAAAATTTCTAGGTTTTCCCCATATTTCAGGGTAATTACGATAAGATTGTCTGAGCTGCTTAATTTTTATGTATTACTCATAAGGGATTAAGAATTAATCCCGGAATATAATAGTTTTCTTTATTTTATTGTGCTTTAGCCAAGTAAAACGACTGAGTGTGGGTGCTGGAATATATTTGGAAAACTTGAAAAAACTTATGGCTGATTAATCTGATATATATAAGAAAAAAGATTCAGAATTATTGTTTAGTCTTTTGCTGATATTAGCATTTTTTACCTTCAATCGTGTGGCTGTATATGCCAGCGAGAATTGCATTTAAAGGCTAATAAAAAAATAACCGTTCTATCAACAGGGAAGAACGACCATTATTAATTTCGGTAGTAAATTTTACATTCATGCAATCTTACACGACTTAAAATATTCACTCGTGGAATATACTTTGATTGTACCGCACTAGTGTGATATTTGATTATTTGAAAAGTTCTCCCAATACTTAAGGCAGAAAATAATAACACGCTCCCCAAAATTTCGTTTGGTATGCGAGAAAATTTTGCATCAAAGATTTGGAGATTTTGGCGCGCACATTTAAAAAGGCTGTCCCTGTCTTAGAGGATGGGCTGAGGAAATGAGATGAACATATCAGTCAGCTAACTACTGTTACCTAACCATACAGCTCAAACTTTGGAGTTATAGAACCGTATGTCGTAAAGGTACGCTTTGAATGATCACAAAGCAGATAATTTAAGTTCAATTGAACTTCCAAACTTGAAAGTCGGGACAGACGAAACGAAGTTCAGTGAGATTTTTTAGCTTATTAGATTTAACATTTTGTTCTTATTAATACATTTAGCCTTTAACTACTGTTAATAGATGTAACCTTTGTGATATCGTTAGTAGATGTAGCATTTACCTGTTGTTAATACATTGTCTTTTCCTGTTGCTAACAGATTAATTTTTACTGTTGGTAACAGATTTAAGCTTTTTACTGTTAATACGAGAATAAATATATTGCTTTTAAGTCTGAAAATATATAATGTAATTATTCTGTCTCATCGCAGAAAAGTACATTGTTCTTATTGGGATTATGAATGTTCATCTTTTGCTCATACTCTCCTGATCTACCCAAGCTTCTAATAGACTTCCCTCGCCTTCATGAAAGTTATTTAATCTGATATTCTTGAATTTAATCAAAGTGTTCACTTACACAATATTCTTTAATGTTCTCTAATCTTTAATTATTCAAATGAACATTCAGTCACAATTTGCGTTGGAATAAATTAGTAACAATATTTGAGTCTTTGAAAGTCATCTTTAATTTAGGTGCGTGGTTTTCCTCCCAACAGAGATGGTGCACAATGGTTACAACAGAATTAACGCTATTAACGGAAACAATGGTAATAATGGCGAGGTAAATCTTGGTGGTGAGGACAGGAGGGCGCAGGCGCCGCACCTGGAGGCCTTGGCGGAGTCAGCGGTGTTGACGCTCATGACGGGGGCCACAAAGAAGAGGTCTTGGCAGGGGAACAAGGCGCACATCACGCACATAGTTCACGCCCACCTCCCTCACATCGTCCGCCAGCGTATGCAGGTGTGTGTTCGCCTCTACACTTGTTTTACTCTTAAGTTTTCTCTTTGCTTCCATATTTATCTCGACTCTTATTTTTCATTTCCGCTTTGTCTTCTATTTCCCGTTTCTGAAATATTCGCTTGTTCTCTCTTCATTATGTTCAATCTTGCGTGTCCTCAACTCTTCATAGCGTTCCCATCCTCTTACTTAATTATTTTCATTTTCTCTTTTTTACTTTCTTTTTCTTTCTATTTCTTTTACTTTTTATTTTTTCTTTCTTCTACCCAGTTTTAAATTAAAATTTTGGTGGTTAATCAGCAGCAGGAAAATATAATAAAAGCTGTTCATCAGACTTTTATTTAAGCCTGGTCCTTCTCTTTTTTTCAAGTCTGGTCCTTCTCTCTTTTTCAAGCCTGGTCCTTCTCTTTTTTTCAAGCCTGGTCCTTCTCTTTTTTTCAAGCCTGGTCCTTCTCTTTTTTCAAGCCTGGTCCTTCTCTCTTTTTCAAGCCTGGTCCTTCTCTCTTTTTCAAGCCTGGTCCTTCTCTCTTTTTCAAGCCTGGTCCTTCTCTCTTTTTCAAGCCTGGTCCTTCTCTCTTTTTTCAAGCCTGGTTCTTCTCTCTTTTTTTCAAGCCTGGTTCTTCTCTCTCTTTTTTCAAGCCTGGTCCTTCTCTCTTTTTTCAAGCCTGGTCCTTCTCTCTTTTTTTCAAGCCTGGTCCTTCTCTCTTTTTTTTCAAGCCTGGTCCTTCTCTCTTTTTTTCAAGCCTGGTTCTTCTCTCTCTTTTTTCAAGCCTGGTCCTTCTCTTTTTTTTGTTCAAGCCTGGTCCTTCTCTCTTTTTTTTCAAGCCTGGTCCTTCTCTCTTTTTTTTCAAGCCTGGTCCTTCTCTCTTTTTTTTCAAGCCTGGTCCTTCTCTCTTTTTTTCAAGCCTGGTCCTTCTCTCTCTTTTTCAAGCCTGGTCCTTCTCTCTTTTTTTCAAGCCTGGTCCTTCTCTCTTTTTTTCAAGCCTGGTCCTTCTCTCTTCTTTTCAAGCCTGGTCCTTCTATCTTTTTTCAAGCCTGGTCCTTCTCTCTTTTTTTCAAGCCTGGTCCTTCTATCTTTTTTCAAGCCTGGTCCTTCTCTTTTTGCCTTAACAGCTCCTTTCGAAGCCTAGGTTTATCATTTGCTTTATTGTAAGTTTGACTATATTTAATAGCAAGCAAATTTTATGCCGGGTGGTGAGTGAAGTTGGAGTCTCTCCTATGGTCTGCATCTTTGATTTCCTCGTCTGACTGGATTTAACAAAAAATTATGAAACATTTGATGCGTGTCAGGAGAGGAATGAGTAATTGCTGATGGAGTGTTCATTGAGCTGAGGGAAATGGCCAGTGGTGCCACCTTGATGTTTAGATTTCATCCGTTAATAACATATTTCTGATGTTCACGTGAGGACCGGCCTAGACGGGTCGAGGCTTGAGCTGACCCTTCACGGATCTCTACCCTGTCCAAAAGTCGGGATGGGATAATGGACAGGTGTTTCCAAATAGTGGAGCATACTCGAGGTGTGAGCTAACTTTATAATCAGAGGTGCAGCCACAGATGTCGAGCAGGTGCAGAAGCAGCCTGTGAGTCTTCATGGCCATTATATAAAATAATATTTGTCACCACCCCTCACTTTTATCTTCCCTCTCCTTTCTATCCTCTTTCAGCTTTCCTTTCTCTAGTATCCTGTTATTGTAGCGCGAAGGAAGGAAGCGGGACACGTTCGTGGCGCCACGGGTGTTGAAGACAAATTATGCCGGGGGTTTTCTTTTAGATTTCATATTAAACACAAAAGTATTTTGCATTTAAGAAAAGAGAAATTATCGGAAGCTAATAACTGCTAAAAGTGTTCAGTTATAGAAGAGAGAACATAAGAATGTGAAGAATGTTGATGATGGGGAAACTTTTGGCTAGCATTGCCGCGTCTCAAAATACTGCAGTGGCCTGCTTCTGTAGCGTCTTTTCCGGTAGAGACGTGTAGACATTACTGTAGCGGTTACGTAGAGATGTGTAAATATTACTGTAGAGACTTTTCATTAGAGACATGTAAACAATACTCTACTGTCTTGTCCTGTAGAGACTTCCATATTACTTGAGTGGTCACGTAGAGTCTTGTAGATATTACTGTTGTCGTCTGGTAGAGACTTATAAACATTGCTGTAGTGGTACTCAAGCGTCCTAACATGCACTGCCTGGCCCTGCACCTCCTTGACAACCTTTACAGTAAGAGGTCATCCGTAATCCACCTGTGCCAGTATTATGGTACTTGGTAACTTGGTTGAGCAGCTGCTGTTGCCGGCGTAGCGAAGGTCTGCAAGTGTGACTCGGCTGTCACCATGAAGCAGTGGGTGATGATGGCACTCCAGCGTCAGGTGCCACCATGAAGCAATGGTTTACCATGTCATTGACAACGTTAGCTTTGTAAACTCTCTATTTTGTCAGAATTGCACCAATCAGTAATATCCAGCAAGACATTGCAGCAACGAAAGGTATATATCGTGTCGACCTGTATTGACGGATGGCAGTTTAATTGTTGCAGAAGCTGTACAATGTATATATATATATATATATATATATATATATATATATATATATATATATATATATATATATATATATATATTCAAGCCTGGTCCTTGAATATATATATATATATATATATATATATATATATATATATATATATATATATATATATATATATATATATATATATATATATATATAAAATGCACCAAGTTGCAAGGCTGTTCATTTTAATATTGTGTTGCACGAGAAAGTTGCATATATTTTACAATTGCAGTTCTGGACACAAAATGTTGCATAAACCTGCTATGAATATTTGACGACGTGTAAATATTTTTGGTTGAGGAACGTAACTGGTGTTGTGAAAGAGCCTATTATTTTTGTGTTGCAGGAGAAGGAGTCTATTATTTATGTTACAGAAGCAATAACATATTGTCTGTGTTGCAGGGATCTATTATCTTTGTGTTACAGAAGCATTAGCCTATTATTTCAGTGTTTCAGGAGCCAATTTTCTCTGTTACAGGAGCAGGAGCCTATTAGCTGTGTGTTACTGGAAGGGGAAGGGAATGTTACTGGAGCAGTAGCCTTTTGTGTGTGTTGCAGGAGCCAATTATATCTGTTGCAGGAGCATGAGGGTAATCAGAAAGTGTTGCAGAAGCATGAGGGTAATCAGAAAGTGTTGCAGTAGCGGGTGCTACGTGACTGGCGGGTGTACGACACAGTGAGTCTGAGGCTGCTGGATCTGCTCTTCTCTGCTACGACCACTTCTCTTCGTCTCGTCCACGTCAGGACCTTCTACCGCGACGACCTCATTAGTCTCCTGCCTCGCCTCGCCGGCCTCAGGGAACTGAGCTTTCAGGTGTGTGGGTGTTCGCTTCGTTAGGTGTGTGTGCTCAGTGTTTTGTGACTATTTCATTCATATGTGTCATTACCATCATGTATGTGCTACTTCATCCATGTTTTGTCGTCTAGATGAGTTCTTATCATCAAGGTGTGTGTGTTATCTTGTTTAGGTGTGTGTCCTCTCATCCGTGTCTGTGCGCGCGCGCGTGTGTACTCGCCTACTTGTGTTTGCGGGGGTTGAGTTTCGGCTCTTTGGTCCCGCCTCTCGACTGTCAAGGTTCCTAACTCTATTGGATTCAATCATATCTGCACTTGAAATTGTGTATGGAATCTGCCTCCACCACATCACTGCTTAATGCAATCCATTTGTTAACTATTGACACTAAAACGTTCTTTCTATTGTCTATGGCTCATTTGGTTACTAAATTTCCACCTGCGTTCCCTAGTGTGTGTTTGTGTGTACTCGCCTATTTGTGTCTGCAGGATCGAGCATTGACTCTTGGATCCCGCCTTTCGAGCATCGGTTGTTTACAGCAATGACTCAGGTCCTATTTCCCTATCATACCTAGTTTTAAAATTATGAATAGTATTTGCTTCCACAACCTGTTCCTTAAGTGCATTCCATTTTTCCACTACTCTCACGCTAAAAGAAAATTTCCTAACATCTCTGACTCATCTGAGGTTCCAGCTTCCACCCATGTTCCCTCGTTCTGTTACTATTCCGCGTGAACATTTCGTCTATGCCCACTGTCAATCCCCCCTGAGTATTTTATACGTTCCTATCATATCCCCCCCCCTCTCCCTTCTTTTTTTCTAGTGTCGTAAGGCACAGTTCCTTCAGGCGCTCCTTATACCCCATCCCTTGTAACTCTGGGACGAGTCTCGTTGCAAACCTCTGAACCTTTTCCTGTTTCCTTATATGTTTCTTCAGATGGGTACTCCATGATGAGGCGGCATACTCTAAGAATGGCCTCAGGTAGGCAGTGTAGAGCCCCCTAAATGCCTCCTTACTTAGGTTTCTGAATGATGTTCTAACTTTTGGCAGAGTAGAGTACGCTGCTGTCGTTATCCTATTTATATGTGCTTCAGGAGATAGATTAGGTGTTACGTCCACGCCCAGGTCTCTCTCTCGCGTCGTTACAGGTAGGCAGTTCCCCTTCATTGTGTACTGACCTTTTGGTCTCCTATCACGTTATTTTCTGTGACTCTAAAAGTACTCTGCTGTCCTTAAATAACCCATCACAATGTATGTCGGAAGTAGCTTGTAATATTAAATGGAATGTAATTTTTGCCAATGACAATAACTCTTGTATAAAATTTGTGTGAATCCCATCCCATGTTGGAGTTGGAAAACATGACTTTGTAGATCGATTGGCCAATGAGGCTTGCAGGAAAGAAAACATTGATTATGACTTTGGACTATCTAATGCAATTATTAGAACCATACAAATTAAAGAAATTAATTCAGATTTAGAAGAACTAAGAAATCTCCAGAGACCTGAAAGCTGCAGTATTAAAAGTTATGACAAGTTTTGTAATAATAGGTATTTGTATGGTCAGCACAGTAACCGGACCAGGCAATGTGAACCGGACCAGGCACCAGAATATTCAGATTGTAAACTCTGTGATAAACCTTTAGTGCATTCACTATAACACTATATTGTTGAATGTGAAACCGTAAAGGACTTTAGACCTCCTGGCCTCTTGTACCACCAACTGGGTAACTATTTCATTGACTCAGGTGTCCTGGACGACATCCTAACAATTTACCCAAAACTTGCTTGTCCATTTTAAAGAATGAAGAACAATTTATATTTATATTACTTCTAAGCTGCATCACTTACGAACCCATCCCTGCCCTTGTGTGGCAGTGCACAATAGAAAGTGGTTTTCATATATCCATACATTAAAACATTGATTGTAATATGATATATATGTACTTCCGCCTACAGTTTAGACCTATTGTCTTATGTATGACCCTCTGTCCTGTGTGACAGAGAATACCAGCATTATCCTCACTTTAATAAGACTTAATCGAAATCCTCAGATTAGGCCAAATTGTAATTAATTTTCTCAATAAAGATGTTATTAATAAATTAATAGTCCCATTTCCATAACTTTGCGTTTGCTCGTGTGTGTTGTATTCAGTTGTATTCACCTAGTTGTACTTGCGGGGGTTGAGCTCTGCTCTTTCGGCCTGCCTCTCAACTATCAATCAACTGTTTCTACTACTACTACTATTTTTTTTCTCCATCTCACACACACACACCAGGAAGCAGCCCGTGACAGCTGACTAACTCCCAGGTACCTATTTACTGCTAGGTAACAGGGGGCATAGGGTGAAAGAAACTCTGCTCATTTGTTTCCGCCTCCACTGGGAATCGAACCCGGAACCTTAGGACTACGAATCCGAAGCGCTGTCCTCTCAGCTGTCAGGCCCCTAATTTGCCACTTGACGCTCCAAGGACTTAATTTATCTAGATCAATTTGAAGGGCATGACAATCGTCTGAGTCTCCTATCTTCCCCGGTATCTTAGCATCATCCGCAAACATGTTCATATAATTCTGTATTCCTTTTGGTAGATCGTTTATTTAGACGATGATCATTACTGGTGCAAGAACTGAACCATGTGGTACTCCAATAGTAACACTCCTCCAGTCAGGTATATCGTCTCAGACATATGAGGGCGGTAATCAGTCAGTTAGAAAAAATTTCATCTATGTCGGAAGTATGTCACTCCTCCAGCATGTTCTAGTCTCAAGAACAGCCTCTTTTGTGGGATTCTGTCAAAAGCCTTTTCTTTAAGTTCAGATAGACACAGTCAAACTAACCATCTCTTTCCTGTAGTATCAATGTGGCTCTATCATAAAAACTAAGTAGATTTGTTACTCAGCATCTTATGTTCGAAAATCATACTGTCTGCTGCGTTATTATGTCATAACTCCAGGTGTTCTACCCATTTGGCTTAACTATTGTTTGTATTGTCTTGCCTACCACGCTTGTTAATGACGCGGGTCTATAATTTAGAGGGTCAACTCGGCTATCATTTTTATAGATTGCAAGTTGTGTGTGTGTGTACTCACCTATTTGTGCTTGCGGGGGTTGAGCTTTGGCTCTTTGGTCCCGCCTCTCAACAGTCAATCAACTGGTGTACAGGTTCCTGAGCCTACTGGGCTCTATCATATCTACATTTGAAACTGTGTATGGAGTCAGCCTCCACCACATCATTGCCTAGTGCATTCCATTTACTAACTACTGACACTGAAAATATTCTTTCTAATGTCTCTGTGGCATTGATTGTGTGTGGGGGGGGGTAAGGGGGGGGGGACATCAGCGTGCGTGTGCAGACATCTGTAACAGGGTAATCTAATATTCAGCATCATGAGATAAACTGAAGTAACGCTCAGCTTAAGGTAAGACGATACACCCCTCCCCCACCCCCACCACCATCGCCACAACTACCATCTCCTTGTTCGGTTGGAACTAGCCCAAACTAGCACTGAAGCTTAGAAAACCAAACTTAACGTAATTTTTTTGCAATAAATTATTCCTGTGTGGCTCATTACATCTCTTGTTAAGGTTGACGGGGCTGTTGGTACATGTGTGTGTGGTCGCAGGACTCCACCTGGACGCTGAGCCAACGGCAGCTGGGGCTGGCTGCTCACGCCCTCACCACCATGGTGCATCTCCGTGTCCTGAAGCTGCAGTACTGCGGCCACAACCTCCTGCTGGCCACCCTCGGCGCCCACTGCCCCAACCTTCAGGTGTGTGTGTGTGTGTGTGTGTGTGTAAGGGAGGGGGGGAGTATTTACTCTGTCTGCAGGATCAAGCTGTTAGATCTTGGACCTCGCCTTTCTAACAAATGGCTGTCTAATCTGCTGACTCCCGACCCATATTACTTTCTCTCTCTCTTCTCTCTCTCTCTCTCTCTCTCTCTCTCTCTCTCTCTCTCTCTCTCTCTCTCTCTCTCTCTCTCTCTCTCTCTCTCTCTCTGTGTGTAAAGAATCCTTCAGAACCTTGTATACCACATATGTAAGACCAATCAGAGAGTATGCAGCCCAGCATGGAGCCCGTACCTAGTCAAGCACAAGACGAAGCTGGAAACCGTTCAGAGATATGCCACCTAGACTAGTCACAGAACTAAGAGGCATGAGTTATGAGGACAGGCTGCGTGAACTGCAGCTCACGTCGCTGGAAGACGGTAAAGCTCGGGGAGACATGATCACCACATACAAAATTATCAGGGAAATTTACAGGGTAGACAAGGATGAATTATTTAACATGGGTGGTACACGCACAAGGGGACACAGGTGGAAGCAGAGTACCCAAATGAGCTACAGAGACATTAGAAAGAACGTTTTCAGTATCAGAGTAGTTAGTACATGGAATATACTAGGAAGTGATGTGGTGGAGGCTGACTCCATACACAATTTCAAATGTAGATATGATAGAGCCCAGTAGGCTCGGGAATCTTTACATCAGTTGATTGATGGTTGAGAGGTGGGACCAAAGAGCCAGAGCTCAACCCCCGCAAGCACAACTAGGTAAGTACAACTAGGTAAGTACAGAGGAAGCAGCCCGTTAAAGCTGTCTAACTCCCAGGTACCTACCTACTGCTAGGTACCAGAGGCATCAGGGTGAAAGAAACTCTGCCCATTTGTTTCTGCCATCGCCGGGGATTGAACCCGGACCCTAGGATTAAGAGTCCATAGCGCCCTCCACTCTGCTATCAAGACCCCCCCCCCCCCACTGTTTTTTTTTGTGTGTGTACTCACCTAGTTGTACTCACCTAGTTGTGCTTGCGGGGGTTGAGCTCTGGCTCTTTGGTCCCGCCTCTCAACCGTCAATCAACAGGTGTACAGATTCCTGAGCCTATTGGGCTCTATCATATCTGCACTTGAAACTGTGTATGGAGTCAGCCTCCACCACATGACTTCCTAATGCATTCCATTTGTCAACCACTCTGATACTAAAAAAGTTCTTTCTAATATCTCTGTGGCTCATTTGGGCGCTCAGTTTCCACCTGTGTTCCCATGTGTGAGTGCCCCTTGTGTTAAATAGCCTGTCTTTATCTACCCTATCAATTCCCTTGAGAATCTTGAATGTGGTGATCATGTCCCCCCTAACTCTTCTGTCTTCCAGCGAAGTGAGGTTTAATTCCCGTAGTCTCCTCGTAGCTCATACCTCTCAGCTCGGGTACTAGTCTGGTGGCAAATCTTTGAACCTTTTCCAGTTTAGTCTTATCCTTGACTAGATATGGACTCCATGCTGGGGCTGCATACTCCAGGATTGGCCTGACATATTTGGTATACAAAGTTTCGAATGATTCTTTACACAAATTTCTGAATGCCGTTCGTATGTTGGCCAGCCTGGCATATGCCGCTGATGTTATCCTCTTGATATGTGCTGCAGGAGACAGGTCTGGCGTGATATCAATTCCCAAGTCTTTTTCTTCCTCTGACTCCTGAAGATTTTTCTCTCCCAGATGATACCTTGTATTTGGCCTCCTGCTCCCTTCACCTATCTTCATTATATTACATTTGGTTGGGTTAAACTCTAACAACCACTGGTTCGACCATTCCTGCAGTTTGTCTAGGTCTTCTTGAAGCCTCAAACAATCCTCTTCTGTCTTAATCCTTCTCATAATTTTGGCATCGTCTGCAAACATTGAGAGAAATGAATCTATACCCTCCGGGAGATTATTTACATATATCAGAAACAAGATAGGACCTAGTACAGAGCCCTGTGGGACTCCACTGGTGACTTCACGCCAATCGGAGGTCTCACCCCTCACCATAACTCTCTGCTTCCTATTGCTTAGGTACTCCCTTATCCACTGGAGCACTTTACCAGCTACACCTGCCTCTCTCTCCAGCTTATGTACCAGCCTCTTATGCGGTACTGTGTCCAAGGCTTTCCGACAATCCAAGAAAATGCAGTCCGCCCAGACCTCTCTTTCTTGCTTAATCTGTGTTACCTGGTCATAGAATTCTATTAAGCCAGTCAGGCAAGATTTACCCTCCCTGAACCCATGTTGTCGATTTGTCACGAATTCCCTTCTCTCCAGATGTGCTACCAGGTTTTTCTCACGATCTTCTCCATCACCTTGCATGGTATACAAGTCAAGGATACTGGCCTGTAGTTCAGTGCCTCTTGCCTGTCGCCCTTTTTGTATATTGGGACCACATTCGCCGTGTTCCATATTTCTGGTAGGTCTCCCGTCTCCAGTGACCTACTATACACTATGGAGAGTGGCAAGCAAAGTGCCTCTGCACACTCTTCCAGTACCCATGGCGAGATCCCGTCTGGACCAACAGCCTTTCTAACATCCAGGTCCAGCAGGTGTCTCTTGACCTCCTCTCTCGTAATTTCAAACTCTTCCAAGGCCGCCTGGTTTACTTCCCTTTCTCCTAGCATAGTGACCTCACCTTGTTATGTTGTGAAGACCTCTTGGAACTTCTTGTTGAGTTCATCACACACCTCTTTGTCATTCTCTGTATACCTGTCCTCGCCTGTTCTAAGTTTCACTACCTGTTCTTTCACTGTTGTTTTCCTTCTGATGTGACTGTGGAGTAGCTTTGGTTCGGTCTTGGCTTTGTTTGCTATATCATTTTCATAACTTTTCTCTGCTTCTCTTCTCACCCTGACATACTCATTCCTGGTTCTCTGGTATCTCTCTCTGCTTTCTGGTGTTTTGTTATTCCGGAAGTTCCTCCATGCCCTTTTGTTCAGTTTCTTTGCTTCCATACATGCCCTATTATACCATGGATTCTTCTTTTGCTTTTCGGATTTTTCCTTTTGGGCCGGGATGTATCTGCTTACTGCCTCCTGACACTTTTGGGTGACATAGTCCATCATATCTTGTACAGACTTAGCTCTGAGGTCTGTGTCCCAAAGTATTTCCTTTAGGAAGCTTCTCATCTCCTCATAATTTCCCATTCGGTATGCCAGCCTTTTGTTTCCCAGTTCTTTTTTGGGGGGATAATTCCTAGCTCTATCAGGTACTCAAAGTTCAATACACTGTGATCACTCATTCCCAAGGGCGCTTCCATCTTGACTTCCCTTATATCCCACTCATTTCGGGTAAATATCAGATCAAGCATTGCTGGTTCATCCTCTCCTCTCATTCTTGTTGGATCCTTGATGTGCTGGCTTAGAAAGTTTCTTGTTGCCACGTCCAGCAGCTTAGCTCTCCATGTTTCTGGTCCTCCATGTGGGTCTCTGTTCTCCCAATCTATCTTCCCATGGTTGAAGTCTCTCATGATTAGTAGTCCAGATCCATTCCTGCTAGCAACAGAAGCTGCTCTCTGTATTATGTTAATGGTGGCCATATTGTTTCTATCATATTCCTGTCTGGGTCTTCTGTCATTTGGTGGCGGATTATATATGACTACGATTATAATTTTTTGCCCTCCAGTTGTTATTGTTCCTATTATGGAACCTTCAGTGACTACCTTGAAGGTAGTCACTGAAACCTTCAGTGACTACCTTCACACACACACACACACACACACTGTGTGTGTGTGTGTGTGACAATGTTTTTCATAGGAAAAGTAAATTGTAAGCACATTGAAGTGAATTTAGATGAAACATGATCATTGGCTATAACAATGAATAAACCGAAAAAGTTTTGAAGAAACATTGACTCAGAGTCGGGGTGAGAATAGCTTGAGCAATATCATCCCTCTCTTATTTAAGTTTCAATTGGCTCAGAGCAGCACGAGCATTGCCACAGTAACCAACATAGGGGGTCCGGTGGGGCGTTCATTCCCCACCTGACTTGAACACTCGTTTTCACAGGTAGTGGATGTGCTTGGTTCCCAGGGCGTTGACGACGAAGGCGTATGGGGCCTGGTGACCGTCAACCAAGCCCACTATAACGCCCTTGCACGCCACGCCCTCGCACACTCCCCAAAGTCCTACAACAACTGTCTCAACGTCAGCCCAGGCGGATGCTGGATCCTTGCCTTCAGAAGCCTTGCCTCTAAGATGCTGATGAAAATGGTGCCAAGCAAAGCCCATTCCATGCAGGTACCCAACTTCACCATACCATATCCTGTCCTACCTCATTCAACTACCATCCACTGTCCTCCACCAAATCCCCCTCCCTCTCCTCAATCACGAACCCCACTTCCCTCTATTACTCCACTGCTCTCAGCTTCCCCATTACTGTACCCTCCCTTTCCTTCCCTATACCCGACTATCTCCAATTCAGCGCTCTCATTACAAACAGAAATCACAATAGCGTGATGCATTAAATGAACTAATCCACAATGGCCGTGATGAGGGTTCGAACCTACGTCCGAGAGGATCCTAGACGTGCCTTAATTAACTTTGCTATGACATGGTAAAAGAATTGCAACCGGGAGTTCAACTGACCTCACACGGATCCTGCAATCTGAGACACAAACAAGGGTTTTACGCAATTTCCCTATGCACCTGGGCTCTGTCAATCATCACTGCCCTTGTGAATTTGTTCATTTGGTGCATCACGCTATTGTGATTTCTGTGTAATAAAGTAAGGGCGAAGAGGTAGAACAGCTTATTGACAGCGCTCGGGTGCATGGGGGAATTGTGTAAAATCCTGGTTTGTGTCTCGGAGAGACTGCAGGATCCGTGTGAGGTCAGTTGAACTCCCGGTTGCAATTCTTTTACCATGTCACAGTAAAGTTGATTAAGGCACGTCTAGGACCCTCTCGGACGTAGGTTCGAACCCTCATCACGGCCCTTGTGGAATTTGTTCATTTACACTAATCCCAGATGGCAATCATGTAGGTGGCGATAGGAGTCTCTGTCGATGTTAGTGGATAAGTATCATTCTGATGGTAATAATTAGGTAAACCAAGATTAAAATTAACAGTCAGAAAACAGTTTTTTACCCTTAGGTGAATAACGCTGATACGAAGGTGGAAGAAGATGAGAGTAATGGTGAGGATACGAGCACCAAGACTGGCTGGGGAGTGAAGACTGTTGGAGAGAAGCAGGACCAAGAGGCTGTGATGTGGAGTCTCTGTTGCTCCACTTTGGCGTTCCTGGACCTCCGCTCTACTGGTGTTACGCAAGCCGGGGTCACCATGCTCACCCAAGCCCTGCCAGTCCATGCCCGATTGGCATACGATGCTCACATCCGCCCGGCATTCGATGTACGTGCTCAACTTGAACCAGTTTCCCAAACCTGTCCGGCATCTAATGCCCACACCCGTCTGACATCGCCTGCAAACAACCACCGGACACCGGAAGCTGACACCCCCCGGACAACAGAAAGCCACAACACACACAACACAGACACCCATGACAACACCCATCTTGCCAGCGAGGTCCAGGCAGCAGTAGCCAGGATGGTACAGATACCCTTGTCTGCATTATAGACGACTACCCCTGGATGGTGTTGAAGCCACACTTGGCACACCGGGCCTGCAGCCCCACACTACCTTCAGCCACACAAGGTCACAACTATACTACACTTACTGACACGTTGGACGAGGCTTGACTGGTTTTCATTAGTTCGAGCCAGGTCCAGTTTCATAATTATGCTCGGGAAACAGCATCACCTCTTAGATATTTCCCTCAGCCACACTTGAACATAGCATATCTTCCCTAGTTCCTGTGTTCCACACATTGAATAAACTGACTGAACTACGAAGTGGAGTTGTAGAGAAGGGCTATATACACGGCTTCAAATGTAGATTTGATGGGTCAGGAACCTTTACACCAGTCAGTTGGAATCTCAAAAGTGGAATAGAAGGTGAAGCTCGGCTCTGGCAATCATAGCGTGTTAGTTAACACATCCACGCATGTACACACATGCGCACACATGGGGTAATACATGCACAGTCTGATAACATCTTTTGGAACAGCTGTGTATATGTTTTCAGTCTCTCCTGCTCACTCTTCCTATCTGTCTTGCGAGCTGCCGTTCTTTCCGTCTCGGTCTCTCTCTTTACCATGAACTCGCTATCTTATCCTTCTCTTTTACTATTTATCTCTATGCTATCTCTCGTTCTTCCTGTCTCTCGACGTCCTCATATGAAGTGTTTTTCATTTTAATATCATGACCGTCATCCTACATTGTTTCATTTGTGTGTTTCTCAGATCCTCAAAAATCAGGGGCCAGATTCACAAAGCAGTTACGCAAGTACTTACGAACCTGTACATCTTTCCTCAATCTTTGACAACTTTGTTTACATTTATTAAACAGTTTACACGCATGAAAACTTCCCAATCAACTGTTCTTATTGTTATAAACAGCCTCTTGATGCCTCGGAGCTCATTAACTGTTTATTAATTGTAAACAAAGCCACCAAAGATTGAGAGGATGTACAGGTTCGTAAGTGCTTGCGTAACTGCTTCGGAAATCTGGCCCCAGGTCGTTCTTCTTCCAAAATTATGTAATGTTTCTTAATAAATGATTATTTGTTGATGTTCATGAACCATTACTTTGCGGTCACTTGTCCCTCGTTAGAATTCTTGATGATTCGGATGCTTTTGATATCGTTCGCCTTATGCATTTCTGTTTTCGTATTAGCACCCTTGGTGATATTTAGCGCCCTCTGATTATTTCGCTCATTTGATGGTGCTACATAGCCTTCCCGGTTTGGTGCCTTCTTTTGATAATTAATTACTTACTCATGAACCATTATCACTTATATATATGTTCGCCCATTTAAAAACTCTCCTTTTCAACAATGCGTTATTCAGTTGTGGTGTGTTAATGTAGGTTGTGGTATTTCTTAATTCTGTGTTGCAAGGTGCAAAAGTAAATAAAGTGATCTACTTAAACGGCTTATACAATATATTATTTTTTAAGTATGTATTTTGTTTAACCTACATTGTTGTTTATACTTTTTCTGTCTCTCGTACTTAATTTCTATGTTTCGGTATAGCCAACTATTGTTAATACTAGTAGTGTAAGATGAGTTAGGAGAGAGCCTTCTGCTTGTCTATTCCCACTTCATCATTTCAGATTGGATTTCTACCAATGATTCAGAATGTTGTGGATTCCTTCACATTGGCCTGCAGGAAAATGATAGTTGACGCCCTTGCTAAGGCTGCAGTTAAAACTCAAGATTCCGTTCAACATTGTATCTATCAAATAGGCCCTTTAATCAATGCATAAAAGTTCGTTATAAGGCAAATAGAACACTGGAATTTATTTATTGAAGGGGGCCTGACAGCTGAGTGGACAGCGTCCGGGATTCGTAGTCCTAAAGTTCCGGGTTAGATCAACGGCGAAGCGGAAACAAATGAACAGTTTTTCACCCTGATGCCCTGTTCACCTAGCAGTAAATAGGTACCCCAGAGTTATACAGTTGCTAGGGGCTGCTTCCTGGGGATATGTAACAAAAAGGAGGCCAGGTCGAGGACCGGGCCGCGGGACGCTAAACCCCGAAATCATCTCGAGGTAATCTTGAGCTCATCTTGATGATTTCGGGGCTTAGTGTCCCCGTGGCCCGATCCTCGACCAGGCCTTCACCCTCAGGAAGCAGCCCGTGACAGCTGACTAACATCCAGGTACCTATTTTACTGCTAGGTAACAGGGGCATAGAGTGAAAGAAACTCTGCCCATTGTTTCTCGCCGGCGCCCGAGATCGAACCCGGGACCACAGGATCACGCGTACAGTGTTCTGTCCGCTTAGCCGCCAGCTCCCTTAGCCTGCATCTTAACCTGAGGTATCTTATCTTGATCTTTTTGGTATGATTTCGGGGCTTTTTAGTGTCCCCGCGGCCCGGTCCTCGACCAGGCCTCCACCCCCAGGAAGCAGCCCTTGACAGCTGACTAACATCCAGGTACCTATTTTACTGCTAGGTAACAAGGGCATAGAGTGAAAGAAACTCTGCCCATTGTTTCTCGCCGGTGCCCGGGATCGAACTCGGGACCACAGGATCACAATTCCAGCGTGCTCTCCTCTCGGCCGACTAACTCCCTTCAAAGGTAACCTGAAGATTAGTAATAGAACACCTGGTGTTGGGTCAATTATGGGTCAATAGGTTTTCTGTAGTTACCTTCATTCTTATGTTCATAATAGAAGTAGGATCCCTTAATTGTTTCAAGCGTATCTTGTAACTATATCATCATTACCTAGCCTTAAAACCTTACATTTGTCAGCATTAAACTGCATCTGCCAATCTTTTGACCATTTCAAAACCCAATTTAGATCGTCTTGAAGTGATAGCGAGTCTTTCCATGTTTATTTCCCTCCAGATTTTTGTATCAGGAAATTTGGAATATTGTTGCTGAAACCTGAATCTAAATCATTTATATATATTATGAATACCAGAGATCCCAGAACAGAGCCTTGAGGCACTCTACTTACAACATTTTCCCACTCTGACTTAACCCCCATTTATACCAACTCTAAGTTTCCTTTGGTATAGCTATATTAGTATAATATTAGTATAGACATAGCATAATGTTCCTAGTAGATAATCTTGGTATAGACCAAAAGCCGTCTGTTTTCTGTTTTTTATATTCTTTATAGTTCTCGATTATTACCTCTTTTTTTGGTATATTTAGCAAGTGTTTAATGAACAGTTAGTTTGTCTGTAGAGATGAATCCCTAAATTATAGTGCTGTAACTAAGAACAAAGTATTCAATAAATGTGAAATTTTAAGTTAAACATTTAAAACAATGGTCTCTTAGAAGAATTTGTTTTCGACTTTTACCTTAACATGAATTCCAATTTGCCTACTGATGATCCTAGACGCGCCTTAGTCGACTGCGTCACGACATAAGTTCTTAATAGATTGCTGCGCTGGACGTAAGTTCGAACCCTTATCACGGCCCTTGTGGATTTGTTCATTTGATGTATCACGCTATTGTGATTTGTGTGTAACGTTAATTCAACGTTGAATCAGTGTTTATTCAACGTTAAATTAACGTTAATGAAGGTTGATTCAACATCGAACCAACAACACCACTCTTGGTTTCTGTGGCCGCTGGGAAATGGTTGATGATGTGAGATGAAGACTTCAGGGACAAAGCTAGACTTATTTACTGGGTTCAGAGATCTACGTGACTCAGTGATAGATATCACACTGACACCCACTATCTGTTAATTTGCATCTGATATAGAGATTCTGGTGATATAGTTGTCAAATTAAGAGTTTTCAAGGTCACGGATTCAAGCTGTGATAAGAAAAGTGTCCTCATGAGCGAGTCGTCTCATCCTCAAAACACTGGCTTCGCAAAATGATTCTTTACGCTGTGGTGCGGTCTGCCGGCTGCCCCTCAGCCCGTCTTCCAAACTAAGACCCAAAAGTGATTCCATGCACCCGCCAAACCCCCTGTCTATGAATGAAAAACGGTTTACACACAACTCTCAACTGATTTCGTTCGAACACTTCCGGAACAAGTGCTTCACTGACGAATTTTGTTTGAGCCACAACGCTGTAAATGCTTCGCAGATGTCAAGCCGCCTGCTATCGCTGTATCTATCGATGATTTCTGTGTTGTTTGTTAAAACTTCTCTGGTGATGGTCTGGTTGTGGGAAGAGATTATATGTTCCTTAATGGAGTCCTGTTGCTTATGCATTATAACAATGCATATATATATACATATATATATATATATATATATATATATATATATATATATATATATATATATATGTATATGTATATATATATATATGTATATATATATATATATATATATATATATATATATATATATATATATAATATATATAATATATAATATAATATTTTTATGTGTGTAAGGGTACCACCTCTGGTGCCAATGTGGGGACCCATAGCCTCGGAGAAGAAAATAAAAAGTATTCAGAGGAGACCTTGTGGTTTCTCACTGAACACTAATATTATCTTCTCCTTCCACCTCCATTCTTTTGTATGTACACATATATATTTGTTTTATTTGAACTTTGTTACAAAAACGGAGTTACACATAGGGTACAAAGATGGTTATCATAGGTTGTCGAGTTCCTCCAGCTCCTCAGATGGCGGACAGGAACCCTGAATGCAGTGCGCATTTCCCCTCTGTATCGCCACGCTGAGGCGCTGGAAAAGAAAGCTGGCAGCTATAGGGTCCCTTGTTGTTTCAATGAACCTAGAACCCAGTTTCTTCAAAAAACTGGTAGCACTTTTACCCCAGGCGCCGATTGTCTCAGAAGCAATGGGGACCAAATTGTAGTGGTGATCCAGTTCTCTGTACTTACGGGATTTGGCTGCTTCCCTGTGGGTGGCAGCGCCACCTGGTTGTGCAACACTAAGATCAATGTAGGTGTTAGCCAGGGTTGATACGCATGTGTAGTCTCATACCAACTGCTTGCCATTCTTCCAGGGGTTCACTGTGATACCATCCGGGCGACCAATAAGAGCATCAGAGTTACGGGGCGTTAGGTAACGGGCTCTCTTTCAGCTGGGCATCCAGCTGTGGTGAGACTCCTCTTGATGATGTCGTTAATTTCACTGTGCCTCGAATGCCATCCCCCCTGTGCTTTGGCAGAGTAGGCCATGGTGGCCGTACCTGTCAGCCACCACCTCGCCGCAAAGTACACCTATATCTGGTGTGGATTGGGGCAACAAGGCGGAGGGCCACAGCAAATTCGGAGGGCGTGTGGTGTGAGACGCGTGCCAGTTGCCGACATTGGGGTTGCTAACAGGAAATCCCCTGCATGTGGGGCTGCTTACTGCTGTGAGGCGAGCAATGTCGTGTTGTGTTGTTGCAGCACCCAGGCACTCTGCAGCAACTTGGTCTACAATGGGGCCATCCCAGCTGGATTGCTTGTGGGCTTTCGGGGATGGTGGTTGAGGTGATGGGCCTGCACGAGAGGCCCACTCTGTGGCACAAGCGCGTAAAATTGGGATCATGTACACCTGCCAGCTGATGTAAGTGGGCAGGTAGAATTTCCTTCACAAGGTCGTCGGATGCCGATAAGGAGGACAGGAAGGCTGGAACAGCGATTTGCGTTGCTGTTCGAACTCCGAGACCCCCAAGTCTTACGGGAAGAGAGGCTTGTTTCCATTGTAGGTCATCAAGAGAGGTTAAGGGGTTTTTCTAGCATTGATTTCAGTAACCGGTCATACTCACCTAGTTTTTGGGCTACTGTAAGATGGTGAACACCTCAGAAAGTAAGTTAACCTGGGGAGGGACAGACATCTGGTGATGAGGTAGAGTGCATCATGAGCATCAATATCCTCAATCCTCCCATCCATCCTCTTAAGGTCGGCGATTTTCTTATCAAGGACCTCCTCGATGGCTTTCAACCCCAGGGGAGCTCCTAGGAGTGTGCTGTCTTCAGGTTTAGTTTTATGGATATTTGGCAGAAGACCCTCTATTCTCTCTACGATGCCCTGGTTGGAACATATAATTTCACATTTAGAAGGGTTCAGGGTGAGGCCTAAAACTGCACCTTTATGTTAGTATATTTTGGTAGCAGTCTTTCCTGTAGACATATATTATTAAATATGACCGAAAAAGTAAGATCAATAATTCTAACACGAATTTTCTCAATATTTCGTATGTTTCTTTTCACTGTTGATGGTAATTGAAAAATCAATTCTCCAAATAAAAATGAATTTTGGAGAATTGATTTTTTCAATTACCATCAACAGTGAAAAGAAACATACGAAATATTGAGAAAATTCGTGTTAGAATTATTAATGTTACTTTTTCGGTCATATTTAATAATATATATATATATATATATATATATATATATATATATATATATATATATATATATAGTATATATATATATATATATATATATATATATATATATATATATATATATATATATATATACATATATAGATATATATATATATACATATATATATATATATACATATATATATATATATATAATACATATATATAATATATATATATATATATATATATATATATATAATATATATATATAATATATACTAATATATATTAATATAATATATATAATGTAATGTACACGCATCACAAATAATGTGCATATTACCGAACATTCTGAGTAAAAAAAGTGTACATTTCTTAGGATGTGAAGGAACTACAAAAATAACAGACACCAGAGAGCAAATGAAGATACCAGACGGTCAGAAATGAGTATCTCAGTGTTAGAAGAGAAGCTGAGAGTCCGTATGAAAATGACATAGCAAATAAAGCCAAGACCGAACCAAAACTGCTCTACAACCATATAAGGAGGAAAACAACAGTGAAGGAACAGGTAATGAAACCGAGAAACGGGTGAGGACATATACGCAAAGAATGAAAATATGTGTGAAGAACTCAATAAGATATTCCAGGAGTTCTTCGCAATAGTATGAGGAGAAGTCCCTGAACTAAGAGAGGTTGCAATAAAACAGGCAGCGTTGGAACATTTCGAAATTACCAAAGATGAGATTAGGAGGTATCTGTTGAATCTGGATGTGAAAAGGGCTGTTGAACCTTATGGAGTCTCACCATGCATACTAAAAGAGTGTGATGAAGCACTTTGCTTGCAACTCTCCATGGTTTTCCATAAGTCACTGGAGACGGGAGACCTACCAGAAATATGGAAGACAGCTAATGAAGTCCCAATATACAAAAATGGTGACAGGCAAGATGCACTAAACTACAGGCCAGTGTCCCTAACTTATATACCATGTAAGGTGCATGCGAGAAAAAATACCTACTGACACATTTGAAGAGAAGGGATTTCATGAGACACGACCAACATAAGTTCATGGATAACAAATCTTGCCTCACAGGTTTATTAGAATTCACGACCAGTTGGCAAAGATTAAACAAGAAAGAGAAGTGTGGGTGAGTTCATTTTCTTAGACTGACAGGAAGCCTTTGACAAAGTACCTCATCAGAGGCTGTTGCGTAAATTGGAGAAACAGGCAGGACTAACAGATATGGTACTACAGTGGTTAAGGAAGTGCCTAAGCAATAGGAAGCAGAGAGGTACTGTAAGGGGTCAGATCTCAGAATGGCATAATGTCATCAGCGGAGTGCCACAGGGGTCTGTACTCGGACCTATCCTGTTTCTGATATATACAAATGATCTTCCAGTGGGTATTGACTCATTTCTGTCAATGTTTGCTGACGATGCCACAATTATGGGAAGGAGTAAGACTGGAGGACAGCATGAGGTTACAAGATAACCTGGACAAACTGAAGGAATGGTCCAACAAATGGCTCTTAAAGTATAACTCAAGCAAATGAAAAGTAATGAAGACAGGTGCAGGGAGCAGGAGGCCAGTTACAAGGTACCATTTGGAAGATAAAATAGT
>NC_091205.1:33227202-33247202 GCF_040958095.1 Procambarus clarkii
TAGAGAAAATTGAGAAAATATATTAATTCAGGAAAACTTGGCTTATTAGGCAAATCGGGCTTTGCATAGTAGGCTGAAAAGTGCGTTCTGGCTATTAGGTACGACATATATATATACATTGAGGGAGGACGGAGAGGGGGACGGACACGTGGTGAGCAAGGTCCTACACTTGAACCAATTTCAACGAGGATCACGATGTCTGAGCCAGCCAAGACTTGACCTATGTAGGTATGACTACTTGCTGAAGGCCCCGGGGGTGACAAGAAGAACCGTATCTCCTTCATTCCAACACTATGAACGTAGAAAGGTGCGTTGTCTGAGCTTTGTGTATGGCGAGGCAGGTACAGTGTATGGGTGAGGGTGAGGGGAGGGTCGCCGCCGTCTCAGTGCCGCCACCCACCAGCCCCCAGGGGGGGTACGGGGGTGGGGGTAGTGATGGGGAGGCTCTCGAGTTGCCTAGTGATGTTAGTGGAAAGTTAGTGCGTTCATAAGCAAATCGGTGAGTGTAGTGTTAAAAACAAAGTGCACTAGTGATTTCCCCGAGTGTTGATAGTGTGTAACTAGTGTGACGGCGGCCTCCCTCGCGTGCCCCCACTCCACCACCCCCGCCTGCCATCTTCCCCACCCCGCTACCTGCGCCCGACCCAGCCAGCTGCCCATCAACACAAAGCCTACCCACACACGGTGCCCAGGCCATGCCCAACTCCCCCAGGAGGTAATGCTTGCCGTGTTACTCTCCACCTGGGAAGGAGAGGGTGCACTCAGGGGGCAGCCAGGCGTCATCACATCTAGGCATGGCACATGTCGCACCTGACACACAGCCTCTTTCCAGCCAAGAAGATGGCCACCCAAGAGGAAACTGTCAAGTGTGTGACAGACGGTATCGTCTCAATTCAAATGGAACTGTCCGCTATCATTCTGCCAATTCAGGTGGTTGTCTAGGGTCTAGGCACCTGCCCCGGGGCAGTGACGATGGACAACCTACTGCAGGAGCGAGGAACAATACCTCCCTCAACTTCATTTCAGCAGATAATCTGTTTGAAGCAGTCAAAGCGACGTCCACCAGGACCTTGCCCCACATCCCCAAGGCTGCCCGTCATCAAGCAGCAGCCAAACTCACCAGTCTGCTGACAAAGGTCAACAATGCTCCCAGAACCTCTGGATCGTGGCACAATCTCCTTCTATTTGGGAATGCATGCCTAGCATTACCGCCCAGGAGAGACAAGTCATTAGCAACCTCTGTAATCAGGGCTCTTAATGAATTCCCCAGAGCAGACAATCTGGTCCGCCTCATCCCCCCCTCGTGCCAAGAATACCAGCCGCAGGACGACCAACAATAACTCATCTGAGAACCACAAAATAAGAGCACAGATCACCAAGAAAATAGAAGAGGGCAATACCACAGGTGCCATCAGAATCATGACCAGCGATGACACTATTGCCCCCAGGAACGCCTCGACAGCAGAGGATCTTCAAGACAAACACCCACCCAGAGCCCGCGACAGCAGCAGGGATCCGCAGGAAAACAATGCTGGCATAGAACCCTTGACTGTTCGAGAATCTGAGGTGTACAAAGCAGCCATGTCTTTCCCAACAGGTTCAGCAGGGGGCTTTACAGGCCTAAGACCCCAGCACATCAAACAAATGCTGAACCCGGTGCTTGGAGATGCTGCAAAGGACCTTCTAGTGGAACTTACCAGATTCTCCAACATATGTTTGGCTGGCGGCATCCCTGAGGACATCAGGCCTGTCTTTTATGGAGCAGCACTCTGTGCTCTAAAGAAGAAGGATAGGAGTATCAGGCCCATTGCCGTTGGCAACACCCTCCGACGCCTTGTAGCTAAGGCTGCAGTGAGATCTATCAGCCAGGAAGCAGCCACCTTGCTGAAACCTCATCAGCTTTTGTTTGGGATTCCTCTAGGTTGTGAAGCTGCAGCACATGCACCGCGGGCTTACATTGCTGATCTCCCGGACCAGAAGGCACTAGTAAAGCTTGACTTCAAAAATGCCTTCAATCAAGTCAGACGAGACGCTGTCCTCAGGGCTGTACACAACCATTTCCGTCCCCTTTACCCATTCATCCGATCGTGCTACAGTGGGAACTCTAAGCTTCTTTTTGGGGAGCATGAAATAAACTCTTGTGAAGGTGTCCAACAAGGTGACCCCTTAGCCACCCTCCTTTTCTGCCTAGCTATCAAAGAGGTCACTGATAGGCTGACAAGCGAGCTAAACATCTGGTACCTGGATGATGGTACTCTAGCTGGAACTCCGGAAACCATTTTGGAGGATATAAGGAAAATCCAGGAGCAGGGAGCAGCCTTAGGCCTCATTCTCAATGCATCCAAATGTGAAATAATCTCCCGCAACCCAGACATCACTGGACAAATACAAATGTTCTTCCAGACATTCTCTTTGTCGAGCCACCGGACTGCACTCTCCTGGGTGCCCCCATTGGCCCACGAGCAATCGAGGAGGTCCTGGCTGCAAAAATCACTGACCTAAAGAGAATGCTGGACAGGATTGACAAGATTGATGCCCATGATGCTCTCTTTCTCCTCACAAGATGCCTGTCTCTCCCTAAGTTGACCTACTTTCTGAGATGTTCTCCATCCTACAGCAGCCCTAAGTTAAATGTGTATGACACCCTACTGAGGTCCATGCTGGTGAAAGTCCTGAACCTACCATTGGACGACTCTCAGTGGGAGCAAGCAACCCGTCCTGTAAGACTCGGCGGCCTTGGTGTCCGCACAGCCTCCCAAATTGCTCTACCAGTCTTCCTTTCCTCCTCCCATGCATCGCACGACCTCGTCAGAGATATTTTACCTGCAACCCTGAGAGATTCAGCAGGAATACACGATCCTGCTATCACTGAATGTTCAAATCAGTGGGATGTTCTTGCAGCCCCAGCAACCATTATAGAGCCAACAAAACAACACAAACAGTCTGGCTGGGACCACCCTCTAGTGGAAAAAGTAGCTGATGCCATGCTCAGCGTCGCAACATCAGACAAGGAGAAAGCCCGCCTCAGAGCAGTGCGTGCCCCCCATGCAGGAGACTTCCTCCTGGCAGTACCCATGTCAGCAATGGGCACGCGCCTAGATCCAGAATCCCTTCGTGTAGCAGTGGCCCTCCGCCTTGGTGCCCCAATTCACACTGAATACAAGTGTATTTGCAACAGGGTGGAAGCAGACCAATACGGACTGCATGGGTTGCATTGCGGAAGCACAAAGGGCTGGCATGCAAGACACAACGAGGTCAATGACATCATCAAGAGAAGCCTCGTCTCAGCTAGGTGCCCAGCGGAGAGAGAACCTCGCGTCCGAGGGGTCCAAAACCCGGATTTCCTCGCACTTCGCCCTGATGGCATCACCATATACTCATGGAAGGAGGGTAGACAGTTGGTGTAGGACTACACATGTGTATCCACCCTGGCTGACACCTATGTACACTTCGGAGCTGATCAAGCAGGTGGGGCGGCCAACCACAGGGAAACAGCAAAATCACTCAAGTACAGGCGACTGGAAGGTCAATACCTTTTTGTTCCCATAGCGTCTGAGACGCATGGCCCCTGGGGCAAGAGTGCCTTGGGATTTCTCAAGGAATTGGGTTCCAAGCTCATTGACGTGAAGAGAGACCCAAGGGCTTCCAGTTTTTTGTTTCAGCGTCTCAGTGTGGCGATCCAGAGGGGAAATGCTTGCTGCGTCCTCGGTTCCTGTCCAGAAGCGGAGGAGCTTCAAGAGATCCATAACCTTTAGGCATTTGGCATTTGTCTTGTATGTTTTGTAACCTTTAAATACACAATAAAGGAATAATATATATAATATATATATATATATATATATATATATATATATATATATATATATATATATATATATATATATATATATATATATATATATATATATATATATATATATATATATATATATATATATATATATATATATATATATATATATACATATATTATTAAATATGACCGAAAAAGTAAGATTAATAATTCTAACACGAATTTTCTCAATCTTTCGTACATTACGCTTCACTGTTGGAGGTAAATCAAAAATCACTTCTCCAAAATTCATTTTTATTTCTAGTCTGACGCGACACGGGCGCGTTTCGTAAAACTTATTACATTTTCAAAGACTTCACAAATACACAACTGATTAGAACTTACGTCTCTCTGATATTATATCTACATTTGAGTGAGGTGGGAAGGATGATGTGGCATTAACACAAGACAGAACAGGGGATATTAATAGGGTATTAAAAGTATCAACACAAGACAGAACAGAAAACAATGGGTATTGAATAGAAGTGTTTGTAGAAAGCCTATTGGTCCATATTTCTTGATGCTTCTATATTGGAGCGGAATCTTGAGGTGGGTACCCACCTCAAGACTCAAGTTTGCATGGCGTTTCACTTTCCTTCTTATGATGTCTTCGACGAAACCATTGGAGAAGCCGTTGTTGACTAGGACCTGCCTTACCCTACAGAGTTCTTCGTCGACTTGCTTCCATTCTGAGCTGTGGCTGAGAGCACGGTCGACATATGCGTTAACAACACTCCTCTTGTACCTGTCTGGGCAGTCGCTGTTGGCACTTAGGCACATTCCTATGTTCGTTTCCTTAGTGTAGACTGCAGTGTGGAAACCTCTGCTCTTTTCCATGACTGTTACATCTAGAAAGGGCAGCTTCCCATCCTTTTCCATCTCGTAAGTGAAACGCAGCACGGAACTCTGCTCAAATGCCTCCTTCAGCTCCTGCAGATGTCTGACATCAGGTACCTGTGTAAAAATGTCGTCAACATACCTGCAGTATATGGCCGGTTTCAAGTTCATGTCGACTAAGACTTTTTGCTCGATGGTACCCATGTAGAAGTTTGCAAACAGGACACCTAGGGGAGAACCCATGGCGACCCCATCTACTTGCTTATACATGTGCCCATCCGGGCTCAAGAAGGGTGCCTCTTTAGTACAAGCTTGGAGTAGTTTCCTCAGAATATTTTCTGAGGAAAATCATAAAATCGGAGATGCGTAAGTTCTATTCAGTTGTGTATTTGTAAACTAAAGTCTTTGAAAATGTAATAAGTTTTACGAAACGCGCTCGTGTCGCGTCAGACTAGAAATAAAAAATGAATTTTGGAGAATTGATTTTTGATTTACCTCCAACAGTGAACAGAGATGTACGAAAGATTGAGAAAATTCATGTTAGAATTATTAATCTTAGTTTTTCTGTCATATTTAATAATATATATATATATATATATATATATATATATATATATATATATATATATATATATATATATATATATATATATATATATATATATATATATATATATCCCCTGTGGGCGCCTCAGGGAACGGACGCTGGGAGGAGGCTCTGCCAGCCATGTGCCATTATCTTGTGACATCCTGACCTCACCGGACCCAGACTCAACAGTGTGCAGTGTGAACATCCTGGGAAGGTGTGAGAGTGGCGGGAAGTGTCCAGGGTGAACTATCGCAAGCAAAAACAATCAAACAAGTGGATTGCCAGTGTGGAATCGTTTGAACTGCAGTGAGGGCCAACAAGGGCGCCCTGAGGGGCTCCCTCGGTTATGGTGGTTGGGGTGGGGGGTGGGGGGTGTGGGGATGGGGTGTTGTTGTGCGGTCAGTCGAGGGGGTGACCAGTGTGTAAGTGTTTATGAAAATATCAATGAAAAATAGATACCTCGGCTCTCGGGAAACTGGTATCGTGTTTTAAGTGCATCGAGTCCACAGTGAACCAGTTTATATTGTGCAGTGATATATCACGAGATTATACAAACGTGTTAGTGTCACCCCTCTGACCCCCCCCCCCTCCCCATACCCGCCAGTGTGTACCGTCACCCAACCCAAGAGTCACCCTCTTCCCCCTGCCCCACCCCCAACCGCGACCGCTACCTCCCTGTGTCCACCCCCTCACGCTACTTCCGCCCAGCGCCCACCCCGCGCCCGCCCAGAGCCCGCCCAGCGCCCGCCCAGCGCCCGCCCAGCGCCCGCCCAGCTCCCACCCAGCGCCCGCCCAGCGCCCGCTGATGTCGCAGGTCACGACTGACAGCCAGGCTTCTCTCAGCCAAGAGGAGCCATCCATCGACGACAGGTATGGCACATGCCAAGTGTGTGACAAGGTGTGGAGACTCAAGCGTAACGGAGATGTGCGCAAGCATGCTCACAACGGAACCGATTGTCCGGGTATGTGGCGCCCTCCCAAAGAGGGTATCAATCAAGGCCCCACTCCAGCAGTCAGGGAAAACACCTCTAACAGCTTCATTTCGACTGAGAATCTACTAGAAGCCATCAAAGCAACATCGGTTGGAACCCTGCAGCACATCCCCAAAGCTGCCCGGCCCCAGGCAGCAGCCAAACTATCCAGCCTCTTGAAAAAGGTCAATGACTCCCCCGGAACTATCCAAGCATGGCACAACCTTCTCCTGTTTGGAAACATATGCCTAGCTGTCCCTGCAAGGAGAGACAAATCATTAGCTTCCTCGGTCATTATGGCTATAAATAGTTTTCCTAGAGAGGACAACCAGGCACCCCTCCCCACCCGTGCCAAAAACACCCACGGTAGGAAAGGTATCAACAGCAGAACCGAGGCATCCAAAATCAGAGCAACAGTCAGCAAGAAAATAGAAGAAGGCAACACAATAGGGGCGATCAGAGTCATCACCAGTGAAGACACAGTTGCCACCAGGGATGCCGATACAGCACAAGCCCTGAGGGAAAAACACCCACCCAGAGCTCCTCGTGACGACAGTGTTCCCCTAGTCGGTGTCACCAGAGCAGAACCCCTGTGTGTGCTCGAATCCATGGTGCACAAAGCAGCTTTATCCTTCCCACCAGGATCAGCAGGTGGGTTCACAGGACTACGACCCAACCACATCAAACAAATGCTGAACCCTGCACTGGGAGACATTGCACAGGGCCTCCTGGTGGAACTAACTAGATTCGCCAACACATGTCTAGCTGGCAACATACCAGAGACCATACGGCCTCTCTTTTTTGGCGCTACCCTCTGTGCCCTGAGGAAAAAAGATGGAGGAATCAGACCGATAGCTGTCGGAAATTCACTCCGGCGTCTCGTCGCTAAGGCTGCTGCTAGAGCAGTTAGTCAGGCAGCAGCCGACATGCTGAAGCCAAAACAGCTTGGGTTTGGCATTCCCCAAGGGTGTGAGGCAGCGGCTCATGCAGCTAGAGCCTACATTGCCAACATTACGAATGAAAAAGCCCTGATAAAGCTGGACTTCAAAAATGCTTTCAATCTGGTTAGAAGGGATGCAGTACTCAGTGCAGTTCATCGCCTTTTTCCTTCCATCTACCCGTTTGTAAACTCATGCAACAGCAAGAATCTAACCCTGCTTTTTGGGGAACATGAAATTGAATCACAAGAAGGTGTCCAACAAGGTGACCCCCTTGCTCCTTTTCTGTTCTGCCTAGTTATCAAGGAAGTCACCGATAACCTGTCCAGTGAGCTCAACATTTGGTTTTTGGATGATGGTACTCTAGCCGGCTCCCCAGCCTCACTCTTGGACGACATAAGAATAATCCAGGAACAAGGAGCAAGCCTAGGCCTCACCCTGAACCCTTCCAAGTGCGAAATAACCTCCACCAACCAGCACATAATAGAGCAAATAAAGGTTGTTTTGCCTGACATTCATACAACCAACCCTGAGGACAGCACACTCCTAGGTGCTCCTCTTGGAAGGAATGCCATCGACGGGGTCCTTGGTAAGAAGATCACTGACCTGAAGAGGATGAACGAGAGGATTGAAGACATCGATGCTCATGATGCACTTTACCTCATCACCAGATGCTTGTCCCTTCCCAGGCTGACCTACTTTCTAAGATGTTCGCCATCTTTCAACAATATTAAATTAGAAGAGTATGACAGCTTGCTGAAATCAACATTAGAAAAAGCCCTCAATCTTTCCCTCAGCGACTCACAGTGGAAACAGGCCTCCCTTCCTGTCAGACTCGGGGGCCTTGGCGTGCGCACAGCAACACAAATTGCTGTACCAGCATTCCTGTCCTCTTCAGTGGGGTCTGACAACCTGGTGAAGGAAATCCTACCTGAGCACCTAGTTCAACAGGCAGGGGTGCATGATCCCAGCTTCACAGACTGCACAACCAAATGGGTCTCTCTCGCAGGACCAGCACCCCAACCACCGCCTTCTGAAGCCCATAAGCAATCCAGCTGGGATCGCCCCATTGCCGACCAAGAAGCTGCAACTTTGCTAGAAGCTGCGACGACACCACATGACACTGCCCGACTTAGAGCTGTAGCAGCTCCCCATGCAGGTGATTTCCTATTAGCAACCCCAATGTCAGCAACCGGCACCCGTCTCACACCGCAGGCCCTCCGAATTGCCGTGGCTCTCCGCCTAGCTGCCCCAATCCACACCGAATACAGGTGTATTTGCAGCGAGGCAGAGGCCGACAGATATGGACGGCATGGCCTTCTTTGCCAAAGGACCGAAGGATGGCATGCAAGACACGGCGAGGTTAATGACATTATTAAGAGAAGCCTTACCACAGCCGGTTGTCCAGCAGAGAGAGAGCCCCGTTACCTAATGTCCCGCAACTCTGATGAGCCTGTCAGTCGCCCAGACGGAATTACAGTGAACCCCTGGAAGAATGGTAGACAGTTGGTGTGGGACTACACTTGCGTTTCAACTTTAGCCAATACCTATGTTGACTTCAGTGCTACACAAGCAGGAGGAGCTGCCAATCACCGGGAAGCGGCCAAGTCACGTAAATACAGAGACCTTGAACACCACTACAATTTTGTCCCCATTGCCTCAGAGACGCTTGGTGCCTGGGGTAAAAGTGCTGCTAGCTTTTTAAAGGAGCTGGGGTCTAAGCTAATCGAAACAACTAGAGACCCCAGAGCTGCCAGTTTTCTTTTTCAGCGCCTTAGTGTGGCAATCCAGAGAGGAAATGCTCACTGCATCCATGGTTCCTGCCCGCCATCTGAGGAGCTGGAGGAGCTATTCAACTTGTGACAAGCAGCCTTGTACCCTGTATGTAATCAATATTGTAACTTTTTTTGTGTAATGACATTTTCAAATAAAGTTAGATAAATATACACACTTAACAAAAGAATAGGGGTGGTAGGAGAAGAAAATATCAAAGTGTTCAGTGAGGATCCACAAGGTCTTCTCTGAGTACTCTTTATTTTCTTCTCCGAGGCTATAAGTCCCTACATTTGCACCAGAGGTGGTACCCCTTCTAGGTGTTATATATATATATATATATATATATATATATATATATATATATATATATATATATATATATATATATATATATATATATATATATATATATATATATATATATATATATATATATATTTATATATATATATATATATATATATATATATATATATATATAATATATATATATATATAATATATATATATATATATATATATATATATGACAATGTCAGACCACGGAGGAAAAATGAAACAGGAAATTTCCTTAAGTACTTTCGTATATTAAATACATCTTCAGAAGGTCAATATACTGTGTATTGTAATGTACTGTGTATTGCAATATAATGCATTTAATATACGAAAGTACTTAAGGAAATTTCCTGTTTCATTTTTCCTCCGTGGTCTGACATTGTCACATTCTTAATCACGTGTTTATTTTCATGATATATATATATTATATATATATATATATTATATATATATATATATATATATATATATATATATATATATATATATATATATATATATATATATTTCCAGTATATATATATATATATATATTATATTATATATATATATATATATATATATATACATATATATATATATTGTTGGGGTTTACTCTTTTACTCTTACTCTGGGTGAGCAACCGTTTTCAGTACTTATCCTGGCAAGGTCGCCAAATGTTGGGGATATGTATATAGTTCCACTCTCGGGTGGTGAACAACAGTTATCTCAAGGTCACTCACCGTAGCCCTGCGGGTCTTCACTCTAATCCTCTCGGCGCCACTGTACGCCAGGAGAGTATCCCAGTCAATCCCAACCGGCCTCTGATTGAGAAGGAGTGGGAACACAACTCGTTCACTTAACTGTTATGTGCCCGCCCCAACAATAGGGCTTTACTATTAACCACAAGGTCGCCAACTGGTGTTTTCGGTGTCCAGTAACACGTCAGTGGACTGGTTGAATTGTGGTATCCTTGGCAAGGTCACACTCAATAGATCAGGATCTCAGGCAGGTACTTACTTTTATCACTCTTTGCTTTCCAGTATAATATAGCCACAAGATAAATGGAGGGGATGATATAAACACAAAAGTATTTTGTATTTTACTTAAAATTCATTCAAAGATGTCACAAGGTCATATCGATAAATAAATCAGCTGATCCAGGCGGGAGTCGGTCGTTCCCACGTATATTATGCACTCACTACGGTGGCAACACTCCCCCTCTCGTCAATGTCACAATCAGCTGAGCGCCCCCTTCCGCACGAAAGTTTATTGCTTGTTTCCCTGGCGTCACGCACGCTGTTTCTTTAAGTTCTCAAAGATCACTAGAAGTTCGCACACTCGATATTTACAACAATAGCACGTGTTACTTCGCTACACTGTTCTCGGGCTCAAACAATCGTTTCTATAATAAATGCGACAATAATTCACTATAATGGTTTTACTCACTGCCCTTCATTTCAATGGTAACTTATGGAGTGTTTAACACTGGAGTTCTTAGTATTTCCTTTCGTGGGCGATAACACAATAAATCACTGCACTCACAAATGGTTATTCAATGCACGAACATAGACATATATAATATAGATAAATCAGACATCAATAAATGGTAAATAAATAGTTACTGGGCACATAGCCTAACTTCCAAATACTGGCATAATATTATATATAATTTCCCACTATATGTTCACATTAAAGTCTCATGAAAGACATTCTTGACACAGTAAATTCATCACTTAATCCGGGTGCCTGTACACACCAATAATAATATATTAAGTATCGTGAGTACTCTTGATAGTACTATTCTGCACACTGGTGCCTTACTGTGACATAGGTGAGCCTTGCTCACGACATACAAAATCCTCAGGCTAGATAATATAGCCGAATAATATCACAAGAAGGTGTCCAACAAGGTGACCCCCTTGCTCCTTTTCTGTTCTGCCTAGTTATCAAGGAAGTCACCGATAACCTGTCCAGTGAGCTCAACATTTGGTTTTTGGATGATGGTACTCTAGCCGGCTCCCCAGCCTCACTCTTGGACGACATAAGAATAATCCAGGAACAAGGAGCAAGCCTAGGCCTCACCCTGAACCCTTCCAAGTGCGAAATAACCTCCACCAACCAGCACATAATAGAGCAAATAAAGGTTGTTTTGCCTGACATTCATACAACCAACCCTGAGGACAGCACACTCCTAGGTGCTCCTCTTGGAAGGAATGCCATCGACGGGGTCCTTGGTAAGAAGATCACTGACCTGAAGAGGATGAACGAGAGGATTGAAGACATCGATGCTCATGATGCACTTTACCTCATCACCAGATGCTTGTCCCTTCCCAGGCTGACCTACTTTCTAAGATGTTCGCCATCTTTCAACAATATTAAATTAGAAGAGTATGACAGCTTGCTGAAATCAACATTAGAAAAAGCCCTCAATCTTTCCCTCAGCGACTCACAGTGGAAACAGGCCTCCCTTCCTGTCAGACTCGGGGGCCTTGGCGTGCGCACAGCAACACAAATTGCTGTACCAGCATTCCTGTCCTCTTCAGTGGGGTCTGACAACCTGGTGAAGGAAATCCTACCTGAGCACCTAGTTCAACAGGCAGGGGTGCATGATCCCAGCTTCACAGACTGCACAACCAAATGGGTCTCTCTCGCAGGACCAGCACCCCAACCACCGCCTTCTGGACCCCATAAGCAATCCAGCTGGGATCGCCCTATTGCCGACCAAGAAGCTGCAACTTTGCTAGAAGCTGCGACGACACCACATGACACTGCCCGACTTAGAGCTGTAGCAGCTCCCCATGCAGGTGATTTCCTATTAGCAACCCCAATGTCAGCAACCGGCACCCGTCTCACACCGCAGGCCCTCCGAATTGCCGTGGCTCTCCGCCTAGCTGTCCCAATCCACACCGAATACAGGTGTATTTGCAGCGAGGCAGAGGCCGACAGATATGGACGGCATGGCCTTCTTTGCCAAAGGACCGAAGGATGGCATGCAAGACACGGCGAGGTTAATGACATTATTAAGAGAAGCCTTACCACAGCCGGTTGTCCAGCAGAGAGAGAGCCCCGTTACCTAATGTCCCGCAACTCTGATGAGCCTGTCAGTCGCCCAGACGGAATTACAGTGAACCCCTGGAAGAATGGTAGACAGTTGGTGTGGGACTACACTTGCGTTTCAACTTTAGCCAATACCTATGTTGACTTCAGTGCTACACAAGCAGGAGGAGCTGCCAATCACCGGGAAGCGGCCAAGTCACGTAAATACAGAGACCTTGAACACCACTACAATTTTGTCCCCATTGCCTCAGAGACGCTTGGTGCCTGGGGTAAAAGTGCTGCTAGCTTTTTAAAGGAGCTGGGGTCTAAGCTAATCGAAACAACTAGAGACCCCAGAGCTGCCAGTTTTCTTTTCAGCGCCTTAGTGTGGCAATCCAGAGAGGAAATGCTCACTGCATCCATGGTTCCTGCCCGCCATCTGAGGAGCTGGAGGAGCTATTCAACTTGTGACAAGCAGCCTTGTACCCTGTATGTAATCAATATTGTAACTTTTTTTGTGTAATGACATTTTCAAATAAAGTTAGATAAATATACACACTTAACAAAAGAATAGGGGTGGTAGGAGAAGAAAATATCAAAGTGTTCAGTGAGGATCCACAAGGTCTTCTCTGAGTACTCTTTATTTTCTTCTCCGAGGCTATAAGTCCCTACATTTGCACCAGAGGTGGTACCCCTTCTAGGTGTTATATATATATATATATATATATATATATATATATATGACAATGTCAGACCACGGAGGAAAAATGAAACAGGAAATTTCCTTAAGTACTTTCGTATATTAAATACATCTTCAGAAGGTCAATATACTGTGTATTGTAATGTACTGTGTATTGCAATATAATGTATTTAATATACGAAAGTACTTAAGGAAATTTCCTGTTTCATTTTTCCTCCGTGGTCTGACATTGTCACATTCTTAATCACGTGTTTATTTTCATGATATATATATATATATATATATATTTCCAGTATATATATATATATATATATATATATATATATATATATATATATATATATATATATATATATATATAGATATATATATATATATATATATATATATATATATATATATATAGATATATATATATATATATATATATATATATATATATATATATATATATACATATATATATATTGTTGGGGTTTACTCTTTTACTCTTACTCTGGGTGAGCAACCGTTTTCAGTACTTATCCTGGCAAGGTCGCCAAATGTTGGGGATATGTATATAGTTCCACTCTCGGGTGGTGAACAACAGTTATCTCAAGGTCACTCACCGTAGCCCTGCGGGTCTTCACTCTAATCCTCTCGGCGCCACTGTACGCCAGGAGAGTATCCCAGTCAATCCCAACCGGCCTCTGATTGAGAAGGAGTGGGAACACAACTCGTTCACTTAACTGTTATGTGCCCGCCCCAACAATAGGGCTTTACTATTAACCACAAGGTCGCCAACTGGTGTTTTCGGTGTCCAGTAACACGTCAGTGGACTGGTTGAATTGTGGTATCCTTGGCAAGGTCACACTCAATAGATCAGGATCTCAGGCAGGTACTTACTTTTATCACTCTTTGCTTTCCAGTATAATATAGCCACAAGATAAATGGAGGGGATGATATAAACACAAAAGTATTTTGTATTTTACTTAAAATTCATTCAAAGATGTCACAAGGTCATATCGATAAATAAATCAGCTGATCCAGGCGGGAGTCGGTCGTTCCCACGTATATTATGCACTCACTACGGTGGCAACACTCCCCCTCTCGTCAATGTCACAATCAGCTGAGCGCCCCCTTCCGCACGAAAGTTTATTGCTTGTTTCCTGGCGTCACGCGCGCTGTTTCTTTAAGTTCTCAAAGATCACTAGAAGTTCGTACACTCGATATTTCAACAATAGCACGTGTTACTTCGCTACACTGTTCTCGGGCTCAAACAATCGTTTCTATAATAAATGCGACAATAATTCACTATAATGGTTTTACTCACTGCCCTTCATTTCAATGGCAACTTATGGATGTTTAACACTGGAGTTTCTTAGTATTTCCTTTCGTGGGCGATAACACAATAAATCACTGCACTCACAAATGGTTATTCAATGCACGAACATAGACATATATAATATAGATAAATCAGACATCAATAAATGGTAAATAAATAGTTACTGGGCACATAGCCTAACTTCCAAATACTGGCATAATATTATATATAATTTTCACTATATGTTCACATTAAAGTCTCATGAAAGACATTCACACAGTAAATTCATCACTTAATCCGGGTGCCTGTACACACCAATAATAATATATATATCGTGAGTACTCTTGATAGTACTATTCTGCACACTGGTGCCTTACTGTGACATAGGTGAGCCTTGCTCACGACATACAAAATCCTCAGGCTAGATAATATAGCCGAATAATATAGCTGACTAAGGGGAATGGGGAGGGAAACTAGAACCACCTCCACCTATCCTCCGATGAGAGTTGAGTTGTAGCTCCTGGTCCTCGTGTCGGGAACGCCCCCACACACACGTTGTCGTGTCCTCCAGGAACCCAATCTGTCCCACCGTTAGCGCGTCGTCTCCGTGCCTTCTTCCCAGCAGGTCCGTGCTCCTCCTCGACTTCTTGTAGGGTTGGAGTCGGTCTCCTGGCCGTCGACTTCTCCCAGCTACGGCTGACCGCCTACTTCTCGGCTGCAGTCGTCCGGATTCCCAACTAGTCCTCTTCTTCCTCTGCTACCCAGTGGCTCTGGTCAGCCACTACGCCGTCACGAATGGGTGAACTGCCTCAGACGTCGCCTACGTCACTGCACAGACTTCACTTCTTCTTGCACAGTACCTGTCCTGGAGCACTTGTTGCTCAATAACCGTCGATTCCCTCTCTGGTTCAACACATGAACTAAGGAAGACCTCACAGAGTACTGGCAGACTTCAGGTGACGCGTAAATCCACGGGAGCGGGAAACAACTGTCAAACTGACAGGACCAATCTTCGCACGTCCAACCTCCTTGACGTGTCGTGTCTGACTGATGGCGCCAACGCGGCGCGCTGCCCGGACCCCCCTTCCTTCGTGACGTCACATTCGCCACGGGAGGTTTTCATTGGCTCCCTGTGCCACATTGCTGTCGGTGACCAATCCGGTGTCACTGACGTCACACAGTTTTGGCGGGGAAACAGGAGAGCCAGCGCCATCTTGGCTTCCTAAAGGGCCTAAACCACAGGCCAAAATATTATTGTTTCACAAATTTCTCGGCACTCCGAGCACACTCCACTCTCCCACATATATCAAATTGATGCCTGCGACGTAGAGAACGCTTGGGTAAAGTGGACATGACTCTTACTGCAGGCGTGGGAGAAATATAAGGGGGGAACACCGTCACATACCCCTCCCCTTAAAATAAGAGTCATGTCTGGTTAGTGTATACGGGACAGGGCATCTGCTACTACGTTGTCCTTCCCCTTGATGTGCTTGATTTCCAGCCGGTACTCTTGCAGTAACAACGCCCACCTCGTCAGACGTTGGTTGGAGTTCTTCATTTTGTATAAAAAGGTGAGAGGGTTGTGATCTGTGAATACCAGAACAGGTCTCGCCCCTCCTCCCACGTACACATCAAAGTGCTTCAGGGCCATAACTAGCGCCAATGCCTCCTTCTCAACGGTGCTATAGGCCCGCTGGTATTTTACAAACTTCTTCGAGTAGAACGCTACTGGCCTATGTACTTCACTCCTTCTTGAGCCAACATGGCCCCTATCCCAACGTCGCTGGCGTCTACGTACAGGATGAATCCGGCTGAAAATCTGGGATATTAACCGGGGCCTCCGTCAACAATTTCTTGGTCTTTTCAAAAGACTCTTGGCAGGCCTCTCCCCATCTCCATCGTACATTCTTGGAGAGTAGCTCGGTTAGGGGATGCGCTACCGTGGAGAAATTCCTGCAGAACCCACGATAGTACCCTATCATCCCGAGGTACCTTAGCAACTCTTTGCGCGTTCTGGGCACGGGGTATTCCTTAATGGCTGATACTTTGTGATCAACAGGGGTGACTTCACCTTGGCCGATGACAAAACCAAGGTACTCTAAGTGAGCTTTCCCAAACTCGCTCTTGGCCAAATTTACAGTCAAGTTAGCCCCTCTAGCCTTCTGAACAATTCCCTGAGTCTCTCCAGATGCGTCTTCCAATCGTCGGCGTACACGACGATGTCATCGATGTAAACTGTGCAGCCTGCGACCCCTGTAACCCCTTAACAATTCATTCATCATACGCTGGAAGCAGCTGCCGCTGTTTTTCATTCCAAAGGGCAACACCTTGTATTGGTACAGCCCGTCAGGAGTTGCGAAAGCTGATATCTTCCTGGCCTCAGGAGTCAAAGAGATCTGGTAGTACCCCTTGAGCAGATCGACCTTGGATACGTACCGTGCACTGCCCACCTGGTCAATGCAATCGCTCACTCTTGGCATGGGGTGAGAATCTGCCACTGTGATGGAGTTCACCCTCCTGTAATCTGTACAAAAGCGGTAGGTTCCGTCGCTTTTCCTCACCAACAAGCATGGGGAACTCCACTCACTTTTACTGGGCTCCGCAAGGTCGTTCTCAAGGAGATACTCCACCTCCTTTCTCATCAGCTCTCGCTTCTCCGGGCTCACCCTATATGCGCTCTGCTTGACGGGCCTGGCGTCCCTCACCTCTACCTCGTGCGTTACACTCTGTGTCGTCGGGGCACGTCGGTAAAGAGGGAGGCATTCTCCTCAGTAGGTCGTCAGGTCCGCGCTCTGTTGCCCTTCCAGATGTAGTAGCTTGTCCTTGATCTTCGCCAGACTCTCAGTGTTGGTGAGACGGGTGCCATCCGCCCTGGACCACTTTCCTTCCTCCTCCGGAGTTCTTGGTCCACCTGCACGCACAGAACTGTCTTCTGCTGGGGTCTCGGGACACCGTTCCGTCCTGCCTGGCGGCTCCTCCTTCCACATGAAGAAAGGTTTCAGGCGGTCTACGTGACACACCTGCTTCTTGCGGGGTCTATCCGGCTTCCCAATTTCGTACGACACAGGACCCAACCGCCGCAGCACCTGGTATGGTCCCTCGAACCGCGACTCGGTCACCCTACCTTTACCTGGCAGCAAAACCATCACTTGGGACCCGACCTGGAAATCCCTCTGCGTAGCTCTCTTGTCGTACCACTCCGACATCTTACGCTGCGCTCCTTCAGGTGTTTCCCAGCTAGTTCCTTCGCTAGAGTGAGACGTTCTTTGAACTTCTGGACATATTCATTCACCGTTCCCACGGTCACTCCCGGTGTCCATTGTTCCCAGCATGGACAGAGGACTTCGCACCTCGTGTCCATACACTAGCTGGAAAGGTGAGAATCCTAATGATTCTACCACCGCGTTACGTATGGCAAATAACGCGGGGTATACAGCCTCATCCCACTCAGCCCCCTGTTCTGCGCAGAATACTCTCAGAACGGTCTTCAAGGTGGAATGAAATCTTTCGATCGCCCCTTGCGACTGCGGTCGGTAGGGCGACGACGAATCTGAGTCACTCCCCATCCTGTCACCGTCTGTCGGAACCATTTAGACTGAAATATACTTCCGCAGTCTGTCTGAATCTCTCTGGGCATCCCCACCCAAGAGAAAAATCGTTGTAGTTGGCCGGCTACTCCTTTCGACGTCAAACGTCGCATCGGGACGGCTTCTGGAAATCTGGTGGACGCACACATGATCGTCATCAGGTAGGTATTCCCTCTCTTCGTCTTGGCAACGGACCCACCCCGTCAACAACAGACGCTCGAATGCAGGCCCAAACGCCGGAACAGGGATCAATGGGGCCTTCGGTATCGCGGATTGGCTCTTCCCTGCCCTCTGGCACGGTAAGCACGTCTTGCAATAGCGCCTCACCTCGGCGTCCATACCTGGCCAGTAGAAATAATCCCTGATCCTTCGCAGCGTCTTGGTCACCCCCAGGTGACCTGCAGAGTCCACGGAGTGCGATAGGTCCAACACGGCCGCTCTGCACTGGGCCGGCAACACTACCTGGTGCCTCGTACTTAGAGACTCTTCTCCGGCCTCCATCCTCACAGGTCTCCACTGTCTCATCAGCATGCCGTCTTGAATGTAAAAATGGGTAGCCTTCTCAGGACCAACACGTCCTCCTTTGGCCTCACTAATCAATTCGGGGAACTCCATCTGCTGCAACTCTCCAAGACGAGTGCGGTCTACCCCTAGAGAATGGTGAGGGTCACCTGCAACTCACCATTTGGGCTGTCTTCGCCCTCCGCTCGTTCTCCGGGTCCTATGAAGAGGTGATCGATTCCCAGGCTGTCGGACGTCTCCTCAGCCCCATCAGATCCACAACCTCCTTGTTCTTCGCGCTGTCTCGGCATCACAGCACAAACTGGGAACGCCACCGGGGCGATTCCCTTCTCGTCCCCACAGGCGTCTAACTCTCCGCCCGTCTCCTTGTATTGTTCTAGGCACTCTTCGCCTTTCACGAGATTCGGAAGGACATACCTCCACATGCGTCGTTTCCCAAGATGACCTGTGCCTCCATCTTGGGCATTGATGTACAGACCCCCACCACAGGGTCTGGCAGCCATAATCAGAATTCAAAGTTACCTGGTGTAGGGGCATCCTCACTGGGCCTCCCACAGTGGTCACACTTGCCACCCCCACACTGGTACTCTCGTAACCCTCGGGGAACAGGGTTTCACTCACCAGGGTAAAATCGGCCCCAGTGTCTCTTAATATTTTCACTGGGATGGGGTCTGCGTCCCCCATCCTTACGGTTCCCTGACACACGAATGGGTGAACTTTCTTCTCCCCACTCAGTACGGGTTCATCCCGCACCCTCTCGGCCATCTGGTCCTCGAACCTCACTAAAGCAACGTGCCCCCGCTGCTTAGGGCGTCTGCATTCCCGCGACGTGTCCGAATATTCCAGTTGTAGCAGCGGACCCTCGTCGGAGACCATCCGCCACCGCTCGCCTTAGCACTGCCTCCAGAGGCCGTCGCTCCCTGTGTCTTTCTCGCACCACTTGTCGACTCCTTTGTCGCAGCAACAGCTCCTGAGCTCTCCGTTGGTTCTTCTTTATCGGCTCTGCAGCACCTTTTGATCCTCGGTTGTCCCAACTCGAGAGGTGGGACTTGGGGAACTCGCTCCCGTCCTCCATCTATCCGTCCTCCTATAATTCCTACTGTTCCGGAGTATACGGGTGGTCGGTGCTGTCCCTCTCGGCGTGGGCGTAATGCTTCTTCTAGCATGTCGGCTCTGTCGGCTGCGGCCCTCAGATCTTTTATGTCCGCCTCCTTTACTCTCACCCTGATCTCAGGAGAGAGCACGGACATAAACTTTTCCATGACCATTAGCTCCTTGACCTCTTCAACCGACCTCGCTCCTTCAGAGTCCAGCCACTTAAGGAACTTTCTCTCCATGTCCCTCGCCGTCTCCGCATAACTTTCCTGGTGAACGGGTACATTCCCTGAACCTCTTCCTGTAACATTCCGGCGTGAGCTTGAAGGAATGGAGCACAGCTCGTTTTACCGCATCGTAGTTGGTGCATTCTTGGAAGTCGAGCATAGTGTAGGCTTCACGAGCTTCACCTGTGAGCCTCCCTTGAACTAGCTCCGCCCACTCCGCCCTCGGCCACCTCTTCAAAGCAGCAACCCTTTCGAAGTGGTCGAAGAAA